>NC_081407.1:856500161-856818494 GCF_030272615.1 Cryptomeria japonica
AATGCTTAGTACCAGTAAATTAGTTTAATATATCGGTAGACAGTTTTAATAGTTAATTGCTATACCGGTAAGGATTAGTGCATGGAACATAAACACAAAGTCATCCACAACACATAACACCAATATTTGTACGTGGAAACCCTGAAAGGGGAAAAAACACGATGGGAAACCTTACCCACAATCAGATGATACTATTGCAGATAATAAGTGTACATAAATGGGGTCTGCACATGCAGAAAGGCCAAGCACCTAGAGCTCACTGCTCAATCACAAAATCGGAGTCACACTGACTACAATTGGATGGTTAAATCCAATAAGAATGTACTGCACAAAATAACATCTTCATATGCTGGATTTAGTACCGATGTAGTTCTGATTGTCTTCACAAAAACCCTCCTTCAATCTTCAAATGATGTCTACGTGTATAGCTCTACTTATTCACGCATATACTTTTACACAATCCTTTTTCGCATTCCTCACTTGATCTTACAAATGAGATCTTACATTTATACCATAACCTAAGACCAATTTTAGTAGGTCGGCTCTACAAGATATTACAATAAAAACATTTTACAAACAATACTATATCCGATGCAATAACCAATTCAACATGTCAGCTTAATGCATTTACAACAATAATTAATCATCTCTATAGCGTGTCATGCTGATTTGGAAAAGATAAACCTGTCGGTGTAACCTTGGACCTATTTGCCGATAACATCAAATATGTGGATATGAATATACCTATAAACAAAACTCTAGGACAAGATGTCCAAATGATGTTTTTGACATAACCATGTGTTTTCCATATCATTCCAAGTGTTGGTGATCATTATATTGTGTCGATGTACTAGATACCGGTGACTGTGCATGAGTCACTTGCTTGCCCGTGAATGTTATTGTTTCTCCAAAGTGCCAGAGTTGATAAGAGTTTAGTAGGTGTTGACATCAATGACAAAACCATACCAAAATACCAACACACATACCCTAATTTTCAATTTTCAATTGATTTCTTCTATATTTAAATATTCCAAAATTTCAAAATTTTAATTAAGAGGTTAAGTTTGAACAACCCTAATTTTAATTTTGATTTTCTCTCCTTTCAAACTTTCAAAATTAAGAGGTTATTTAAGCAAAGCCCTAATTTTAAATTTTAAATTCTTAGAAGATTGCATTATTCTTCCCTAGCACATGAGTTTTACTTCTATTAGCACCACCTATAGTATCCCCATTAGAAGAAGTTGCAGAATTAAGGCTTCCCAAGGTTTAATTACCAAGGAAATGGAGCCTAATTTGGCTAGCTTTTTCAATGAGGATATTGCTTCTTCTTCCCATCCTTCAGATATTCTTGTTTATCCTCTTGATAATTATTACAATGAGGAGGAATCACTAACTAGAGTATCTGTTGACCAATTGGCAAAGATGGACAATCAATTTGACAATCTTCAACAATGAATGAGTCTAGAATACCTAGAAAGTGAAGCTCTCCCATTGATTGAGGGATTAAAAAGAATTATTCAAAGTGATAAACATGGTGCTGATATCTTGCATGGTTTTTCTCATATTTTTTATTCTAATATCATGCCTATGAAGAGTTGTGTCTAAAACCTAGGTTATACACAACCTCCTAGCCAATTTAATCATTCCATTCCTTTGACAACTTCCATGACTAGTGTTCCTACCTTCACATCAAACATCATGGCTACTTCTACACAAAATGTCATACCTACAAATGTTAGTCATGGGGGCAATACCTCTTCTTTCATTCCTACTACCATGATTGTTCCCCTTGTTACCCAATCGCATTCACCACCTATAAATGTTAGTCAAAGGGGCAACTCCTTAAATCACAACTCCTTCATCCCTCCCACGAGTCTTCCCTGTGCTACCCAATCTTCTCCATTACCCACTTATCATAGTGTTCCACCTCTTTATTCTCAATCTTTTCCTTCATTTAACAATATTACTCCACCCTCTCACTCCAACATGTCTCTTTTCAATCCTTCTACCGAAGCTACAATCAATAGTCTTGCCCAAATAGTATCTTCCTTACAACAACAAATAGCTTCTATGAATCAATCCAAGTATAGTGTGCCCACATTTGATGTAGTGAGCCCATTACCCAATGCCATTGTTAAATTTGTCCCTCCTAAACATGTAGAAGTCCCTCAATTGGAACTTTATAATGGAAAAGGTGGATCCTTTAACTCATGTTAAAACATTCCAAACTTTGTGTAGTGACGTTGCCCATGATCAAAGGTTGTTAGAAAAACTATTTACTAGAACATTAAGGGATATAGCCTTGCAATGGTATTTTTCTTTGTCTCCATATTCTATTACTTCTTTTCAACAACTGGCTAATGCTTTCATTTAACAATTTCACAATAACATTGGTCCTATATATATATATATATATATATATATATATATATATATATATATATCTGATTCAAGAGCTCAATAGGGAAAGAACCAGGATGAAAACCCTATATCCTTGCTCACATACAATGAACAAAGAGGAATCGAGGCTATAAGAAGGAACCTCTAAGGATCCGAAGAGAAAGATAGAACATTGGTCCTAAAGTTACTTTCACTTATTTATTGCATTGTAAACAAGGTGGTAAAGAAAAAGTGACTGACTTTATTGGTAGATATTGATAGTTCTAATACTTAATGTAAGTACAGATCCAATAGCCAGCAAGATGAGAGGGGGGGGGGATGAATCATACAAACTTAATCTTCCATAAAAACATCAGATTCAACCTCGGTAACATATACTTCAATAATATAACCAAAACTGCTAAACATGCAAACTCAAAAGTATATAAACATCATAAACCTCATAACACCAGATTTAACGTGGAAACCCAAATAGGGAAAAACCACTGTGGGATTTCGGACCCACTAAGAAATATACTCTTCTAGAGTATGCTCGGTTAAAAGCAAATCCTGTTAAAGATTACAAACACATTGCTAGATGTGACCCGGTTAAGGGATTTCCCTCAGATCTGTTAGGATCTTCACCTTGTTAGAAGTGACCTTGTTAAAGGATTTCAAACACTCAATCAGAATGTCACCTTGCTAGAGGGTTTTACAAATAAGATTGTTAAGTCCACTCGGTTAAGAGATTTTCTGTCACTTCACAAAATAATAGTAATAAAAATCTTTCTACAACTTCACATCTAAAATGCTAAAGCAGATTCTTATTTTCTCAATACAATCTAGACATAGAACTAATCTTGTCCATCTGTTGGGCTTCTATACTTTGTTATTCAAATAGGTCTTCAAGCTTCTGTGCTCGGTAATCACTCTGTAGCATCCCTGTGCATACATTTTCCCGCATACATTTTTTATCAATAGTCCCTTATTTATAAACAATTTACCAACCGCTTAATCTCCTTGATCACATTTCCCATGATCAATCATAGCCATCAGATCTTCAAACTTTGACCAGGTTCAATGTATCCTTCGATTTGAAAATGTTTTACCCACCTTGGAATTTGCATACATTTCTTGGAACTTGTGCTAGGGTATTGCGGTTCAATCTGAGCTATAGATCTTCATGCCGATTTTCCTTTGCCATAGATTCATTAACAAACTTCATGCACGACATACCAATCATTTAATCAGTTCTAGCTCATCAACTTCCTTCATTAAATAACGCATGTAACCATTTAATGTATTATGTTACAGTTTGGTTACAACTTGGTAATAACTCGGTGAATACTAAACTTCACTCGGTAGACATTTTGCCTTCATTAACCGATAGCGATAACCTTAGGGTTTACCGACTAGGTTCCTTAGGGTTTTCTGACTAGGTTCTTTGGTCGGTAACATAGTATAGTAATACCTTACAATTTACAACATATGTATGATGTTAAAACAATCTAAACATCATGATCTCATCATTGTTTGACTCGGTAATAGTTGCCCATTGAATACCTTATTCATCCCCTTATTCATCATATTCTTTCTGTGTCTTTTACTGACATCTTTATACTCTTCAAATCATACTTCTCAAGATATGGCAACATCATACTGAATTAGAAAATCAATTTCTTGACATCAATGACAAAATAATAATATCAAGACAGTAAACATCCTTAATCAGTTATATTCATAATCATCAACAACCTTCTCAATATCCTTATTGAAATGCCAACAATCTCCCATTGTCTATTATAATGCCAAATGTCAATAGATATAAGCACTTGTATTATCAGATTTATTTTTCTGCACACCTGATCAAGACTTTCAAAATATTTTCATTTCTTATTTACAAAAAGACATTAGGGATAAAATTATTTTAACTAAGTTTCTTCCTTTCCACAGTTGTGCGTAGTACTTCACAATTATCAACTGACTATGAGTCAATTGGAACAATCATCTCCTTCCATGGCTATGAGTGATAAGGGTGCCAGTGCTCAACAACCATTTATGAAGTTCAAACCAAACAAGGATTCATCAAATTCAATGACAACAATAGTCAACTCGTAGGTGCTATAGGCGTGTCTCCTTTGTCTAAATTCTTTAAAAGGGAAAAAGAGTTTACTCCTTTGAATGAATCATTGCATAGCATTATGTCTCAGTTAATACAAAGGAATGTGTTAAAAATTCCCCAAATCAAACCAATTGATCCATCTAAAAAAAGTTCACCTTACTTTGATGCTAAATATTTTTGTCAATATCATCGTCAGCCTAGTCATGATACTGAAAAATGTTTTTCATTGAGAAGTAAGATTCAAGAATTGATTGATAACAATACTATATTTGTGGTAGGTGTGAATGATAAAGGAAACAAATCTGTAGCTCCTCCTAACCAGAACCTTCAAATTTGCATTGATCCTTTACCATCCCATCCCAGTAATGTTATTGAAACTAATCATCTTTCTTTCTCTCCCAATGATGATGGCCTTGAATATAATAACATGGTGAACCTTGTAGATCAACAAGAACCTCCTAAGGATTTGTGCACAACATTTGATCCTAGTGAGACCATTAAGGCACTCGATGGCCCATTATACATAAGTGCAAAAATCAAAGGTATACCTGCTAGAGGAGTCCTTATTGATCCTGCTTGCATGGTTAATGTGATAACTAAAGAATTTCTTTATACTTTGCAATTGCATCAAGTGATATATGATGATATTGATGTGATATTTAAATTGTTTGATGGCTTCTCTTGTCCTGCTATTGGTTCTATAACACTTCCTATTGATGTTGGCACAAAATGCTTAGATGTTCAATTTTCTATCATTCCTACATCCAATCAATTTCGTGTGAAGTTGGGACATCCTTGGATCTCTTCCATGAAATGATTGCTTCCACAATTCATAATTGTTTGAAATTTCCTCATAATGATAAAATCATAAATGTTAATCATAGCATATTTCAACCTACACTGAGGCGTGGAGATGTTTGTCTTGATTATTTTTGGTTTGAACAATTCAAGCCTCTTCAACTTATAAGTGATGCTCTTTTTAGATCATATCAAAACTGGAAAAATGAAATGATTTTATCCTTGAGTAAACCTAGAAATCCAACACTTAGCATTCCTCTTGATGATCATATTCCCCTTCTTGAGGATAATATTATGCTTCCTCCTAAGTAAATAAATAATCTTCTTCCCAAAGAAGCACCTATTCCTTCTCCCTAAGAAAAAAGTATCCTTTCACCCAAGAAAAGAGATATTCTTCTTCCTAAATAAGAATCCATTCCTTCTCCTATGGATGAGTCTCCTCTTCCTCCCAAAGGTAGAAAAATTATCCTTCCTAAAAAACAAACTATCCCTCCTAAGGCTATACCTATCCCTCCTCCTCATGATAGACCCGACCTCCTTCCTACACCTCTCATTCCTCCTTTATATGGTGTGGTTCCTCCTCCTTCATCTTGGAAATGATCGGCCTCTCCTATCGTCCAACCTAAAAGACCTCGACCCACTCATCCTTCCTTAAAAGAAGAGACAAAGCCTATACCTACTGAACTTAACCCTCCTCAACCTTCAGCCAAGACTAGACGAAACCGTTGTGCGAGAGAATGTTGATGGAGACGTCATGCTATAGCTCATGGAGTTTCTTCCCAAACCATTTCTTCTCCCAAAACACCAACTATTGACATGACTCCATTTTCTCCTAAACACGATGTTCAATGTAATTATCCAAGACACAAAATGCTTAAGACAAATGTTGGTTCAAGTTCTATTCCTATTAGAGCTCCTATTCTTATTAATCTTGATGAAGAAATAGGTTAAAATGTTCTTAATGATGAAAATGTTAATCCTAATATTCCTGTTGATGAATATGAATATGTTGATGTTGACAATGCCTTATCTGCAAAATTTTCAAAAACATTAATCTTAGCTCCTAGTAACGAACAAAGCAACTTATCATTAGAGCATGGTCCTTGTTTGGAACTTGTGATAGCTCCATCTACCGTACTCAATGTGGCTCCTCTTGCATTTTGTCCACCTTGCTGAAATAATGATCAACAAGATCGGGGGGAGGATGACATACTTGATTAGCTTCATTAGAATTATAGAATCTCTCTCTCTCTCTCTCTCTCTCTCTCCTCTCTTGCTTGTTTGTGACATTCTTCTATTTGTTGTCACTAGTGTTGTCTACTTGAGGACGATGCAAAGCATTGAGATCTCTTTTGGTATGTTGACTCAAAAGACACATGTGTTCCCTTTTTCAGGACATAAATTTTATCATGAACTACTCAGCCAACTCTCTTCTCTTAGCCAATGAAGCTTTGTACTTGACCTTTAGTTCATCAAGGGCTTCTTCAGATTCTGCAAGCCTATTTGGAAGCTCTTTGTAACTCATTGAACCTTCCCCCCTGTTAGCCTTAGAGATCCTTCCCAAGCGGTTAAGCTTTAAGGGAATTAAGCTCTGATACCAATTGATAAACTTATAAGGAACTGAGAGGTGGGGGGGGGTGAATCAGTGCAAGAAAAAACTTAACAAATCTAATAACTACTTTCACCAACTTGAAACTCAATAAGCATGCAATAAATATAACCACATAAGAAAACATCCAACAAAGCATGAAAACCTTAACACAATGATTTTTCACATGGAAACCCAATTGGGAAAAAATGTGGTGGGAATTAGTGATAACTAAATGATGAACGGATAGTACTAACTTAGTACTGAGAGGGGGGGTGAATCAGTATAGACAAAAATACAGTCCTAAACCGGTTTGACAATAGACATTTCAAATGATTGGCAAACAGTGACACCGTTTTGAAACAGAGTGCAATCGGTAAAGCTAAGAATGACTAAGACAAGCATTAATCGGTTACTCACTTAGTTTTTCACTCAACTCAAGACTACACTACCACTTCACCCTTATGCATAAATAGGTAATCTATTATCAGATCATAATAATAGCTAGTTCAACATGTTTTATTGACAGGCATAAAACACAGAACCATCATATGCTTGACAGACAATAGGAAAGCATCACAAGATAAAAGCATCACACATGACACACATATTTTTCACGTGGAAACCCAACTGGGAAAAACCACGATGGGGATGAATACCCAAAAGCTATTTTTGAACTCTTTAGAAGTCTGCTCTGTTAGGAGCCTTATTCGGTTAGAGACATTACAATAGGTTCTGCTAGGAACCGATCCTATTAGGGATCACCCGGTTAAGGGTTAAACCCTATTAAAGGTTACCTTGTTAGAGGATTTCAAGAACTCAATAGCTAAAGGATTTTGAACTCAATAGCTTTGAATTACCTTGTTAAAGGATTTACAGCAAGCCAGTTAAGGCTACCCTATTAAGGGATTTTCCAACTGTTGAGGTGGTTAGAGATCAATAAGTATTACAATGATCTGGTAACAACACCCAATGCCAATGCAAATCCGCTTAAGCTCCTTTTCACCTTCTGCACTTACTCTCTGCAGGTATCACTTCTCTCCTTTTGGTCTGGCAAGAATCATGTATCCCTTCTCTTGGATACACACACACAACTTTTGCCAACAACATCAGAAAGAGACACAACATCGACCTTATAGGAAAACAGATAGGTCGGTAGCATAAACCCTAAACCCTAAACCTGTTAGGTTAAGGAATTCAAATGGTTCAATCCTGACTGTTGAGAACACTCCATTAATTGCAACAACCGTGATCCAATCTCAAAACATTCTCCATCATCCATTTTCACCGATTTCATGGCGGCTGATAACCCATCACATGTTATCACCGTTTTATAGACTTCGCACATTCTCGAGGTAGATAGGAACAATCTCCTCCATGCAAGATCCTTCATGCGCACAAGGCTGACGTGGCAACATGATCTGTTCTTTGTTATAATGCTAACTCATCACACAATGTCACCGGTTGAGCCACATAGGCTTGAAGCACTTCAATCGGAAACCCTGAAGTTGAGACTACCAACTGGTAGTCATACAACACTTCCATGTGTCGGTTCCCATATCCATATGCCAGTTCACCTTGAACAAGCACACCACTTTACTTTGGCACAAATGTCGGTTCACAGTGTTATGTCAGTTCACATGCCGGTTCTCACCTCTTCAGCATATTGACATCAATGACAACATACAATGTCATTATGCCCTCATACCGGTTCACATAATGCCAACAATCTCCCCCTTTGGCATTGATGGCAATATACAAAGATATCTCTCTGCTTCACATCTTCTCCCCCAATTTTTGTAGATATCTTCTCTGCTTCACATCTTCTCCCCCTTTGAAAACAATGCCAAAGTGCAGGCACAAACTTCCCTGTTCCATTATGCTGCTCCCCATGAGAAGTAGCATCCTTCAACACATCAATCCAAAATAAATTTGACTATGCAGTACCTGACTGATGTGGAGCATATGCTTTTAGTTTACCTCCTGAAGGGGCAACACCCCTAATTCACCTCTTAAGTACATAAATGTAGTCTTTGGAAGAGGCTTGGTGAATATGTCTGCTAACTGCTTCTTACTGGAAACATGTTCCAGTGCAATTTCTTTGTTCTGAACCTTTTCCCTTAAGAAATGATACTTAAGCTCAAAATGCTTGGTTCTAGAATGTAAAATTGGATTCTTGGAGATATTAATTGCACTAGTATTGTCACAAAATATACTTACCGGTTCAGATACAGGAACTTTGAAGCCATTTAATACATGCTTCATCCAAATTGTCTGAGTGCAGTTCATGAAAGCTGCAACATACTCTGCTTCCGCTATAGACTAAGAGATACAACTCTACTTCTTACTCATCCATGAGACCAGTCTACCACCAAGAAAGAATGCACCATCAGTTGTGCTTTTCCGGTCATCTATATTGCCTGCCCAATCAACATCTGTGTATACTTTCAGGTTGAAATCCTTGCTATAAGGATACCACAATTCATAGTCAACAGTTCCCTTCAGATACCTAAGAATCCGCTTGACTGCAACCAAGTGAGATTCTCTTGGGATTTTCTGGAATCTTGCAGTAATGCCAACTGCATGTGCAATATCCGATCTGCTATGCTCTACATAATACAACTTACCAATCATTGATCGACATTCCTTCTCATCAACCAATTTTGAGTCATCTTCTTTAGATAGTTTACAATCGATCACCATCGGATTACCAATCGGTTTGCTATCTTCCATGCCAAAGGTCTTCAACACCTCTTTGACATACTTGGACTGAGTGATAAAGATTCCATCCTTCATCTGCTGGATTTGCAGTCCAATGAAGAATTTAATCTCCCCTATGAGTGACATTTCAAACTCTTTCTTCATCTCATCTGCAAACTTGTGACTCATCTTGTCATCTCCACCAAAGATAATGTCATAAAAAATTACCTCACAGATCAGGATCTGATCTCCTTTATACCTCAAGTAGATATTACTATCTTCACTTGTTCTCTCAAATCCAATCTTCACAAGATGAGAACGCAGACGTTCATACCATGCCCTAGGTGCCTGCTTTAGTCCATATAAGGCTTCATGTAGCCTACATACCATGTCACTATCTTCAGATAGAGCAAACCCATCTGGTTGCTCAATATACACCTCCTCTTCAAGTACACCATTTAGGAATGCAGATTTTACATCTGTTTGATATACTTTGAAACCTTTAAAAGCTGCATATGCAAGAAGCATACGAACTCCTTCCAATCTGGCTACAAGAGCAAAGGTCTCTCCATAGTCTTCTCCTTCTTCTTGAGCATATCCTTTTCACACTAATCTGGCTTTGTTCCTTATCACTATGCCATCGTTATTCAGCTTATTTCTGAAAACCCATTTAGTACCAATGACATTTTTGTGCTCCGGTCTAGGTACTAGAGACCATGTACCATTTTTCTCTATCTGGTCAAGTTCCTCTTCCATTGCCTTGATCTAGTCTTCATCCTTATGTGCCTCTTTGATTGATTTAGGCTCAAATTCAGAGATCATACAAAAGTTTTTTCTGACCTTTCTTCTTGTAAGGATTCTTGCATCCTTATCTCCTATTATCTGCTTAGGACCATGATTTAGCTTGACATACTGAGGAATGGTCTTGATAGATTCCTCTTTCTTTTCTTCTTCATCCTCGTCTCCATCAGTATCAACATCTACATTTGCCGGTGTAGGAACATTGTTACTGGTACTCGGTTGGCTGTCAATCAGTTCCTAGAAGGTTGCAACCGGTTTGTTTACCGCTTGCTCACTACCGGTTCCTCAGTTTTCTCAGAGGTTTCATCGACTCTTACATTGATGCTTTCCATAATTCTCTGAGTCCTATTGTTGAAACACTTGAGAGCTTTTCTCTTGGTGGAATATCCTAAGAATATTCCCTCATCACATTTCGCATCAAATTTGCTCTGGTGTTCACTCCTCTTGATGTAACATTTGCTACCAAACACTCTAAAGTAGCCAACCATAGGTTTCTTACCGGTCCAATACTCATAAGGATTTTTATCCTTACCTTTCTTGATAAGTACCCGATTCATTGTGTAGACTGCAGTGCTCACCGCTTCTCTCCAAAAGGTGTGAGCTACCTTTCCTTGAATCAACATGGTTCTAGCTGCTTCAACCATAGTCTGGTTATTCCTCTCTGCTAGGCCATTCTGCTATGGAGTCCGGGGGGCAGACAGTTGCCTCTTGATGCCATGTTCTTCAGAGTACTTGTTGAATTCATCGGAAGTGAATTCCCCTCCTTGATCAGTTCTCAGGCACTTGATCCTTTTACCGCTTTCCTTCTCCATGAATGCTCTGAAAGCTTTGAACTTTACAAAGGCTTGAGACTTGTCTTTCAAGAATGTGACCCACATCAATCTTGAGCAGTCATCAGTGAGAATCATGAAGTACCTATCACCCAACACACTTCTTGTTTTCATAGGACCACACAAATCGATATGCACAAGATCAAGCAAGTTGTCAGTAGTGAAAGATTTACCTTTAAAGATTGAGGAAGACATTTTCCCCAATTGACACTCTCTACACAAGGTATTATCCGGTTTGCTTAGCACTGGCAACCCTCTAACTACCTTGATCTTACTAGCCTTCATAATGTTATCAAAGTTTACATGGTAGAGTCTCCTATGCCATATCCAGATATCATCAAATTTAGCCATAAGACATGTACTTATATTTGCATTTAGCTGAAATAGGTTACCTTTGGTTTGCATGCCAGTGGCCACCAATTCACCATTCTTTCCTTTGATTCTGCAAACTCCATTCTTGAATTCCAGAGTGAGGCCATTGTCATTCAGCTGGGCAACACTCAGAAGGTTGTGTCTAAGACCATCAACCCAATACACATTGTCAGCACTACTCTTTCCATTCAGAGAGATGGACCCTCTGCCTTTGACCATGCATGGTGCATCATTCCCAAAGCGAACCACACCACCATCATACTCCTCCAATGATAGAAACTTGCTTCGGTCCCAGTCATATGGTGAGAATAGCCACTGTCAATGATCCACTCATTGGAATTATCAAACCGGGAGACAAGAGCCTTCTTCTCTGACACATCTTCCTTGACGGCAACAAACATAATATCTTCATTTTCTTCATCCTTCGATTCTTCATCTGTGACACCTTCATCAACTGCCACAAAGCAGTTTGTCCAGTTTCCTCCTTTGAATTTCTTGAACCTTTCCGGTTTGTCCTTGTTGTCGCCATTAGGACAATTTATAGCAATATGTCCTATCCGGTTACAAGAGAAGCATTTGAAAGCTAACTTACCTCTGTATTTGTTGGTTCCGTTAGGAAGTTTCCTGGAAAAAAGAGCTTCAAATGCCATCAGAATCTCCTCATCATCCATTTCTCTGCCTTGTCTTGGTTCACCACTAGTGCTAGCTTCTTTTCCTTTTCTAGATGGTATTGCAGAAGCTTTAAAAGCTGATTCAGTCTTTTGAAAACTGCCATCGAAACTATTTAGCTCATAGGCTGTCAACTTTGCAATGATGGAGTCTAGGGATACCTTAGTCTTGTCTATTGATCTTAGCTCTTGAATAGCAGCAACCCTTATTGCATAGACCGGCAATAGGGATCTCAGGACTTTGCTTACCACAGTGGCATCTTCTATTTTACCACTTGCACTCTTGATATCTCCAACAACGGTTTTGATTCTTATTCCATACTATTGAATGGTCTCACCTTCAACCATCTGCATATCTTCAAACTTCCCTCTAAGGCTTTCTTCCTTAGCCTGTTTTACATGCTCATCACCGCCATAGATATTTTCAAGAGTATCCGATACCTCTTTGGGATTTACCTTATCCTGAACATCAATAAACTCAATGTCAGATAAACTACTAATTAGGGCTTCCATGACTTTCCCATTCTCCTGCATCTCTCTCTTTTGGTCATCGGTAAGGGTACCAGTAAGAGCAACATAGACAGTCTCAACATAGCTCCAGTGTTGAGCACCCATGCTTCTGATGTATATCTTCATTCTGTCTTTCCATATACTGAAATTTTCTTTGTTAAACTTTGGACCTTCCCTCTTCATCATTAGACTGGGATCTTTACCTCAAGTGGTTAAGCTTATAGCACAGAGGATCTGGAGGAAGCTCTGATACCAATTGATAACTCAATGATGAACGGATAGTACTAACTCGGTACTGAGAGGGGGGGGTGAATCAGTACAGACAAAAATATAGTCCTAAACTAGTTTGATAGTAGACATTTCAAATGACTTACAAACAGTGACACTGGTTTGAAACAGAGTGCAACAGGTAAAGCTAAGAATGACTAAGAAAAGCATTAACCGGTTACTCACTTAGCTTTTCACTCAACTCAAGACTACACTACCACTTCACCCTTATGCATAAACAAGTAATCTATCATCAGATCATAATAACAGCTAGTTCAACATGTTTTATTGACAGGCATAAAACACAAAACCATCATATGCTTGACAAACAATAGGAAAGCATCACAAGATAAAAGCATCACACATGACACACATATTTTTCATGTGGAAACCCAACTAGGAAAAACCACGGTGGGGATGAATAACCACAAGCTATTTTTGAACTCTTTAGAAGTCCGCTCTGTTAGGAGCCTTGTCCGGTTAGAGACATTACAATATGTTCTGCTAGGAACCGATCCTGTTAGGGATCACCCGGTTAAGGGATGGCTACAATACCTAGTTAAGGGTTAAACTCTGTTAAAGGTTACCTTGTTACAGGATTTCAAGAACTCAATAGCTAAAAGATTTTGAACTCAATAGCTTTGAATTATGTTGTTAAAGGATTTACAACAAGCCAGTTAAGGCTACCCTGTTAAGGGATTTTCCAACTGTTGAGATGGTTAGAGATCAACAGGTATTACAATGAACTGGTAACAACACCCAATGCCAATGCAGATCCACTTAAGCTCCTTTTCACCTTTTGCACTTACACTCTGTAGGTATCACTTGTCTCCTTTTGGTCTGGCAAGAATCACATATCCCTTCTCTTGGATACACACACACAACTTTTGCCAACAACATCAGAAAGAGACACAACATCGACCTTATAGGAAAACAGATAGGTCAGTAGCATAAACCCTAAACCCTAAACTTGTTAGGTTAAGGAATTCAAATGATTCAATCCTGACCATTGAGAACACTCCATTAATTGGAATAGTCTTGATCCAATCTCAAGACATTCTCTATCGTCCATTTTCACCGATTTCATGGTGGCTGATAACCCATCACAAATTATCACTGTTTTACAGACTTCACACATTCTCGAGGTAGATAGGAACAATCTCCTCCATGCAAGATCCTTCACGCGCACAAGGCTGACGTGGCAACATCATCTGTTCTTTGTTATAATTCTAACTCATCACACAATGTCACCGGTTGAGCCACACAAGCTTGAAACACTTCAACCAGAAACCCTGAAGTTGAGACTACCAATTGGTATTCATACAACACTTCCATGTGCTGGTTCCCATATCCATATGCTGGTTCACCTTGAACAAGCACACCACTTCACTTTGGCACAAATGTCGGTTCATGGTGTTATGCCGGTTCTCATGTCGGTTCTCACCTCTTCAGCATATTAACATCAATGACAACATGCAATGTCATTATACCCTCATACCGATTCACATAATGCCAACAATTAGTACCCGCAAGGATCTTCTAACTACAGTATAGAGATCTGACCAGTCAAGGTCATACAACCACCATGTTAGGGGCACAACCGGTTAAGAGTGTTTTAGCCCGGTTAAGAGGTATACAATAAGGCCTGTTAGGACCTAACCTTGTTAGGAGATACCCATGTTATTGGGATTTGCAAAAACAAGCTAATGTGTCACGTGGTTAGAGGATTTCACCTTTGGACCTGCTAAGATCATACCACACCCTGTTAGGAATGACCTTGTTAGAGGATTTTCTTGCTGCAACTGTTAGGAAGACAACAAGTTGAACTGTTAGGATTTGAAAACTATGAACTAAGGACACATCATCTTTGTCATTTATGAAGTTGAAATCTTTAAAATTCAGACATAAATTTTATCATGAACGCAATTAGCAACAAGTCAACACATCAAGATAGAAGAGAAAGGAACCGATGGATACACTTAAGGAGAAAGAAGAACAAAGAATTGACAATCAAGCCCTACAAGACAAGACATATGAATGTGATAAGCTTGCTAGAGAGAATGTAGTCTTGAAGAATGAGATGCAATCCATTGTGATGAAGCCGACAAAGGAGATTGAAAACAAGAAGAAGAATGAATTTTTTTTGACTCAATCATTGAAGGATAGATTTGATAAATGGTGTTGGTTGAACTATGAGAATGATCAGTTGAAACTTGAATTGGTGTAGTGTAAGAATTATGGACAAGAACTTGAGAGGCAGATCATAATTCTGAGAGATGAGCTTTCTACTACTAATGAGTACAAATAAAAATTCAAAGCTATCTCAGCCTAGTTAGATGAGATGTTGGAAAGTAAGAGACATGGGAAAGACATGCAAGGACTTGGATACGAGAAAGGAGAATCCTCCGATTTTGGACAAAGAAATCATCAGAAGAACAAGAAACATTCAGTAAGACAAACTAATGCCTATAAATTCAATGGTAAATATTTTTTTGTGGAAAATTTGGTCATATGGGAAGTCAGTGTAGAAATAAAATGAATAATAGGATGATAAATAATGGTCCTACCTTTACCGGTCAATTTTTTATATGCAACAATTTGTGTCATAATTCAAACATGTGCAGAATAGTGATGAACAATTTCTTGAATAAGAGATGTTATGCTTGTGGAATGTTTCGACACATTTCTAACCAATGTAGGATGAGACAAAATCAGATGAACTTGAGGCCTATGTGTGGAAATGTTGTTTGATATGCATGCAATAAAATCGGTCACATTGCAAAGGTTCAATAATTTAGAGAGAAACATAAGAAGATGTGGGTTAAGAAGGAAGATTCAAATGTTAAAAATGGCTCCACACCTGATTCCGGTGTCGGAACCTTAGGGGGAAGCTTTTCATGCAGATTCTTAAAACCCCCTTTCAAAGATCTGTAACTAGTCGAGGATGGTTACAGATGAAGGAGATGTTAGAATCAGAGATCACTGAGAGGGGGGGGGGTGAATCAGTGATCTACTGGAAGTTAAAACCACAAACTTATTCTTTATCCATCGGTTAACAAAGCACAATAAAAATGAACATAAATATAAAACCTAGAAAGGGAAAAACCATGATGGGGTTGGAACCCACAATATTCATATACTATGGCTAGGAGTTTATAAATATTACATAGATGGGGAATGCACTTGTATTCAGGCTCACTTCCTAGAGCTCACTACTCAAATAAAAGTTACCTAGAGGGCTACAACCCTCGAGGAAGTCTCATTGACTTACAATTTGATTAAAATGAGAAATTACAATGAAATGAACTCTTAAACAACATCTGACGATGCAAAAATGAGTTTTGGTTAAGCTCGGAATCACTGACTATCTCTGCTATGCTAAATACTCTATTTTTGTCTTAGTCAGCTACAAGTTGTTCTGAAAGTAAAATGTGCACGTGAAACTGTTCTCAATCACACCAAAACAGATTGCCAAATCGATCTTATATATCTGGTCATAAAACAAAATCAATCTTCTTCAAGTTAGCTTGAAGAGATGTAACATGTAGCTCAAAGTTGGCTTCAATCTCGAACAAAACATAGCATCAGACCAAAAGATTATAACCACACTCTTCCTAAAGGTCTTCCCAATCACCGAGATCACAAAAACAATCACCAAAAACACCGCAATCATCAGGAAATCATTCCAGACCAACACGTTACCGAAATACCCTATTTTATCGATTAACACCAACTTCTAGATAAGATGAATCACAACTGCCAGATCAAAGAGTTGTCATCAATTACAACCCTAAATAAATAATCAACCATTGAAATTCACCCGAAGTTACCAGATGAGTGTCAATTGCCAACAGGAGATTAGCTGTGCAGTTGATATCTGGAAGATTTCATGCCTATCAGAGTATACGAGGATGAATTCTTGAGACCTAGGGTATCTGGAAAGCCTTTAGGGTTTTACATTTATTACAACTTGAAGTTAGGTTTTCGATGGTTAAAAAGGTGTTTCAATCATTCATTCTTCACATTGCAAACAAAGAGAAAGAGCAGAAGAGCGAGGCAAACGAGATTGAGCGGTTGTAACAAAGATTGAAGTGATCAATCAACGATTCCTAGTATCCAGTTGAATTTGAGAAGGTATTTATTCATGCTGAAACTATTTTTCATACCCTAATCTTGAAATGGCATCTGCATCTCATGTTGCAACTCTGTTGGTAGTTGAGATTACTGAGACAACAAGATGTTCAAGAGACATCCATTCAAATATGTTGAAGATGATCCAGAAGGTGTTTTTTCCTATGTCCCGTATGGCATGCTGCATAATGAAGATATCAGGGCATACATTCACTGTAACATTAAGGAGCTTGGGAATGCATACATGCTATCACTATATACTAAGCACATGATGGATGGAATGGGGAATTTGAAGCCTGAATACAAATCATTGCAAGACAAGGGTTTTATCCTTTTTTTTCATTTTCCAGTGTTCAATGAACCTGAATGGGTCAAATACATACTAAGTTGAATCCACGATGAGTTTTTATGGCTGGATAGACCTCACAAGATCATGAAGTAAGTCGTTCAAGCTATAACCTATTTGAATACAACCAGTGAGATCCCCGATCTGAGGAAAGTTCAAGACACAATAGTGAATGCAGTTACCGGATCGCAGCATGACAACCGATCGATGACGATCAATGATATCATAGAGCATGATGTGAGATTTTCTTTGATGGTAATGGGATACAAGGTGTATCGATCCAGCAGGAAGAACTCAGTATCCGGTACTACTATATTTGCAGCTTATCAAATACTTAAGGAAGACAAAAGGTATGATCTATGTGGAGTGCTTCTCAGTGAGCTAATGAGCAACTTGAAAAAGATACTGTAGACACCTAAAATTAATATTTAATTAATTTAAACCAGTCAACATAATTAATTGACTTAATTGTGTTATCCTTATTCTTCTCAATGTTAATTAAATCTAATTTAATTAATTCCATCACTATTGTCCAATAATTAATTTATCAAATAAATTAATTATTCTCCTATTCTTCTAAATTCCCCTCCAATAATTATTTCCTCTAAACCGACTCAATTAATTTATTTTAATTAATTAACCTATTCATGTGATTCCTACAAATCACTTTTCCTAATCTCGCTCAACCTAATTAATCCTTCTAGAATCTCTCATCATCATGCTTATCATTATTCTCAATTTTTAATTCCCACTCATGTCACATCAACATTGAGTCTCTCAAAGAAATTCAAATTTCTTTGAATCCCTCAATGCATCCTTATTTTGGAATTTTTAATTCCTCATGTTTGAAATTCAAATTTCTCCCCTCTTTTCCCAAGGAATTTTATATTCCTGTTTATTTTCCCAAGGCACCCTTGATCCTTGCCTTCTATCTCAAATCAATCTCAACCCTTCATGATCAAATCAATCTTGGCCCTCCATTGGCCTTCTCCAATCTATAAATTGGAGCCTATTCTCCTCACAAATAATCCACTTCTCATGCATTGTCATGCTGCCTATTTCTTCTCTCATCCTCTTCTAATCATCCCTCTATCATGTCCTCATAATCCTCCATTATCAAATCCTTTTATCCATCATCCAAATCCAATCCAACAATCCACTTACCTTGTTGAGCATTTGGAGAGCATTCCACATCCATCAAGAAGGAGCCCATCCAATCAAGTTGAAGAGAGGCGCTATTCAACTTCACCGAAGGCTCAATCTGAGGGAGAGGTAAAATAATAAGGTATAAATAGTTATTCTTTTTCTTTTATGTGTTTTATTTAAATACTAACCATTAATCCCGCATTACTCATTTTCCCCTTTTCAAATATAGCAAGATAAGAAACATGTTTTCAAATTTGGCTCTTTGATTGTTTGTTTAGAATTTTTCTTCTTGAATGAAATCTCCGGTATTGGAAAAGTTCAATGGGCTTATGATAAACCGGTGGCATTCCAAATCAAGGAAGGTTTGTAGGGATTGGATGATACTATAGCTCAGAAATCTTCCCTATGGGGATACTTCAAATCGTTCTAGGCAATGATGCAAAGCAGAGAAAGGATCACAAAAGATATTATTGAGAAATATGAGAACACAATTTTCTTTATGGTAGACAAAGACCAATGTCACATGGAGGCAATTGAACCTAGAAATGTTTGGATCATGCCCATGGGGTATGAGGTGGATGCAAATACATTTGATGCATATGCTCAACATTTGTTGAGTAAGCCGATGGAAGAGAAATAAGAAAGGTTCAGTACATATAAAGAGAAGGATCTTGACTTGCACAAGAAATTTACTGAACCAACAAGAAAGAGGACAATCAGAAAGAAGGTTGAAGAGATTGCTAAACAAATGGGTATATCAAAAGAAGTTGTGCAAAGGGAAAGGGAGCAAAATATACTTAAGGAGGAAGACATGGTAAAACCTAAGAAATCTAAACCCGTCTTTGTATACACCTAAAAATGGTCTGAAGATAATTAATTGAATACGCAGTTATTTGATTAATTCTCCTTCCCAATTAATTAAATTCACAAGCAATTTAATTAATTTCTCTATTCATCTACTAGTAAATAAATCTACATGATTTATTTATATAGTTCATTTCATATTCCCCTTTGATTAATTAATTCTAAATTAATTAATGTCTCTCCATATTAATCAATTCTTCTAATCCTTAATTAAAAATAACAAACTCAAGTTTGTTGAGATTAATTATCATTTTCCAATTATTTGAATTTCTAAATTCAAATGAGCACATGGCTCCTAACTTTTAACCACCTAACCTAACCATCCCCTAACCTAACCCATTCCACCAAATCCTCGGTCCAACTAACCCTATCCTATCTTGCACATCATAACCTCCTTATCGTAACCTCCTATGGTGTGGATATTCTCCCATTAAGATACATGGCACTTTTTCCACATGTCTCCTCCCTTGGACACTTTCCCTCTCATGAGCAAGGCTTCTTGACACTTGTCACCACAGAGATGACAAGTGTCCCTTCCTCCAACCTCTTCTCCAACTTCCTCAATATTGACCTTTGATATCTTCAGATCATATCTGGACCGCTGATTCCTGCCACCTCAGCTTTGGCCTTGGAATTCCTATAAATATCACCCATTTTGGAGCAATAAGGATCCCATCTCATATAAATTTAGGCATTGTTACTATAGCCATATCCATCCCTTGCATTCATAGCATTAGCATCATTACTATAGGCAATTTTCATTTCACTTATCTAGTAATTAGCATTTGGATTAATCATAGCATGTTAATCTAGTTTCTTAAATCATGCATTTCATATCATCTCCATAGTCAACCATGATCAAATAGCTACTCAACTCTTGAGTTGCCACTTTGGAGGTCATTGCTCCGCTGAGAGCCCATCAATCCAACACCTTCAAGGTCCTCAAGAATAGAGGAAAATGAAACATTTCAAGGAAGGCTTATGGTTTGCATTTCTAATCTAGTTTTTAATTAATCTTTTCAATTACATTTTATTGTCTCATTATATGTGTATGCCTCCTGTAGTCACATAAATCTGTCCATTTTAATTAAATGAGTATTTGATATTTATTTGATTAAAAATGCACTAGCCATCAGTTAATTAAATTAATATTTAATTAATTCATCTTCAAACATTCTCCTATTAGTTAAATAAATTATCCAATTTATTTTAATTAATTCATTAAACCAAATTCAAATCAATTAAATGAATAAAATCTATTTATTTATTTAAATCCCCCCTTTCCTCTTTTATATAAATTAAATAAAACATTTATTTAAATCATTTATCCCCCCCACTTGCATTTTCCTACAAATGCAACTTGCACACATTTATTGAAATAAACTAATTTTTATTTTAATTAAAATCCTATTTTCCCTCACCCACCAAATCCACTTGCATTCCTAAACCCCTTCCAGATTCTTCTAACCCCTTCCTAATTAGCCTAATCCATCCCCTAATTATTGTCACATTCCTAAGCAACTTGGAGTCACTTCTCAAAGACTTCAAAGTCTTTGAAAAGCATTTAATGCTTTGTGTGTTCAACAATCTAACCTCTAAAGTCTTCCAAAACCACCAATGGCTCTTACATGACCATTTATGGCTCTTACATAACCGTTTATGGTTATTTCAACTTGCACTCATGTGTCTCCTCAAGTATTTATTGCTTTGACCATGGTTATCCCTTTTGCCTTTGCACAAGAGTTTATCCATTGGATAAAAGCTTTATTCTTTGAATAAAGAATTTATTCACTCAACCCAACCTTGACCCTAACCCCCAAGTTGACTCCCAGGTCATGTAAACATTTAATGCTTGTTCCCTCTCTTCTCAACCTATCTCATATTGACACTTGTCATCCTGGGATTGGGTTGAAAGCCCTCACATGGATCATGAACTATTGAATCCTGACCCTTGTTGATATTGCTCAATCTCAACCATCCATTGCTCCATTTTTCCTATAAATAGAGCTCACATTCCTCATTTTCAAATCCTCAAGCATTTAGCATTCATAGTCATAATTTTGAAAACTTGTATGCATTTAAGCTATAGTGAATTCTAGAGAGCATTTTAGCATAATAAACTCATATAATTGTTATTTTGGCCTAAAATAAATCATTTTAGCATTATAGCATATAATATTAGCTTTTATCTACATTTGCATAGCATTTAGAGTAATCATCTACAATCTTGAACCTCCATAAGCATCCATAGTGCAAAAAGCTGCTGAGAGCTACACTAATTTGGAACTTGGAGAGGAGAGGAACAAAGGAGAAGGAGCTAAGAACATGTTAAGAGGCATTTAGAGATGCCTTCTTATATTTGTTTCATTTGTTAAATATGTTAGCATGATCTTAGTATCTCTTTTGATATGCCTGCTTAGGTTAATCTTTGGTTGAATAACACTAACATTAATCTTGTTTCTTGTTGTTTTTGTGTGTTACAACACCATAGGTTTTAATCTAACTTGTCAGTTTTGCAGAGCATCATTTGGTGAACTCGATGTGAATCTAAGCACCTAAAACAATTTTTTTTAAAAACTAACATGTTTGAATGTTGAACTTGACACACAGGTCGCGCTTTGGCGCTTTTGTTGGCGCTATTGTTTTTTTTTGTCTTTTAGCACTTTTGTTCTTACAATAGCGCTATTGTCAAAGAATTAGCGCTTTTGCCAGTAGTTTGGCGCTTTTATTCATTAATTAGCACTTTTGTATTTATATTAGCACTTTTGTATTGTTGTAGAAATCTTTTCTTTTAGCGCTTTTGTAGTCGTTTTAGCACTTTTGTGTTAAAGTAGCGCTTCTGTTTTTACACAGACTAGCGCTATTGTAACAGAACGTTGTAAAAAAGGTCTTGTAATCGATAAAGTTATTTTTCTTAGGTTTGTGGGATTTCCTCTTCTCTTTTCTCTTTCTTATACTTTAAGTTATATTCCATATATATTGTCAGGATGTTTGAGAGGGGTTTCAAACCTCTAGGAGTTGTAATGCAAAATCTAGTTTTTGGAAGATCCTCCAAATTTCAGACTTAGTCAAATTTTAGGGCATTTCAGGATCAGGATTGTAGAATTTGTAACCAAGATCAGAATTTAGGCTTGTGTAAGCCCACACTAACATTTGATCACTGATTGTGTGTAGGTTCTAATCTTTTTTGTGCAGGGGAAGGAGTTAGTTTAGAGGCTTTAAGTTTCTTTTTTTACTTTCTTTCAACAAAAGTTGGTTAAAAAGAATCCACTCTCCCTTCTTGTACAAATTAAAATAAACCTCACATTTTATTTTGGAGTGCATAAAATGAACCTCAAACTTGTTTTTGGTGCTTAAAAGAAAATTCATCTTTCTTTATTGCAAGATAAAAAGAACAACAACTTCAAATTTGTTGTCATTGCAAGTTAGGATACACTCTATTTTGGTGCTTAAAACAAGACAAGACAAATCTCATTTTATTGCATCAAACTTAAGAAAAGCTCACAATCAACACTTCAATTTTTGGTACAAGTAAAAAGAACAATCAACTTGTCTCATTTTGCAAAAAAGATTTACTTCATGCATACGTGTTTCAATTTCAGTTGACCAGGATTTCAAAATTCCTAGTTTACTCAAACATATTGCCTTTTGAAGTTAAAAAGAACATCATGGTTGTTGGGGCAACATCTCCAAATAGTTAGATCACATTGCAATGATCAGTTAAAAAGAACAAGTGCTTTTCGTGATTGGCACACTTGTGCAAAAGATTTGGTTGAGTGGTCCTACTTCTAACACACACTATCCTCTCCCTTGGCTTTCGTGGTCCTAGGTGCAAGAGAAAAGTGTTAGTAACACTCAAATTTTTATCTTTTTAAGAGAGGCCTGCCAAGAGACACATCACTCTTGAGAACGACCTCGTGTGGTAAATCCTTCGAGCCGCTATAGAAATTAGGTGAGAGCGAAAGCTGTAGCCTTGGGTATAGTTGTTCCTACAGTGTAACTTGTCGAAAGGACAAATGGGCCCCACCACAAGTTACAAGGCTCTTAAGTGAGTCACTGCAGAATGAACTTATGTCCAAAGACATCAAAAATTACTAAACACCTTTAAGTAGTAGCCCATCCGTTCTATTGATTGAGGATATTTATGATATAATTCAGAGCAAGAGCATAGATGGTTTTGCTCCCAAGATACTCACCATACATATTTCCTTGAGTAGAAACATAGCCTTTTGAAAAGTCAATTGTGGCTTGATGAAAGTGGCGACTCCCCCATCATAGGGATCATCTATTTGTTATGCTCGTGCAAGACTTAGTATATCACATCCTTACCTACCACGGCGGGATTCATAAGGTATGTAGTACCAAAGTTGAAGAAATATCAAGATGTGGGCTGAATTTATCGCAACTGGCCATTTGACCTTAGGGATACAAAGTGTTTGAAGTGTTTTCATTTTAGTCAAAGACCAAGTGCAAATTGAGCCGACTTCAGGCTTTGGAAAGAAAGCACCTAAAATACACTTAAAGGAAAGGGTCATAAAAAGTCCAAGGATTGGGTTGATCTAGACCCATACTCATTTGTGCCTTTTAGGCAACATTCCTATGTTTGTGTGCTTGCTTTGTTTTCTTGTCAAATAAACATCATAAAATCCAAAAAATCAAAACAAGTATTCATTCAACCAAACATTTTTCAAAACAACCAAAAAGATCAAAAACAAAGTGCAACAACAAAGTATCAAAACTTTATGACCATTCTTCACATCTTGAGAAAGAAGAATCTTCATCAAAACATCAACTTGAAAATAAAACCATTGAGCTCAAAGGCTTTGATCAAAATAACGAAATTCTTCTATCTAAATAGACAAATCTTGTCTCTCATAGAGCTTTTCTACGTCACATGCATCTATACCTTCAAGGCAAATCAAACGAATTTGATCCAGAGTCATTGAACCGCATAGCTTTTATGCAATATAGAGCTTTGAGTTATCACAAAAACAAAGGAGGCAAGATCAATCCCAACTTCTTCCCAAACACTTGTATCACATACAACGTAGCTCGAGAAATGCCACCAATGCTTGAAAGGGAAGAGGAAGAATTTGTCCCATTTGTGACACAAAGCTTTTATTGAAGTTAAACATTTCATCCATTTCTCATGTTCACATCATCACTTCAGTTCAACTCTCAAAATATTAAGAGGTTCTTGTCCTAGATTCTCTTTCAGATATTGCTTGAATCAAACACAAAACATCACTTTTAGAGTGTCTCGACATCTAGGATAAACTCATCCTAAAGAGACATATCTACGCAGGTTAAAACTAGTTTATGAGTGAATCCTCTCATTACTAGGTAGTTAAGTCTATAACACATCTCAGATTTCTCTAAATCTTATCACATCAAACCTTATCAAAACACAAAGAAGCAATTCAAAGAAAGAATTTTGGTCACATCCACCTTTAAGTGCTAGAGATCCATATATAAAACTCCACCGAACATAAATCTCTCATTTCATCAACAACTCATCATAATTTTCACCCAACTTCAACAAAAACTTGTGAACAAAATGGCTCACACCAGATCGAAAACTAGACAACTAGAGATCAAAAAAAGAGGAGGACGAAAACCTCAACGAATTTCAAGAGGCAATTGGAGGAGGCACAAATGCTGAAGATCCCTAATCATCAAGGGAATCTTAATAATCAAGGGTATCCTCCTTAATGGTTCATTCATCCATTCCTTATATTTCTATACATTGGGGAAACCAAATACATCTTTCTTCTAATCCAAAAAGATCCAAAAAATTGAAATATCCAAAAATAAAAAAAATAAAAAATCGACAAAATCAAATAAAAATTAAAAATCAAAGCATGAACACATGGCTCATCCATCAATTCAACAACAGGAAGACTCTCAAAGTCTGTGATCAAACTAATCATATGTCTTGTTAATCAATTCATCACTCAAAATCTATCGACATCAGCATGTCTTATACAGGGATGGGTACACTCGAACCAAACAGATTGGTCTTATAAGGGGTACTCACTCTTTGAAACCAGACATTTTTATCAATCATCAAATAAAACAAAACAATGACATAGATCAGTATGACTACTAGATTTTGTTCTAGTTAACCTTATCTTTATCAGTATGACATTCTAACATCTCATATCATACATCTCATTTTCAAGGTACATCTCATCATCATCATCATCTAGTCACATTCATCTTGCATCCATCACATGCATATCTGTCACATCATCATGGAATATTTCTTCACTTTCATATCTTCATCATTCTTCCAACTTTCAAGTCTTATACAGGATGTATCTTTCCTAAAACCAGACGCTTTGATCACTTTTGTCTTATACAGGATGTGTCTTTCTTGAAACCAGACATTATGATCAAGTCTTATACAAGATGTATCTTTCCTGAAACTAGAAACTTTGATCACTTTTGTCTTATACAGGATGTATCTTTCTTGAAACCAGACATTATGATCAAGTCTTATACATGATGTATCTTTCCTGAAACCAGATGCTTTGATCACTTTTGTCTTATACAGGATGTATCTTTCCTGAAACTAGACGCTTTGCTCATCTTTGTCTTATACAGGATGTATCTTTCTTGAAACCAGATGCTTTGATCATTTTTGTCTTATACAGGATATATCTTTCCTGAAACCAGACGCTTTGATCATCTTTGTCTTATATAGGCGGTGTCATTCCTGAAACTAGACTTAATATCAATCTAATCAATCTTGTCAAACCCATGCATGTCATCAACTATTCACTCTTCTATCTTTGAAATAGCTTTCTTCTTCTTTCAAGAGATCATTCATGCCTTTAGTGCACAAATGATCTCCTGAGGGGGGCATTATCATATCGCATCTTTGTATCAATCTCATATTAGTCTCATATAAAACTGTTCATATCAAATCAATTCTTTATATTTACAGTACCCACAATCCCATCAATAGCTTTAGTAGTACCAAGTACGCCAATCCAAATACCAACAAAACCAATAATCCTACCTGCAAAACCCATAATCCCACTAGCAGTACCCACTATACCCATAGCACCAATAAAAATACCCGCAACACCAATCATTCCACCAATCAAAGCAGCAATCCCATCAGCAGCAACAATAAAAGCACCATTAACGGCAGCCACTATATCAGAATTCCCAATAGTATCAACAACACTGGCAATTCCAACAGAAGCAGCAGAGTCACCAACACCGATGCACCCTGTATCGGATTCACTGATTCCCATAATTCTTCCTACAACACCAATCATTTCATCTACAATGGTACATCAGTTGATCACACCTGCAGTGTTTAACTCAAATGATATTCCAGTGTGGTATAGCAATCAGATCCTAGAAAGTGACTCAGAGATCGATTCGCATGAGTGGGAATTTGATTCAGTATAGCTTAACACTTCAGATGAGGAAGACACATGTAGCGTCCTAAAATTGTGACACTTACAATTTCAACTGCATTTGGGTCTTCACGATGGCGACGCAATGTTGAACCTGAATGGAGACCTCGAAACCTGCTTGTGACATCAAAAACTGCATTTTTCTGCACCCTGGCCTGATCCCTCCTTGCACCCTGCTGTCCCGGGAGGTGGGACCATGGCGCCCAGCGCCCTGGTCCCTGGCCCTATTTTGGGCCCGATCTCCTTTTGGGCATCGGGTCTTTAAGTTTGCAATTGGAAAATAATGTTTCTAGGTCGGCCTAAGGTCAGGAAAATCAGTCTATTAACCCTAATTGACAAGTATATAAACTACTTTTCCTCTCCTAGAAAGGGAGAGAAAAAGGAGGAAGAATATAAGCAAGAGCAAGACGCGGAAGCAATATTCAAACATGCAAACATTCAAGCATTCAAGCATTCCTTCAAGCAATTGAGCAATCTAAGTCTCCATTCAAGGCTAGGTGTTGCATTCAAGACAAGGATTCAACCATTGAAGAGGAGATCACATACAACATACAACATACTACATACATTACACCTTCGCATGTAAGAATACAAACATTCTTACAACAAGGTATCAGTACTTGTTTACATTACAAACATTTACATTTACAACATTCTCATTTCTTGGTTAATTCCAAAACTGGGGTTTGACCTAAAGGCAAACCCCTCATCCCTAACCCCCCAATCATCCTCTCTTTTCTGTGTGTAGGTTGCAGGTATGCGGCTGTAATTGAAGATCTGGAATCCTTGTGCAGAGACGAATAGATCCACCTTCGTTTCGCGGATTTTTCGGAGGACCGTGTGCACGCCGGGCGCCATCGTCCCGTCAACTTTCGCTCAAATTTGCAGAACAGCACCGTCTCGACATTTTACTGCTAATTCCAGGTCCGCAGCTTCATCCCATATCCCTATCTCTGTTTATAAACAAATCTTTCCTACTTTACATGCATTCCTAGTTCAATCATTCTATCTACATTTCTTTACAAAAGAGGGTATCCTTGATGTCTTAACCCTTGAAACTCATTTAGAATCCAATCCTGCATTGTGTGGGATTGGATCTTGTGGGTTTCAACCCCTCTTTTGAATGTAAAGTCTCTCCTAAGTGAAAACCATCAACCCTAGTGACCTCCCTTCTCTCTCCTCGGAGTTGGGGAAGGGAGAACGACTAGGGTTCGATTTTTTCGCTTTACAACACATCACTACCACCACCCCGCAAAGACATCCCTATTTACGGAGAAGCGCAAATAAAGACCTCTTGCGTTTCTAAGAAGGAAACATCTTCAACAGACCCTACGTCACATCCTACACCTGATTCTGACAGGGTGAGTACCATTAATGACCTTCACCATAACGTCTTAACCCTCACTAAAACATCTAACGAACTTAACCTAATTGATGAAGTAATGCCCATTATCCATCTTGAACTCATTGAATGGAACCAACCAAATCCCCCATGTCTTGACCTCTTCCAAAATGATGAGGCCATCATTGACTTTTTTGGAATTAAGGGATAACCTGCCAAGCAGGGATCACAAATCTGGATTCACCATAGAACTTAATAGCACAGTATACTTCGGGGTGGATGCCAAACCTTTCAGCTACAAAAATATAACAATAAAACATGGATCTTCCAGTGAAAACCACATCGTGGCATTGTTTGATTCAACAAAAGTAAAAAGAAAGAGTGTATCCAACGGTGAAAACCTCTCTGAGGCGCCTGAGGATGAAAGGTTTGACATCCTTCCCTACAGCACACAACAGGAACGATCAATGATTCTCATCAAGGAAACCAAAAAATACAATGTGGGGACTCCTGAAACTCCTCACCTCATACATTTGGCATCTCTTTTAACTCCAGAGGAACAACCTAAATTTGTAGAGTTCTTTCAAAAGCGTCAGATCAACTTTGCATGGCCATATGCAGACATGCTTGGGCTTGATCTTGATTTAGTCATGCATCACCTCACTATAGCGGAAGGAGCCAAACATGTCAAGCAAAAGCTTCATAAAATGCATCCTCAGATTGAAGTACTAGTCAAAGCAGAACTCAAGAAACTTCTGGATGTTGGTTTCATTAGACCAATTGATTATGCAAATTGGATATCCAATATTGTGTCGGTCGGCAAACCAAATGGGGGCATCCACTTTTGTACTGACTTCAGAGATCTGAATAAGGCATGTCCTAAAGATGACTTTCTCCTACCAAATATCGACATCATAGTAGATCTGACAACAGGACATGCCATGCTTTCACTCATGGATGGCTTTTTAGGGTATAATCAAATAAAGATCACACCAGAGGATCAACATAAGACAACCTTCACATGTCCATGGGGCACCTACTACTGGAATGTAATGCCTTTCGGTCTCAAGAATGTAGGAGCAACCTATCAACGAGCAATGACCACCATCTTCCATGACATGATGCATACTATGATGGAAGATTATGTTGATGACTTACTAGCAAAATCACTCACTAGAGAAGGGCATCTCAATATTTAGATAAAATATTTGATAGACTAGAACAATATGATGTTCGACTCAACCCAAAGAAATGTGTCTTTGGAGTAACCTCCGGGAAGCTTCTAGGATACATTGTCTCAAGTAAAGGTATTGAGGTCGACCCAGCAAACATAAAAGCAATCAGTCAGCTAAGGACATTACAAGGATGACTACAATCCATCTATAGATTCATTACACAACTGGCTAATAAGTGTCATCCATTCACACACCTGCTACACAAAAACATCTGCTTTCAGTGGGATACTAGATGCCAGCAAGCATTCCAGATGCTTAAAGACTATCTTATGAATACACCATTGCTAATCCCACTAGATCGAAGCAGACCTCTATTACTCTATATCTCAGCAACAAGTACAACATTGGGTGTAGTACTAGCACAACATAATGCAGAAGGGAAAGAGTGTGTTGTTTACTACATCTCTCGCACACTGGTTGGATATGAACTCAATTACACACCTATTGAGCGAGCTTTCCTAGTAGTAATCTTGGTAGCCACTAAACTGAGGCACTATCTCTTGACACACAAGGTACAACTCATTACAAAGATTGATCCACTAAAATACTTACTCAATAAAGCAACATTGACAGGCCACTTGGCCAAATGGGTGATGATTCTAAGTGAATTTGACATTGAGTATGTGGACCGTAAAGCTATCAAAGGTCAAGTTATTGCAGATCAGTTGGCCGATGCACTGCTCATAGGCGATCATCCTCTCATTTCCAATTTTCTAGATGAAGAGATATTCATGATCACAATAACACAACCATGGAAACTATACTTTGATGGTTCATACACTAGGCATGGCTCGAGGGCAAGCATTCTGTTTATCAGATCTCAAGGTGACAACATCCCGAAGTCTTACAGGCTCACATTTCCATGCACAAATAACAAAGCAGAATATGAGGCCTTGATCATAGGACTTGGGCTAGCCGTACGATGGAAATTACAAGAACTACAAGTATATGACGACTCCCAACTGGTCATTCGACAAGCAACGGATGAATATTAGACCAAGGATGATAAACTCATGCCATACAAGCAAATGGTGGACAAATTAAAGGCATAATTTACTACTATCACCTTTGAGTAGATACCAAGAGATCTGAATCGAGCTGCTGATGCTATGGCTACCATCGCATCTCTCCTAGATCTTCCACAGAATTCAACACGCTACGAGTTCTTGGTAGAACATCTTTGGATCCCCGCTTATGATATCCCTAAATTCGAGATGATATGTTGCCTAATCGATTTCAAATCCCCATGGTACGGTGAGTTCTACACTTATCTCCGCGATCACACACTTCCTCCTAACCAATCGAATAACCAACGTAAAACCTTCATTCGCCAAACTGCTCGATATACCATTATTGTTGAAACCCTATACTGGTGCAGTCTTGATGGTACTCTCCTTCGATGTCTAGAACAAGATGAGATAACAAAGGCCTTGGAAGAGGTACATGAAGGAATTTGTGGAACTCATACGAGCAGTCCGTCACTAGCCAAGAAACCCCTGTGCACTGGATACTATTGGCCATCTATGGAAAAAGACTCCTACTACTTTGTCTGGAAGTGCAAGAAATGCCAAATTCATGGAGACGTAATACATGCACCGGCACAAGAATTGCAACCAATCACAACACCATGGCCTTTTTGTCAATGGGGCCTTGACCTTGTGGGTAAAATCCATCCATCTTTATCGAATGGCCATAAATTCATTATTACCACCACTGAATACTTCACAAAGTGGATCGAAGTTTTTCCACTTACCCAAGTCACCGGCAAGCAGGTCGCCTCATTCATCCTCAATTACATCATCAGCTGGTATGGTGTACCCATGTCCATCATCACAAATAATGGTCTTCCTTTGAAGAATCAGGATGTACGTGAACTCTGTGAGAAATTTCACATCCAGCACCGCTTTTCCACTCCCTATTACCCACAAGGCAATGGTTAGGCCGAAGCATCAAACAAGAACATATTGAGGATCCTAAAGAAGATAGTCAATGATGCCGGTCATGATTGGCACATTTAATTGAATCCAGCACTATGGGCATATCGAACTAGCATTCAAACCCCTACAGGCACAATTCCATACTCATTGGTCTATGGTGCAGAAGCTATTTTACCTATTGAGGTCGAGATCCCATCACTACGGGTTTCCTTACACAATCTCATCAATGATGAAGCATACAGAGTACCCTGTCTTCAGGACTTAGAGCTACTTGATGAGAAGCAACAAGCTGCATACAATCACCTCAAAGCCTATCAGTAGCGCATGAGCAGAAGCTATAATCATCAAGTTAAGCCTCGTACATTCGAGGTAGGTGATCTTTTTCTTCGAGAAAATCCTCGTAATCAAACCAATCAAGAACATCAAGGAAAGTTTGAATCAAATTGGTTGGGCCCATATGTTGTCACTATTGTATTTGGGTCTGGGGCATATCAATTGGCTACTTCAGAAGGAGAACCACTAGCAGATCTGATCAACAACATGCACCTCAAAAGGTTTTATACATAAGCTGCATAGAGCATCAGGCTCCCATATATACTGGCAAAAATACCAAAAACATCTAGATAAAGGTCCTGAAGAAAATACAAAAACATCAAAATAGTAAAGAAAAATCATACATCCAAATGGTGAACAACCACTCTGGTGGCACCTTGGGTAAGTGCGATGGTGAAAACCTAGCAAACAAGCACCACTCGTAAAGGCTATGGCTCCATTGTCTTTCAGACTTGTTGCGATCACATTCACTACATCCATTCATCCATCCGTCCCAACCATGGCTTGTTATTAATCTGCAATCAAAAACAGTGCTTCATGCGTCTGGCATCCTGCTTTTTCATAGTCATGTCTAAACTGGGGGCAATTCCCTTAACCTATTGATGGAAGTGGATTATACACTATTCTTATGATTCGTTGGGTTCTTCATTCAAAACTATCTCACAAAATCCAAAAACATTCAAAACAATCATCAAAATACCAAAAAAATTCAAAACAATCATCAAAATACTAAAAAACATTCAAAAATATCTCACAAAATCTAAAACATCGGAAAACATCAAAAATCACACAAAAACATGGCAACACATTGTACATACTCATCCGAGCATATACCACACAAAGCATTGAAAAATACTCACATGATGATCACTTCTCAAATCGACCAAACAATCAACATCAAAACTCAAACTGTCTTCAACAAGGATGCATCCTTCCTTACCAAAACAAAGACAAAATGACGTTTTCTTTGACAAGAAAATTCTGTTTAAAGCTATCAAATACTTGGTTGATTTGTGGGTTATTTATTCATATCAAGATCTTACATCATTGTTTGTATATCTTCTGCAAATTTCCGATGAAGTTCCGAGGCATGTACTAATGGTGTCTACATGGGAAGTTCACTAAGCTACGTGATCTTATATAAAATGCAGTCATAGATCACTACGGCTTGCTGACTACAGCGTATACCTCGACCATATGAGCATGAACCATTACCAAGGATCCATATTCTTTATTCTTTATGTATATACTATTTTGTTTGCAAGAACAATGCTCCTTCTTTGGTTCCTCCTCATCCAATTTGGATAAAGGTTTTTGTCTCTTATTAAGGTATGAACTTGTCTCAGGATATGATCAACCCAAGATCAAGGAGGATGATCCAAGTCATGCATGAATGAAGATGATCCTTGTCTGTTCCGCAAGCAATACTTAGGTCAACTTGATCCATTATATCAAGTTGCTTGTATTAACTTGTTATATCAAAATCCATGTAAGGAATACTCAGGTCATCTTGAATCATTATGTCAAGTTGCTTGTATTTTTTTACAACATTTTAAAGCTCAATGATGAAAAATAAATCACTATGGATTGTCATTCCATCTCATATGTATATATTGCATTCTGTTGCATTCCACCCATCCATACATTTATCATAGCTACATATCATGCATACATAGTAATGACAATGCATACTCTATTTTTCCTCTTCTTCCATAGGAATGAGTCATAGGTCCTCCATTTCTTCTATCTAACATCGAACCCCCCCCCACTCCCCATCTCGATAATCAACATCATATACCCTACATCGTTTCCCATCAACCCAATCAAGCCACGTTCATCACCATCCATCTCTAATAGGAAGGACTGGGTTTCCCATCCTAAGTCATCCTATAAATCAAGCCAGTTACTCTATCTGCACAGGTACCTCGACTCATGCACACCTAGACTATCAACAGATACTCTGATCAAGTATCTTCGGGTCTCAATAGGTAATCAATTATGGTAATCCTAGACTACATCATACATTTATCATAATGACCTAGTCTCAATGGGGCTGCTATGATTAACCACAATCATCCATCACCCGCACACACTATCATTTGATCAACCAATCAAACACAATCACATCGGACAATTACATCAATTGTCTAAGTCTCAACGAGTATTTTGCTTCATATTCCTTGACTTCATCAGATAATTACATCAATTGTCTAAGTCACCATCAGGTCACTTTGATTCACTTACTCAGACTTTATCCTGTCCAAGCGACCAACTGACATCAACTGTCATGCATTGACTTGATCGAGGCAATTAAACCGATTGCACCAGATTGTTCAACCAATTTTGATCAATTATATAGCATCACTCAAAAACCACACACTACATCTACTCTGTATCTCTTGCATGACCTAAAGGTACTCACTGGCTTGTTGTTTCTCCGTATTCACTCCATTTTCTCCCATTCTTTCCTCGTTATTGCTAATTTCTTCTATTCTACCTCCCCTCCACTTCTTATTCTTTTTCGAGAGATCGCCCGATTTTTTGAAATTTTCGGCCCATCTCTCGAGGGGGCATACCACCCACTAAATTAACATTTATGGGGCATATTCTTCACACCTGTTTTTCTTTCTTTGAAACGACGTGATAAACCGCACCGTCTCAAAGAGGGGCAAATGTAGTCACATAAATCTATCCATTTTAATTTGATTAGGAAAAAGTAAAAAGAAAGGATGCATCTAACGATGAAAACCTCCTCGAAGTGCTAGAAGATGGGAGATTTGACACTTTACCTAAGTACTATCAAGAAAGGTCATCAATTTTGATCGAACCAACAAAGGCAGTTAACATTGGGACAACAGAGCAACCAAAGATCCTACATCCAACAACTTCTCTGTTAGAAGAAGAAAGGAAACAATATATGGAATTCTTCAAATGATAGCAAATCAATTTCGCTTGGTCATATGTAGACATGCCAGGTTTGGATCTAGAGCTTATTATGCATCACTTAAATGTCAATCCAGGAGCCAAACTAGTCAAACATAAATTAAGAAAGATGCATCCACATATCGCTCTCCTGGTCAAAGCAGAACTAAAGAAATTACTAGATGTAGGATTCATTAGACCTATAGCATATCCTCAATGGGTATCAAACATCGTTCTTGTTTCAAAACCTGACAAAAGTATCAGAGTATGCACAAACTTCAGAGATCTTAATAATGCATGTCCAAAGGATGACTTTCCTTTGCCTAACATTGACATCATTATAGATTTAACTGCTAGACACTCCATGTTTTCTCTAATGGATGGTTTCTCCGGATACAATCAGATTAAAATAGCACCTGAAGATCAAGGAAAGACAACTTTCACATGTCCGTGGGGTACTTTCTTCTAGAACGCCATGCCTTTTGGGCTAAAGAATGTAGGTGCCACATATAAGAGAGCTATGACAATGATATTCCATGACATGATGCATACATTCATGGAAGACTATGTGGATGACATCTTGGCCAAATAATACAACAGAGAAGAACATATTGAGATACTGGAAAAGATCTTTGACCGGTTAGAACATTACAAGCTACGGATAAATCCTAAGAAATGTGCCTTTGGTGTCACTTCAGGCAAGCTATTGGGATACATTGTTTCAGCTAGAGGTATTGAAGTAGATCCAGCTAAGGTCAAAGAAATCATGGAAATGACATCTCCCAAGATTATAAGTCAACTTAGATCACTCCAAGGAAGACTCTAGTCAATCAGAAGATTTGTGGCTCAACTAGCAAATAAATGTCAACCATTTACTCATCTATTGCATAAAAATGTTCATTTCAAATGGGACCATCAATGTGAAGATGCATTCAACAAGATCAAGGCATATCTCATGCAACCACCTGTTCTAATGTCACCAATTCCAGAAAAGTTGTTATTGCTCTATGTATCAACCACTGAAGTATCATTAGGATTTCTGCTCGCACACAGGATAATGAAGGAAAAGAACGGGCCGTCTACTACATCAATAGAACACTAGTAGGATACGAGCTCAACTATTCCCCAACAGAAAAAGCATGCTTGGTGGTAGTTTTTTCTTCTCAAAAATTAAGACACTATCTACTATCTCACCCCATCAAGTTGATAGCTAAAATTGATCCGTTGAAGTATTTGTTTAGCAAAGCAACATTGACAGGACGACTAGAAAAATGGATTATGATTCTAAGTGAGTTTGTTATTGAGTATTTAGATAGAAAATTTATCAAGGGACAAGTCATTGCAGACCAACTAGTTGAGGCACCGCTTCAAGATGATCATCCTTTGCAAATTGAATTTCCTAATGCTGATATCCTAATAGTCATCACAAAAACATGGCAATTATACTTTGATGGTTCATATACACAACATGGATCAGGAGAAGGTATTCTATTCATCACACCACAAGGTCATACAATTCTGAAAGCATACAAATTCAGCTTCCCATGCACCAACAATATAGTAGAATATGAAGCTTTGGTTATAGGTATCAAAATGGCTATAGAATGGAACATTACACAACTTCAAGTCTTTGGAGACTCTCAGCTCGTCATCAATCAAGTTAATGACGACTACCAAACAAAGGATGACAAATTAATGCCTTACAAAAAGATGGTAGATGATTTCAAGAAGTATTTTGTCGAAAAAACTTTTGAGGAAATTCCAAGGAATGACAACAAACAGCAGATGTCATGGCAACACTTGCTTCTCTACATCAAACATAGGAAAATCAAGAGCGTTATGAATTCCTGGTGGAAGAGTTGTTTTACCCTGCTCATAATTGTCCTGATTCCCAAACTATCTGTCACCTTGCTAGGCATGATTCCTCCTGCTATGGCCTAACTTATACATACCTACAAGATAACACCCTACCTCCCGATTTATCAAAGAACCAAAAGAGAAACTTTATTCGTCAATCCTCCCATTTTATGCTTGTTGCAGATACCCTATTTAAATAAGGTCTAGACGGTACTCTTTTAAGATGTCTCAAACAAGAAGAATCCAAGAAGGCCTTAAATGAAGTACATAACGACATTTGTGGCACTCATTCAAGTGGTCTTACCCTTTCGAAAAAACTCATACGCTTGGGCTATTATTGGCCAACTATGGAACGAGATTCTTTTCAGATAGCTAGAACATGCAAACAATGTCAGATCCATGGGAATTTGATTCATGCACTAGCACAAGATCTTCATGCTTTGGCAACATCTTGGCCTTTCTGCCAATGGGGTCTTGATCTAGTAGGAAAAATAAATCCTTCTTCATCTAATGGTCACAAATTCATCGTTGTAGCTACAAAATATTTCATAAAATGGATTGAGGCAATACCTCTCACAAATATCTTAGGAAAACATATTGCTGCGTTTATCTTGAACTACATCATATGTCACTATGGAATACCCATGAACATTATCATTGATAATGGGCGACTGTTCAAGAATCAGGATGTACAAGAGCTATGTGAGAAATTCAAGATCCAGAACAGATTTTCCACACCCTACTATCCACAAGGGAATGGGCAAGCAAAAGCATCAAACAAAACTATTTTGAAAATCCTCAAAAAGACAGTGAATGATGCTGGCAGAGATTGGCATATCCAATTAAACCCTGCTCTATGGGCCTACCCTACCAGTATTCGCATGCCAACAAGTGCCACACCTTTCTCCCTTGTTTATGGATTGAAAGAAATATTGTGAATAGAATTAGAGATACCTTCTCTATGAGTATCATTAAAAAGTCTTATCTCGGATGAAGAACAACGAGTATCTAGACTGCAAGAGTTAGAATTGATCCATGAACGAAGACAAAATGCCTTTGATCATTTAAAGGTATATCAACAAAGAATGTGCCAAAGTTATAATCACAAGGTCACCATCAAACCATGAGTCTTTCAAGTTGGAGAACTAGTACTAAAGGAAAATCCACACAACCAGGTAGATCAAGAATGGAAAGGAAAATTTGAACCAAACTGGTTAGGTCCATTTGTGGTCACAATAATATTTGGATCAGGAGCATATCAACTATCAACACAAGATGAAGATCAGCTCGAGGAACCCATCAATAGCATGCATCTGAAGAAGTTTTATGTTTGAAAAAGCAGAAAAATCCAAAAATAGTGAAAAAGCAAAAAAATCCAAAAACACTGAAAAAGCAGAAAAATCCAATAACAGTGAAAAAACAGAAAATACAAAAATAGTGAAAAGCAATGAAAGAATTAAAAAAAAATCAAATATGAGAAAAAGTGCAATAAAAACATATGGTGAAAACCTGGCAAACAGGCACTATCTATCAGCTAGCTCTTCCATCTATTGGTTCATGCATCCTTCCGCTTGTATTCATTTCCATCAGCACTATTCATATCCATCATAAATCCTATGTACATATGTAGGCATCCTAGGTGATTTCTTGTCATGGTTTGGATCATTATATATATCATAATAAAGGTTTGTTTCTAGGCTGGGGGCAAAATCCTGAACCTGGCTAGGGGCAAAAAGTTTCGATCATTTTGAGCTTAATCAAGCAGGTAGACCAATAGTTAGACAACACTGGTCAAGCGAAAAACTGAGACACATCCAACGTTGAACATAAGATCATATTGTCAACCATTAACTATCACATATCAATCTAAACATGACAAAACACATATCAATGGATGGTATATCTTGACTCATGATTTGAACACTTTGGTAATAATGGTTCAACTATTTTATTTTAATTTTCACTATCATGATTTTTGAGTAACTCCAAGATGTCTTTGACTAGAAGAAATATGAAGGAACATGATATTTTTCTTGTCTACTATCTGTAAATTAATCATTAATATGTGCAAAGTTGTCTCAGGGGATGATCATCGAAGTATCATGGAAGACATTTTGGACTTGAATATAGAAATGGTTAATACTGCCTGTTTTACGCAAGCAACACTTAGGTAATCTTGGTTCAATTATACCTTGATGCTTGTGCTAACTTGCAATATCAAAACCCAGGTAAATAGTGCTCAGGTCATCATGGTTCAATTATACCATTGATTTTCGCACTCACAAGCTCACTGATGAAACAAAGCAATGACTCCATGACCAGTTCGATCACTGCATTTCATTTCACTTTTGCATTTGCATTTTAAAATAGATTTGCATTTCATTTTGCATGGGATCATGATGCTCATCCTTTCCAAGGCCAAAGACTAACATGGTGTTATCTCTCATTACGTGATTATGTACATTGGACAATAACAAAAATAATCAATTCATTCATCCTACATGATAAGTTAGTTCATTTTCATGTAACCATTGCATACTAAGGCATCATTCATATAAAGCATCAAATCATTCATTAATTTAGTTAGATCATTGCATGGCATTCATCTAATCTCAAATCATATAAGTAGCACCATTGCATTGCATTGCATCCATCTCATATTAACATGCATGAGAAAATCATAAAGATAGAAAGCATTGCATTGCACATACATCACATAACACTTATAAGCATCACCATACATATTTGCATTTGCATACATCATGAAAGTAACTGCACAACATAATCATATATCAAATAGAATGCATCTATCATCTCATAGGTCATGTAGAGCGCATAGGATCAACTACATATCATGTCATCAAAACAAGATCAATGTCCAAGGTACAATGATATCACAAAATATATGAGATACATCACAAATATACATCGCGGGAATCATCAATATCTCATCATAGAAAGGTGTGTACATAAATGGATCAATGTCCCATATCAGTGTGACCACTAAGACATGGAGCAAAACTCTATCCTAATGCGGCAGGTAGACTAACATTAGCTGGTACCCCTGTACCTAAGTCCTCACCTATGGGAGCTCTCTAAAGTGGCCCTGTCACTCCTCGACTCTCAGTCTAGCTCTTTCTTGATCTCCTGATCAGCTGTGAAAATCCTAGAGCCCTTCGATCAGCAGGAACAATAGTAAAGTATAAAGTCTTGTAATACTCAACCTCTCGGATCCCTTGGTGCATCATCTTCAGGGTAGTCTTCCCTGAAATAGATTCTCCTGACAACTATACCTATGCCTCAGCCTACCGACACCTATCCCTAGCTGTGTCTCTCTTGACTATAAGAGAATCCATCTGAGTATCTAACTAGGTCATCTGAGAGTCCCTCTCTGCTAGTCGACTCTCCAGTTGTTGAACCTGAGCCTATAAGTCCATAATCCGAGCCTGTTGCTGATGAGACGACATCCTAATGAGGATCCGTTGAGGTGCCTCTGCCTGTGGCTGCTTAGCTCATGATACTATCATAGATACCTGCTCAACCGAGGGAACCTCCTACTCTAGGACTTGATGCCCCTGATCTCCTATGTCTGACCACCTAGGCCATCCAATCTGTATATACATCTCTAGCAGATCTAGAACTGCTAGCTCCTAGTGTACCTGCCACTGCCACTACCACTGCCGCTGCCACTACCACTGCCACTGCTTGACCATCTCCCCCATCCCCCCCATCATCATCTCCTCCATCATCATCTCTAGCACCATGATCTTCTACATCTCTTCTATATCCATCTTCATCTCTACTATCATCTCTGCCTCCACCTCGTCGCCCCCACCATCCCTCCGTTGTCTAGGAGCTCTGTGTCGTAGCTTCTCATCATCCTTGTCAAAAATTGGCTTTGGCTCATCCAGACGTGTCAGCCTCAGAAACCTATGTATAGTACAATGCATGACGTACCCATGTGCCATCCCTCTATGCATCACACCTAGAATATAATCCCAATCAAGTGGCCCCAATGATCGATACTCTGCACAAGCCTGATCATATGAGATAGAAGGCCCCCAAGTAGCCACATCCAATCTTCGATGAGCATAATAAGTTGTACCCTGTGGTATCCCCTATATCCTTCCATACCGTCTCAACACCCTCATACAAAGGAATCACTTGATGACATAGAGTGTAGATCCAATCAGATATCGCATCATGAATACATATGGCATCTCCACTGCATCCTTGGGCCAAATCTCACAATCCCTATATGGCTTCCATATCATAGTATCCAGATCATCCAAGGTCTGTCACCAGTACTCCAATTTTCCCTACTTTTGCTGGATGATGATACCTAGATACCCATCAACATAAGGTCTGCCTACAAGTCTATCTTTGTCAGCCAATGGTCGTGTGATAGGAAAATGCTCCCAAGCCCATATCTGAAGCACGGTCACCCCTGCTGATAACCTAGCTGATCCCTGGTATGCAACTCGGTGCAAGTCATGATACAAGTGCACCAACATGCATGACCCCCATGCAAATTGGGTCCCCTTTGTCAGCATCTACTCAAGAAGATGACCCAATCCAACAGATAATCCCTTTGACCTGTGATTAGGACAAAGGAAGCCTTCAATAAATCCGGCAAACACAATAGGTAATGTGGCATATCCTAGCTCTAGCATCTCCTATCACGCAATGTCGTATCCACCTATCTCATCATCCTCAAACACTCAACAAAGTGCATATGTCCCACCTCGCTCACTTAGATCATAATACACTAGCTCACCCATCACAGGGATGCACAATATCTGGTAGACATCCTCGGGTGTCACCGTCATCTCGCCCGTTGGCAAGTGAAAAGTGTTATGCTCGCTATGCCAGTGCTCTGCTAAGGTTGTCAATAATCCTCTATTTATCAAAGGTCAGGGCATGTAAAGAAGGGAAGATAAACCACACCTACAAAAGTGGTCTCACTCCGCCTGGCTAAGGTGGGGTATCAGCATGCATGCCTTTGGGAAGCGCTCCCAAGACTAAAGAACAATAAAGTGCTCCTGTAATCAAATCATTTCATCATATTAGTTTCTTGATTTATCTATCTATAAAATCAATCTATCTTGCTCAATTGAGATTTTTATCAAATCTTGTTGGGCCCCTATCAATGATGCTCATCTATTATGAGGTCATTATCAATCCCACCTCATCTCACATGAACATTGAGATAATCGCTAAAAAAAAATAAAAATAAAAAAATGAAAAATCCAAAAAAAAAAACAAAAAAACAAAAAAAACAACCCCCCCCACAGTGGCACTCACGGTGCCGACAGTGAAGACTTGATCATCATTCTTGCTTCCAGACCGCATTGCACTTGGATAATTTTCTGGCAAGATATCGCTACCGGTTTCCATGATAGTTTCTTGTTACCGGTTGCCTCGACCTATTCTGGGGATCTACCAAAACCCTTTCTAAAGCTTGCGAAGCCTTGGGTGTTGATTCCAATATTCCTGGGTGTGTGGTCGACCCTTTCCCATGATCTACGTTTCATCCTTGTTGGGAAAAATGGTGTCTCAACCTTGCATTTATGCGAGGTTACTATTTATAGTAAGTTTTCATTTGAGCACGAAATGGTGCGAAACTCTCCCTGAAGCTTTTGGTTGGTTAGATAAGCATTTCGGTAAAGTTGCGTCGCAAGGTCACAACTAGTTTTGAAGATATTAAAGTTTTCATCTTGGAGGGGTGCAATAAAATGTTTAAACTTAAATTTGGGGACTTTAGAGGCTCCGAAATGCCCTGAAAAGTGGCCGTAACCGGCGAAGCGGGTTACAAGGTGATAGAGCACTTCGGGAGCTTTCCGGCGCTTCAAACGGTTCGTCAATCGGACACCTGGTTCTCAAGTTATGGCCTCCGGAAGTTTGTACTCCTGAAATAGGAAAAATAATTTATATCGGATACATAAATGAGCTGTAAAAGGGAGCGACACGTGTTGATGTGTGCTTTAACATGTCATAGAAGGGAGATAAGGTCGGCTACACCTTATTGGGTGGTTTTAGCCCATGGTTTTGTAATACTGTTTGACGGTTTCTTGTATTGTATCTCCTATTTATGAGGTGTGTGAGATAGAGGTTGTGTGTAAAAGTCTCATGGCTATTGAGTTGCCTCTGAATCTCTGATTAGTGGTACTCCTGTGAAGAGCTTGCTCTGCAAGTATGTTGTAATTTGTTTTTGATTGCTGAATAAAATATTGAGCTGCTTTTGGAGGGTGGGGTTTTTCTCCCGAAAGGGTTTTCCCCACATAAATCACTGTGTTGTGGTATGAATGCTATTATATCTATTTCTGTTTTCTATAACTGTTATAACGATCTGAAAAAGTTTTGCATTACCCTCCTCTCAAGGTTAGCGTAGGAAGTTGTTTCCGCTACTTAACTTCCTTACAATCCTTCGGATTTTTCCTGAGGAATCTCTTGGTGGAGGCAGACCTTGTTTATTTTGCACGTTAGGTCTTGTTCTTCATGTTTTGATCCCTTTTGGGCTGACTAGATCCTTTGGATTGATATATATTTTATAATTACACATTAGAATATAATCAATTAGAAACAAATCAGAGAATCAGGTAGCTAGATTATGCATAGAAGATAGATTATAAGTTTCAAGGTCTCAGTTGTGACCTATTCCACCAGGCCTCTGAGTCGGTATGTTGTAACCTAGTTGTTACCAGTTGGATGTAATCAAATTTCATGCAATAAATCAATTTGTTCTGCATTACCTCCATCATATCTTTGTGTTTCTATTGTGTATACTCTTGTTGATTGGTCCAGATTGATCTCTTTGGGGTCCCTCCTCACCGGTGATAGCTACAAGTGGTATCAAAGTGAAGTTTCATTTTGGAGGTTGCAAGTCCTTAAATTTTGTTGTAGGGTGGCGGATTGCGGATCCGACCTACAGCTGCAGAAGACTACTAAATAATGGCGTGATGAGGAACTGGGAAGCACGTGGGAATGCAGACCCTGTTGTGATGGAGATGTTGCGAGGAATACCAGCCCAGTTAGAATCCATGGAGACAACCTAGAGGAGAGGCTAACACATTGAAGATGTAAGTGAAGATGAAGGAGAAGAAGCCCTGATAGAACAAGAAAACCTATTGATGGTTGATCTGGATGAGGAAAGGTTTTTGAGGGTTTTTAGTAGGGTGAATACTAAACCTCATTTTACCCCACCAGAATATGATGGGAAGTTAGATTTGGATGAATTCATGGATTGGATCTCAGAAATGGAGTATTTAGATTTTGAAAACACCACAAAAGAGAGGAAGGTGAATATGACTGTACCCGGTTGAAAGGTCATGCATCTCTTTAGTGGGAGCATTTGCAAGTTGATAGACAGAGGAGAGGTAAAGAGAAGATTAAGACATAAGATCAAATGATTGCTAAGTTGAAGTCAAAGTTTGTGCCAACAAATTATTGAGTAGATCTATTCGGGAAGTTGTAGAATTTGAGACAAAAGGAATCTAGTGTGAAGGAGTACACCGAAGCATTTTACAAGTTGAACATTAGATCTAGACATGTTGATGATGAAGTTGAACAAGTTGAAAGGTATTTAAATGGATTACAGATGTCTATACAAGATGAATTAAGTATGATAAAATTAGAGAGTGTTGAAGAGGCTTACCAGTATGCCCTAAAGGCAAAAGAGAAGTTAAACAAAAGACATGAGTAGAGACAGAGAGGTAGAGGTGGAAGGTTTATCGGAGGAAGATTTCAAGGAGGAAGAGGATATATCAAAGGAAGGGGAACCAGTACAAATCAGAGCAAGGACAAGGAAGTGAGCAAAGAAGGTAATTCATACTGGAAGGATGATAGAAATTTCTACCAAAGGAGAGAACCAGATGGTTACCGGAATGAGAACTTTGGAAGACAAGACAAGAGGACATCTAGAGGAACCTTCTTTAAGTGTGGAGGAGAAGGACATCATGCATTTGAGTGTAAGAAGATAAAAACTACTGGAAAAGCAGTAGGGGTGGAAGAAAACCACACTGGATCAAACAATAAATTGAAAGATGGAGAACTATTGATGATGAGGAGAGATTTGTGTCATACAAGAGGAGATGAAGAGCCCTTGTAGAGGAAGAATCTGTTCAAGACTAGATGTAAGGTATCCGGTAAGTGTTGTAAATTTGTTGTAGAGAGTGGTAGTGTTGGAATTGGGTTGTCATTGATGTCAACCAGTATGGGATGACTACTTGTATGATAAGAGGTTGTGTGGAACACTATCAAGGAGGAGTATAGGACAGGTTGAGATATCTTTGATATCACTGTATGTTGCAGGACATTGGTAAGGTAAGACAGAGCATCCCACTCAGAGGAATGGTACATAAGTTAGTGCCTAACTTGTGTACATGAGATGATACGGTTACCGATACAATGTATCATCGATAAGGAAAGGATGTCAACTAGTAAGTGATGTGTTGACATAGAGTAATCAAATCAACCAAGTGAGTGGTTGTCAATCGGAAAGATGATGACCTATGCACAAGCAGCTTGGGCAAGGTTCTTGAGAAGTTGTTTGTGATGAAGAGGCTGAATGCTATCAAAATCACATCAACATAGGAGGAGAAGGATGAACAGGTCATCAGTATGCTGTGAGGTTGTAGAATAGAAAGACTCGCACTGAGTGAAGATGCAGTCTTCATGAGAAGCCACATGAGTGCATTGCAGGATGTACATTACAGAGATTCACTCTCACCGGTAAGAGGAACTTATCTCCTAGTATGTATAGTGTGCATCATAGTTCCATGAGATAAGGTAGATGAGGTGAAGGCAGGTGTTTGAAGGATCACACCGGATCTATCGGTAAATCAAAGAAATGCCTTGAGTTCATGAAATTAGTGTTATGCACTGGACTGTCTAAGAAGGCATGTTGAGATGCCGGTATAGATGATGGGTGATAAGTTTTTCACTGTGACAAACCGGTTGAGATGGTTAAAGCTGATCAGGGAGAAGACAAGGCTGAACAGATGTAGTCGGAGGAAAATGGCATGACTGAAGATGAAGTCTTTTGAAGGTTGATGACATAGTGTCATCAAGAGGGTTTTGTCGATATGAATGTTCACTGGTAATATGGACAAGGTACAGATGTAGAAGATTGCCCACCTAATGAAGTTGTGCATAAGGCATGATAGCAAGTATGATGAATGACCAAGCAGTCCACTAGAAGAGAAGCAGAGTGCAAGGAGGATGATAGACTAGTTTGAGGGTTTAACTGACAAGGTTAGTCAACCTGTAGAAGAGAAGAACCGGTTGAGTGTTTGGTTGGTAATTTCTGAACTGACAAATTGATCCAAGCTAGCAGTTGGTCAACTTGGATTCCACGAGGAGATGAAGTGGCAAATATGCAGAGGTCGGTGGAAGTGTCATGTAGAGATAGATGTCTCTACTATTGAGCATTCAAGATGGATCTCGTGATTTGTGGATCGGATCAGAAGAGTGTAGCTCGAGGAATAATAAGCGACTAAGACAAATCAGGAAGTGGTTGGTGCTTGGATCAAAGCAAGAAATTCTGTCTATGAGAAGACTTCTTGGAGGAAACAACTGAGGTATTAATGGTTGTTTGATGAAAGTAGGTCAAGATGAAGAGGTGAGTTTTCTATACTTGGAAAACATGTGATGGAAGGTGTGACCATGGCAGAGATGAATGGTTGGTTGTATTCAAGATTAGATCAGACAAGATCTGATTGGATTTGGTTTGCCTCAAGGAAAGTGAGGAAACCCTAACTGCCCAATGTTTGAATTGGTTTTGGCAGAAAAACTAGGTTATAAATATGCAAGCCAAAATTAGAAATGGTTGATGCTGACAAGAAGGTGTTGCTGCTGAAGAAAGAAAGAAAAAGTGTTGCTGTGAAGTGATTAAGTGTTACTTTTGCATGTGAGAGAAAAGAAAAGCAGTGTAAGTGAGAACCAGGTTGAAGTGTTCAACTGGTAGCAGTGCAGAACCAGTAGAGTCCATACCGATAGAGTAGAGGTGAAGGAAGTTGCAGAGGGAGTGGACATAAAACTGGCAGAGTATTGTACTAGTAAAGTGCAGAGTAGAACATAGGAGATGTGAACCGATAGAGTTTATCGGAAAAAAAATTAGTAGATAAGAGCAGCAAAAGAGTGAACTGGTGTAGCAGAGAAGGTGTCTCACCGACAGAGAGAGGTATATGAAATGGTTAGAAGATTCACTTGTAACAGTAATATTAATTTTGTATGTGAAGTTATTTTTGTGAACACTGAGTTGTAGCTTGATGCAAGGGTTGTATCTCCTTTGGGTTGTATCCCATAAACAAGTGATGGGTTGGTGCCCTAAATCAGGGGTTGCAGCTCCTTGGGTTTCTGCCCTAAACATTGTAATAGAGATTCATTGTAAGGCTGGATTGGAGTAGTAGACTCTAGCAACATTCCTCACCGAGGGTTTTCCCATCTTGTGTTTTCCTTGTACATGCTAGTGTTATGTGATGTTCCCTTGTGTGATTTCATGTGTGTAGGTCTCCCCACTAACTGGTAAGTCTATTTTGTGATAGATCTATTAACCGGTATGCTCACATAAATTAGTTAAAGGGAAAAGATTGAGAACCATTGATTCACCCCCCTTTTAGTGGTGCATTGTGTCTAACAATTGGTATCAGAGCATAGGTACCCTATTTATCAATCTTTCTCACACTTGGGTAGATTCTGGCTTAACAACACAATGGTCTATTTAGTGTCAATCCTTGCTTTTGTGTTTGATGGTTCAAACTATTCTATTTGGAGTTGTAGAATGGAAGTTCACCTATCCTCTCTAGGGTTTGATGTATGGATGTCAGTTGTTAATGGTCTCCCTAGGAATGCCAGTCCTCCCATTGGATCTAAAGAAAAAAGAAGATGCATGTGCAATGAAGAAGCCATGAAGGCTATATTCAGTGGACTCACTGGTGATGTCTCCTCATTGGCAGATAAGTGCAAATTGACAAAAAGCCTATGGGATAGATTGAAGAAGCTCTATGGAAATGATCCCACTATTGCAAAACCGGCTTGTGAAGAAAAAATGAGAAACACATCTCATGTATATGAGGATGATGAAGATAGATCTGTTAGCACCCACATCAATGATGATGGAGGAACCCACCACTTCATGGCTCAAGAATATGAAGAAGAGGATCACACATATGAAAGTGATAGGGAAAATAGATCCCACGTGCAGGATGTGTTTGGCAGTGATGATGAGGAAGAAGGAGACAAGGTAGATAGATCTAGCCATCAAGATCTATTTGATAGTGAAGGTGAAGAAGAAGAAATAGATCTTGAAAAAGAACTTGTAAGCACTCTTAAGGAGCTTAGTAGAGTAAGAAATGAATACAAGTTATTTAGGAATGCTAATATAGTGGAGCAAAATCGGTTGAATAAATGCCTTGAAGAATCTGAGAAAGGCATCTTAGAGTTGAAGTCTCACAAGGAATACCTCAAGGAGTGCCAGTGTGAAGATTTAGCTTCTAGACTAGAAGTTAATGTTGGTGTAAATAATTATTCATCATGGATATTATTACACTTACTTAAGTTTACTTAGGAAATGCATTTCATAGTAGTTTGGGTATGAGACACTTGGGTGTTTGTGCCACATTGGGATAGTGTGTGTAGGAGAAATTCCACCTTTTATGGTGTTGATCTTGTTGTTACACTCCACATTCAGTGGGCAATCCACCTCATGTGGAATGTTATATTGTTTCTCCTACCTACCCACACCTATTTCCTACCTACCCTTGTTTCTTATTGAGCCACATGTCATGTTTGTGTGCTCACATATCCCTAGCCTTGCCTATATAAGCAAGCTCATCTACATTGTATGTAACTATGTAATTTGATTATTGATCATTTTCTATTGATGAGAATACAGTTTATTCTTGTCCCATATTATGTCTCTATTTTGTACATTTCATTGAGCTCTTGATCTTGGCAAAATCTCACAGTTAAAAATCAAGAATATCAGCAGCTGCTTGGAGAAATGGAAGTTCTCCGAAAATACCTTGATAAATGTCAAGATGAACTCAAGGTAAGAATTCAGGTTGACGGCAGAAATGATGCCTTGAACAAAATGTTGAAGAAGAAAAAGCATACCAAGGACACTGAAGGTTTAGGTAGTGGTGTCGGTGAATGCTCCACCAACAAAAATGTCCCCCATAATGACATTTTGGTTGCCTCATCAAATGGAGAAAACAAAGGCCAAACCTTCATAGTGAGAAATTCTCCCTAGAAGAAGGTTGACCTAAAAACAACTAGTAAAGAACTGCATACAAGAATGAAGACTGGTGTTGCAAGAAGGAGGAAATATGCAGATCCCAAAGGTAAAGGGATGATGGGAGAAGACAGCTTCACCAGAAGCAAGAACATGAGAAGACAACAAAGAAGACCTCCTACCGACATAGGACAAAGAAATGCTACCACCCACAGGGAAAAGAAAGTGTGGCAAAAGAAGAGACCAAAAGGAAGGGCTACACAGAATGGAAAACCCAGGATCCATTCTCAAGGAAGGAGAAGTGGATATGTTAAACTGATAAGATCTCCCCATGCATGGCAAAACAAATTTGTAAGTCATATGTCATCCTTTACCAGTTATTGCTTTTCATGTAATGCTTATGGCCATAGGGCAGAGGAATGTAGAAAGAGATTTAGAAGGAATAATCTAGGATCTCATAAACATCATGCATATGAGAAAAATGTATCCAAGAGTAGATACATGCATGTTCCCTCTCCCAGTTATGCAAATATTTCTTGTCATTACTATAATAGATCTGGCCATAGAGAGTTTGAATGCAAGAAGAGGCACCTGCAGTCACATTGAGGCTAGTATAGAAACTATGCTCTGCTAAAAAATGGATACAGAGCATGTGGAAGTCAAAGATATGCATGGAACCAAAGGAGAAATGTCCTTGCAGGAGCAAGATGTCCACTGGTTTCAGTTGCTAGTCACAACAATATGATCAGAAGAAGATGGTCAAACCGATATGTCAAAAGGTTCCCCAATCATGAAGTTGGGATGGATGTGATGTGCTACTATAGTACCACTTTCGGTTGTGATGCAGAATCCAAAAATGGAAGGACCTATCAGCAGAAGAAGGAAAGACCTAATCCTAAGACTGAAAATGAGAAGAAGAATGAGACTAATCAGGTGTGGAGGAAGAAGACCTTGGACTGGCACCATGCATTCAAAGCACATGTGGTATCTCTTAAGGCTGAAAGGAGATGCAAAACCTCAAGGGGAGCAGTACATTGAATCTATCATTCGCCCCCCTCAGTGAAGAAGGACAACTTGCTACCGATATGAAAGAAGAAAATGAGAAGATAAATGTGTGTAAAGGCTGCCATGACTACACACCTATAGATGAGTGTTGGATCACTACTGATGTGTCAAAATATGATGAGATAACAATTAGAATCAGATACAAAGTGACACAAAGGTCAAGAGTCACATGAAGGTGCTCTGACAGTGATGATGGACCAGTATAGGAAACCAATATGTGCATAATGTTACCGGCATGGATGCTAACATGTACTTGTAAGCTATGTAAGACAATGAGGGTGGAGATCATTGCAATTTCCCCAGTAGCATTAAATGTGGAGAGTATGTCTCGGGTGGTATTGGGAAATACTTGAATGACATATGTTGGCCCAATTGATAATCATGTAGGCATGTATGTTTATGGGCTAACCAGTTTAATTTATGGCATGGTGATGTTATTGTATGGCATTGTGTGGTTTTAGGATCATGTCATAGGCTGTAGTGAAATAATGGAGCTGAAAGATCATCAGATGATCACACTTGCACAACTCAACCAGTACATGGAGATGATTTGAGCCCCCAATATTAGACCTCACCGGAGTTGAGAACCTGAGATATATGACTCAGGGGGAGTTCGAGTGGCTATGATGCAAGGTGACATGCTTGAACTTGAAAAAGTAAGTGCGCTGACTGCCCAAACTATAGATGATGAAAACTTATAGTAGGAATACCCAAGAGAGTTTCATTGTAAGGGGTATCTACTTTTCACTTGGTTGGTTGTATTTATAGTACAATCACATTTGATTCCTACTTGTCAGTTGGCTAGTTGTATTGGTAGTACAATCACATCTGATTCTTAAGGAAATTTGGGATCAAACAAGAGGTGATACAGTTTGACCGGCAGGTGAGTATTGTTCAGGGACACATCCCTCTGCAATTGAGTATTTTAACAAATGGTATAAAATTTGCATGCTCAATTGGTGTCAATTGATGGTTAAATCCTCCATATCAAGTGATGTGGCTTGAGAAGATGTAACAATATGTAGCAATCGGTATCAAAGGAGGAATATTTGGTGTCAGACTAAGGTTCCCTTTGCCATAGGTATCAAAGGAGGAGAGACATCTGTTAAAGTGAAAGGGGGAGAAATAATTTTTGTCAGTGCCCAATAAATACAAGGAGGAATGATATCCTAACAATGCCCTTTTCCATTGTTGTCAAAGGGGGAGAAGGATTTTGTAGTATACCACATACTACATGTGTTAAGAATACATGGATTAGAGATAGGGGGAGAAGGAGTATGTAGTATGTTAGATACTACATGAATTGACATCATTGCCAAAGGGGGAGATTTTTGGCATTGGGTTATCATTGATGTCAACTGATGGGATGACTACCGGTATGAGAAGAGGTTGTGTGCAACATTGTCAAGGAGGAGTACAAGATAGGTTGAGATATCTTTGATATCACTGTATGTTGTAGGACACCGGTAAGGTAAGACAAAGCATCCCACTCAGAGGAATGATACATAAGTTAGTGCCTAACTTGTGTAGATGAGATGAGCCAGTTACCGGTACAATGTATCACCGATAAAGAAATGATGTCAACTAGTAAGTGACATGTTGATATAGAGTAGTCAGATCAACCAAGTGAGTAGTTGTCAACTGACAAGATGATGACCAGTGCACAAGTAGCTTGGGCAAGGTTCTTGAGTGGTTGATTCTGATGAAGAGGCAAAATGCTATCAAAATCACATCAACACAAGAGGAGAAGGATGAACAATCCGTTAGTATGTTGTGAGGTTGCAGAACAGTAGGACTCCCACCGGATGAAGATGCAATCATCATGAGAATCATTGAGAAGCCACATGAGTGCACTGTAGGATGTAGATTACAAAGATTCACTCTCACCGGTAAGTGGAACTTATCTCCTAGTATGCATAGTGTGCATCATAGTTCCATGAGATAAGGTAGATGAGGCGAAGGCAGGTGTTTGAAGGATCACACCAGATCTATTGGTGAATCAAAGGAATGTCTTGAGTGCATGAAATTAGTGTTATGCACTGGAATGTCTAAGAAGGCATGTTGAGATGCTGGTACAGATGATGGGTGATGAGTTTGTCACTGTGACAAACCGGTTGAGACATGGTCAGAGCTGATTAGGGAGAAGACAAGGCTAAACAGATGTAGTCAGAGGAGAATGGCCCGACTGAAGATGAAGTCTATTGAAGGTTGATGACATGGTGTCATCAAGAGGGTTTTGCCGGTATGAATGTTCACCGGTAATATGGACAAGGTGCAGATGCAGAAGACTCCCCACCTAATAAAGTTGTGCATAAGGAAGGATAGCAAGTATGATGGCTGACTAAGCAATCCACCAGAAGAGAAGCAGAGTGAAAGGAGGATGAAAAACCAGCTTGAGGGTTTAACCAAAAGGGTTAGTAAATTGATAGAAGAGAAGAACCAGTTGAGTGTTTGGTCAGTGATTCCTAAACTGACACATCGATCGAAGCTAGTAGTTGGTCGACTTGGATGCCACAAGGAGATGAAGTGGCAAACATGTAGAGGTCGGTGGAAGTGTTGTGTATAGATAGATGTCTCTACCGTTCAGAATTCAATATGGATCACGTGATTTGTGGATCAGATCAGAAGAGTGCAGCTCGAGGAAGAATGAGTGACTAAGAAAAATCAGGAAGTGGTTGGCGCCTGGATCAAAGAAAGAAAGTTAGTCTATGAGAAGACTTATTGGAGGAAACAATAGAGGTATTAATGGTTGTTTGACAAAAGCAAGTCGAGATGAAGAGGCTAGTTTTCTATACTTGGAAAACATGTGATGGAAGGCGTGACCATGGTGGAGATGAACAGTTGGCTATCCTGGAGATTAGATCAAACAAGATCTGATTGGATTTGGTTTGCCTCGAGGAAAGTGAGGAAACCCTAACTACCCAATGTTCGAATTGGTTTTGGCGGGAAAACCAAGTTATAAATATGCAAGCCAAAATCAGAAATGGTTACTGCTGACAAGAGGGTGTTGCTACTGAAGAAAGAAAGAAAAAGTTTTGCTGTGAAGTGATTAAGTGTTACTTCTACATGTGAGTGCAGAGAAAAGAAGTGTAAGTGAGAACCAGGTTGAAGTATTCAACCAGTAGCAGTGCAGAACCGGTAGAGTCCATACCAGCAGATCAAAGGTGAAGGAAGCTGCAAAGGGAGCAGACATAAAATCGATAGAGTATTGTATCGGTAAAGTGTAGAGTAGAGAGGAGGAGATCTAGTAGAGAAGAACAGAGGAGAGGTGAACCGGTAGAGTTTATTAGGAAGAAAAGCAGTAGATGAGAGCAGCAGAAGAGTGAATCGGTGTAGCAGAGAAGGCATCTCACCGACAGAGAGAGGTATATGAAGTGGTTACAAGATTCACTTATAACAGTAATATTATCTTTGTATGTGAAGTTATTTTTGTCAACACTAAGTTGTAGCTCGGTGCAGGGGTTGTAGCCCATAAACAAGTGAGTGGTTGGTGCTCCTTGGGTTGGTGCCCTAAACATTGTAACAAAGATTCAATGTGAGGCTGGATTGGAGAAGTAGACTCCAACAACATTGCTCACCGAGGTTTTTACCATCTTGGATTTTCCTTGTACATACTAGTGTTATGTGATGTTCCCTTGTGTGATTTCATGTGTGTAGGTCTCCCCACTAACTGGTAAGTCTGCTTTGTGATAGATCTATTAGCCGATATGCTCACATAAATTAGTTAAAGGGAGAATATTGAGAACCACTTATTCACCCCCCTCTCAGTGGTGCATTGTGTCTAATAGGTAGTTCAGATAATCTTGTTTCAGAAGAGATGGTGAATAAGTTGAAATTGGAGATATTGAAACACCCTAGGCCTTATTAGATAGCATGGATCTAGGATGAATATGAGTTGTTAGTAAGTGAACAATGTTTGGTGAAATTAAAAATTGGGAATTATCATGATGAAGTCTTGTGTGATATTATGCCTATGGATATTTGTCATCTTTTGTTTGGTAGACCTTGGCAGTTTGATAGACAAGAAGTACATGTTGGGAGAAAGAATATATAAACTATTGTGGCTAATGGGATGAACCAAACCTTGTTTCCTTTGGAGGAAGCTTTGAAGAATGAAGATTGTACAAATGCTAGAATTTGTTTAGTAGATGGAAGGAAATTCATGGATGGACTGGGAAACGAGAATGTGTGCTTTGCCTTAATTCCTAAGAAGACTGAGAGACTAGAACCAAAAGGAGAACACTCGGAATAAATAAAATATTTGCTGACAGAATATGAGGACATCATTTTAGATAATGTACCTGATGGATTGCCACCTGTGAGAAGTATTAGCCATTGCATGGACTTGGTTCCCGGAGCTAGTTTTCCTAACAAAGTTGCACACCGGTTGACATTGACAGAGAATGAAGGACTAAATAGACAAGTGCAGGAGTTGTTGAAGAAAGGTTTGATTAGGGAGATTTTGAGCCCTTGTGCACCTAAGAAGAATGGATAATGGAGGATGTGTACTGATTCAAGAGCAATAAACAAGATCACAGTGAAATACCAGTTTCCTTTGCCTAGGATGGATGATATAATGGACTGTTTGAGTGGAGAAAAATACTTTACAAAGATAGATTTGAAGAGTGGATATCATCAGACTAGGATCAGAGAAGGTGATGAGTGGAAAACAAAATTTAAGACAAATGAAGGACTGTATGAATGGTTGGTGATCCTTTTGGATTGACTAATGCACCAAGTACTTTCATGAGGCCAATGAATGAGGTATTGAAGAAATTCTTGGGTAAGTTTGTTATTGTGTATTTGGATGATATTTTTATTTTCTGTAAGACAAGAGAGGAGCATTTTTTGCAGTTAAGACAAGTTTTGCAGAGATTGAGATAAGAGAAGTTGTTCATCAATATCAAGAAGTGTACTTTCATTAAGGATGAGTTAGTCTATTTTGGATTTGTGATTGTAGTCACATAAATATGTCCATTTTAATTAAATGAATATTTGCTATTTATTTGATTAAAAATCCATTAAGCCATCAGTTAATTAGATTAATATTTAATTAATTTATCTTCAAACATTCTTCTATTAATTAAATAAATTATTCAATTTATTTTAATTAATTCATTAAACCAAATTCACAATCAATTAAATGAATAAATCATATTTATTTCATTTAATCCCCTTTTCCTCTTTTAAATAAATTAAATAAAACATTTATTTAAATCATTTATCCCCCCACTTGCATTTTCCTACAAATGCAACTTGCACACATTTATTGAAATAAATAAATTAATTTTAAATAAAAATCCTATTTTCCCTCACCCACCAAATCCACTTGCAAACCTAACCCCCTTCTAGATTCTTCTAAACCCTTCCTAATTAACCTAATCCATCCCCTAATTATTGTCACATTCCTAAGCAACTTGGAGTCACTTCTCAAAGACTTCAAAGTCTTTGAAAAGCATTTAATGCTTTGTGTGTTCAACAATTTAACCTCTAAGTCTTCCAAAACCACTAATGGCTCTTATATGACCATTAATGACTCTTACATAACCATTTATGGTTTATTCAACTTGCACTCATGTGTCTCCTCAAGCATTTATTGCTTTGACCATGGTTATCCCTTTTGCCTTTGCACAAGAGTTTATCCATTGGATAAAAGCTTTATTCTTTGAATAAAGAATTTATTCATTCAACCTAACCTTGACCTTAACTCCCAAGTTAACTCTTAGGTCATGTCAAGCATTTAATGTTTATTCCCTCTCCTCTCAAACTATCTCACATTGACACTTGTCATCATGGGATTGGGTTGAAAGCCCTCACATGGATTGAATATCATTCAATCCTGACCCTTGTTGAGATTACTCAATCTCAACCATCCATTGCTCCATTTTTCTTATAAATAGAGCCCATTTATTCATAATCTAGATCCTGAAAACTTGTATGCATCTAAGTTATAGAGAATTTTAGAGAGCATTTAGCATAAATCACTAATAACTTGTCATTTTGGTTTAAAATAAATCATTTTAGCATCATAGCATCTAGCATTGGCTTTTTATTCACATTTAGAGTAAATACTTCAATCTCAAACCTCCATAAGAATCCATAGTGCAAAAAGCTGTTGAGAGCTACACTAGTTTGGAACTTGGAGAGGAGAGGAACAAAGGAGAAGGAGCTAAGAGCATGTTAGGAGGCATTTGGAGATGTCTCATTATATTTACTTTCCTAGTTAAATATTCTCTCATGCTTTTGGTATCTCTTTTGATATGCTTGTTTAGGATAATCTTTTGTTGCTGACACTAACGTTTGCTCTTATGTGTGTTGTCATCGAACAGATTTTCTAGTCCATCTAGCAGAGCATCATTTGGTGAACCCGATGTGAAACCAGCACAAAAATTTTCTACAAACTACTAACTTTTTTTGTTTAAATTGACACACAGGTCGCGCTTCGGTGCTTTTGTTTATGTTGCAGCACTATTGTCATTTAGTCTTTTAGCGCTTTTGTTTATATAATAGCGCTATTGTCTAAAGTTTAGCGCTTTTGAATATACTCTAGTGCCTTTATCTCTTAATTAACATTGTTGTTTAGGTTTTAACGCTTTTGACCTGCAGCACAAATATCTTACTTTAGCACTTTTGTCTTCCTCGTAGCATGTTTGTGTTAAGTAGCGCTTCTATTTACACACAGAATAACGCTATTATAACAGAACGTTGTAAAAAAATCCATGTAACCGAAAAAGTGAATTTTCTTAGGCTTGTAGAAGCCCACCATAGGTTCGGATTTTCCTAACCGTTCGTTTCTTGTGTAGGTTTTAACTAACACCCTTTTGTTGTTAAAAGTTAAAATTTCCATTTGGTGCTCTAAAATTGAACAAAACACACAACTCCATTTCTTGCAAGTTAGGATCAATCTTATTTTGGTGCTCTAAAATTGAACACAAACAACTTCATTTCTTGCAAGTTAGGATCAATTTTGTTTTGGTGTTCTAAAAATTGAACAAAACAAATTTCATTTTATTGCATCAAATTTAAGTAAAACTCACAATCCACACTTCAAATTTTGGTGCAAGTAAAAGGAACAATCCATTTATCTTATTTTTACAAAGCGATTTACTTCATGTATATGTGTTTCAAATTAAGTTGACCAGGATTTCAAATTATAGTTTACTCAAACATTTTTCCTTTGAAGTTAAAAAGAACACCATGATGGTTGGAGCAACATCTCCAAATAGTTAAATCACATTGCGATGATGGGTTAAAAAGAACAAGTGTTTTTCGTGTTTGGCACACTTGTGCAAAAGAGTTTGTCGAGTGGTCCTACTTCTAACACACAATATCCTCTCCCTTGGCTTTTGTGGTCCTAGGTGCAAGAAAAAAGTGTTAGTAACACTCAAGTTTTATCTTTTTAAGAGAGGCCTGCCAAGAGACACATCACTCTTGGGAATGACCTCGCGCGGTAAATCCTTCGAGCCGCTATAGAAATTAGGTGAGAGCGAAAGTTGTAGCCTTGGGTATAGCTGTTCCTACAGTGTAACTTGCTGAAAGGACAAATGGGCCCCACCACAAGTTACAAGGCTCTTAAGTGAGTCACTGTAGAATGAACTTATGTCCAAAGACATAAAAAAATTACTAAACACCTTTAAATAGAGGCCCACCTGTTCTATTAATTGAGGATATTTGTGATAAATTTAGTGCAAGAGCACAGATGGTTTTGCTCCCAAGATACTCACCATACATATTTCCTTCAGTAGAAACATAGCTTTTTGAAAAGTCACTTGTGGCTTGATGAAAGTGATGACTCCCCCATCACAGGGATCATCTATTTGTTATGCTCATGCAAGACTTAGTATATCACATCCTTACCTACCACGGCAAGATTCATAAGGTATGTAGTACCAAAGTCGAAGAAATATCAAGATGTGGGCTGAATTTATCGCAACTGGCCATTTGACCTTAGGGATAAAGAGTGTTTGAAGTGTTTTCATTTTTTAGTCAAGACCAGTGCAAATTGAGCCGACTTGAGGCTTTGGAAACACACCTAAAAATACACTTAAAGGAAAGGGTAATAAAAAATCCAAGGATTGGGTTGATCTAGACCCATACTTATTTGTGCCTTTTGAGGCAACATTCTTGTGTTTGTGTGCTTGCTTTGTTTTCTTGTCGAAGAAAGAATCAAAAATCAAATTCCAAAGAACAAGTATTCATCCAACATAAACATTTCCAAAACACCAACAAAAGATCAAAAACAAAGAGTAAGAGTATCAAACTATATGACCATTCTTCACATCTTGAGAAAGAAGAATCTTCATCAAAACATCAACTTGAAGAAAAGACCATTGAGCTCAAAGGCTCTTATCAAAAGGAGGAAATTATTCTATCTTAATAGACAAATCTTTGTCTCTCATAGAGCCTTCTTACGTCACATGCGTCTTTATCTTCAAGGGAAATCAAACGAATTTGATCAAGAGTCATTAAACCGCAAAGCTTTTCTGCAATATCGAGCTCTGAGTTATCACAAAAACAAAGGAGGCAAAATCAATCCTGCTTTCTTTCCTAACATTTGTATCACATATAACGTAGCTCGAGAAGAACCACCAACCCCTGAGAGGGAAGAAGAAGAGTTTGTTCCTTATGTAACATGAGGCTTTTATTGAAGTTCACTTTTCATCCATTATCATATTCAAATATCATCAATCCATTCCAACTCTCAAGGCATCAAGAGGTTTTTGTCCCAAGTTCTATTTTCCAAATTGCTTGAATCAAACACAAAACATGTCACTTTTTATAGTGTCTCTACATCTAGGATAAACTCATCCTAAGAGGCATTTCTACGTATGTTAAAACTAGTTTATGAGTGCATCCTCTCATTACTACGTAGTTAAGTTTATAACACATCTCAAATTTCTCTAAACCTTATCACATCAAACCTTATAAAAAACAACAAGCAATTCAAAAAGATCTACCTTTAAAGTGCTAGAGATCCATATGCAACACACCACACCAATCATAAATCTCTCATTTCATCAACAACTCATCATCATTTTCACCCAACTTCAACAAAAACTTATAAACAAAATGGCTCATACCAGGTCACGACCTAGACAACAAGAAATTGAAGAGGAAGAGGAGGAAAATATCAATGAGTTCCAGGAATCCCTTAGAGGAAATGTAAATGATGACAATATAGGCACTCCTACTCTTGCGGCAATAGAAAGGGTGCAACACAACCCTCTCTTCAATAGGTTTTTTGATGAGATACTCAAGAGTAATGTTGATGCTCACTTTTTAAAACTTGCTCAAGAAGGAGCCAAACTCCCCTCTGACTTTGATCTTACACAACTAAGATAAGCATCAAAACGTCAAAGTCATAATGAGGATGAAAGAGGTCAAGAGCACATTAGATACAACTTTCATCAAGGTAATCCCCCACCTCCTCCTCCTCCAAATGAAATAGAAATGTTGCGGCAACAAGTCAAAAATCTCGCCCAACAACTTCATAGTGGTGTAAAAACCAATCAATTTTCACTTAATGACATTTGTCCCTATCCCTTTGATAGGAATCTTCATATGCGACCTTTTTCGTGAGGGTTCAAAACACCCAAGTTTAAAAAGTATAGAGGAAAAGGAGATCCTCGTGATCATTTTCGAGAATTCCATTCAGCTTGCCTCGAAGTGGCATACAAGGATACATACCTAATGCGGCTTTTTCCCCAAAGCTTGGGAGGAACAACCACATCATGGTTTTCCTGATTACCAGGTGGCATTAGGATATTTGAAGAGTTAGTCCAAAAATTCTTAGCATTTTACTCACACAACATTGAACATGATATCACCATGGCTGATCTATGTAACACTAAATAAAAACTAGGTGAACTATTTTCAGTCTTTTTGCAACGATGTCATCAAATGTCTAGAAGACATTCTCTTTAGTTACCTGAACAAGAACTAGTGGAAATATTTATTTCCAACTTAAATGAGGAAATGGAGTTTCACCTGGATGTAAAAGACACAGACTCTTTCAATGACATGATCACCAAAGGCTTAAAATGTGAGAGGGATCTCATCAAGAAAGGACTTATCAAAATATATAATGAGCCAAAAGACAACCCTCACCCATGCTTCAATAGTGACAAACCAAGCTTCTGGAACAAAAACAAAAATATCGTCAACGACAGGGTTGTGGATGTAAGAACTATCAAAAGTGCACAACTTGTAGTTCGATTTGCAGGACAGAATCCCCCACCTCAGACTAACACAATTGCTCCTCCAAATCAAGGCCACATCACATCTCAAGATGAACCTAGACCGCGTCAACAAAAAACAAAGCGAACATACACTCCCTTAGGGGAACCCATCGAAACAGTATTATGTCAACTGGTTTCTCAAAATCTGGTAACCTTACCCAAAACATCAAATTATGAACCTCAAGTCAAACCTTCATGGTGGAGGGATACTGAACATTACGATTTCCATCAAGGGAAAGGACACAAGACAAGCAATTGTCACAAATTGAAAGATCTTATTGACCGAGGTGAAATTAAAATCAAGGGACATGACCCAAAGACAACAAACAATGATCATCTCATGTTTAAAAATCCACTTCCATCACAAGATCAAAGGGGTCCTTCCACTTTAGGGAGAAACACAGATACCACCAATTATACGCAAGAAGCGTATAATTATATTGTGAATCACCTATACGATGCTAGTGAACAGATTACAACTATAACCATCAAAAATCCCAGTTCCACTTGCAATGTTGTTACATGTCACAACAAGATTACCATAAAAGCTGCTCCACAAGGCACCATGTCTATCCCAAAGTAGTATAACCTTGTGGAATAGTTAGACAAAACGCCCGCACTGATATCTATCTTAGAGCTATTGTGCCTATCTCCATCCCATAAAACAATCTTGGATCAAGCTCTCCAAGAGGTGTCAGTCCCTACAAACCTAAATACAGATCAATTCCAAGCCATGGTCAGAAATCTAAGATCCTCACCTTGTCTCACTTTCTCGGAAAGTGACAACTCCTCCTTCTAGCAACCTCCTAACGCCTCACTCCATATTGAAGGGTTTATCAACCAGCATAGGATCAAGCGAGTCTCAATCAACAATGGAGCAGGCCTGAATATTTGTACTCTACAATTAATCACAGCTTTGGGATATGCCATTGAATCAGTGGATCCCCGCAAGAAGATCACAATCAAAGCTTATGATGATGCAGAGCATTCATCCAAAGGAGCTATGGTGCTACCAATCCGAGTGGGCTCTGTGGTGAAACACATTATCTGTCAAGTTCTGGACCTTCCTCTACCATACAATCTATTATTAGGAAGACCTTGGATGCAGGCCATGCAAGTCGTTCCATCCACCTACCATCGGTGTATCAAGTTCCCACATAATGGTGTAGAAATCACGATCTTGGGCGATGCAAACCCCTTTGCATATTGTCATAATATCAGTCATCAACCAGAGATTACCATTCCTAACAATAGAGAAGCCATCTTCTCCACATTATACGTAAGTCTAGCCTCTCTTTCCAGTTCAAACACCACTATACCCAAGCAAGAAAAGCTCAAGATGAAAATAGTAGAGGAAGGTCCAGGGGAATACAATTTGAGCCAACTCTTTTGTGTTGGACAAATGCCCACTTCTCCTAGAACACATGGTAAACCTCAACGGTTACTTCAAACACCACTGATCAAGCCAACATGTACTTTGACGCCTTTCATCTTGGGAAAGAGCCAAGAAGAAGAGACCAGAGATGAGGATTTAGCAGAATGGATCTATAAAGATCCCATCACCACAAATTCTCCACAAACTGAGTTCCCCACATATCAGTATGGCAAAGGCCTTCTCATTATGCAAAGAGTGGGTTATGATGGTCAGAGTGCTTTAGGACCTTGCAAACAAGGAAGACATGAACCGCTGTAGCCGAAATTAAAGCCCAAGGATAATATAGGACTAGGCTTTCAAAAGGAGATCCTTCCTAAGCTCAGATTCAAAGGAAAACCCAACCAACCTCTATATCAGCCTATTACAAAGAGGCCACCTTTGATTATAAAAGAAGCATCAAATACCATCCCAACAAAACCATCTACAACACCCTTCATCCCACCAATCAAACCAACGATCCCATCAGCAACAACAATAACATCAATAGCACCATTAGCAGTAGCAGCAGCATCAGAACCCACAACAGTATTGACAACACCAGCAGTTCCAAGAGAGGCCATAGAGTCAAAACTACCGATACTCCCCATATCAGATTCATTGATCCCCATAATCCTTCCTGCAACATCGATTATTTCATCTACACAGGTACATCAACCGATCACACCTGCAATGTTTAACTCAAAGGACATCCCAGTATGGTATAGTAATTGGATACTGGAAAGTGACTCAGAGATTGACTCATATGAATCAGAATTTGATTCCATCCAGCTTAATACTTTAGATAAGGAAGACACATCACTACCTCCACCCCACAAAGAAATTCTTGTTTACAGAGAAGCACATATAAAGACCTCTTGGGTTCCTGAGCTGGAAACTTCTTCCACAGACCCTATGTCCCATCCTACGCTTGATTTTGACAAGGAGAGTACCATCAATGACCTTCACCACAATGTCTTAACCCTCATTGACACATCTAATGAACTTAACCTAATCGATGAGGTAATGCCCATTGTCCATCCTGAACTCATCGAATGGAACTAACCTAATCCCCCATGTCTTGACCATTTCAAAAATGATGAGGTGATCATTGAATTTTTGGAACTACGAGATAACATACCAAGTGAGGATTACAAAGCTGGATTCGCCATAGAACTTAATAGCGCAACATACTTTGGGGTGGATGCCAAACCTTTCAGCTACAAAAATATAACAATAAAACATGGATCTTCCAGTGAAAACCACACCGTGGCACTGTTTGATCCAACAAAACTAAAAAGAAAGAGCGTATCCAATGGTGAAAACCTCTTTGAGACATCAGAGGATGAAAGGTTTGACATTCTCCCTGCTAGTACACAATAGGAATGATCAATGATTCTCGTCAAGGAAACAAAAGAATACAATGTGGGGACTCCTGAAACACCTCACCACATACATCTGGCATCTCTTTTAAATCCAGAGGAACAAACTAAGTTTGTAAAGTTCTTCCAGAAGCGTCAGATCAACTTTGCATGGTCATATGCGGGCATGCCTGGGCTTGATCCTGATTTAGTCATGCATCACCTCACCGTAGCAGAAGGAGCCAAACCTATCAAGCAGAAGCTTTGCAAGATGCATCCTCAGATTGCAATACTAGTCAAGGCAGAACTCAAGAAACTCCTAGAGGTTGGTTTTATTAGACCAATTGATTATGCAGATTGGATATCCAATATTGTGCCTATTGGCAAACCAAATGGGGGCATCTATATTTGTATTGAATTCAGAGATCTAAATAAGGCATGTCCTAAGGATGACTTCCCCCTACCAAACATCGACATAATAGTAGACCTAACAACAAGACATGCCATGCTTTCTCTCATGGATGGCTTTTCAGGATACAATCAGATAAAGATCACACCAGAGGATCAACATAAGACAACCTTCACATGTCCATGGGGCACATACTGCTGGAATGTAATGCCTTTCGGTCTCAAGAATGCAGGAGTGACGTATCAATGAGCAATGACCACCATCTTCCATGACATGATGCATACTATAATGGAAGATTATGTTGATGACTTACTACCAAAATCACTCACAAGAGAAGGTCATCTGGACATATTGGAGAAAATTTTTGACGAACTGGAACAATATCAGGTTCGGCTCAACCCAAAGAAATGTGTCTTTGCAATAACCTCAAGGAAGCTTCTAGGATACACCATCTCAAGTAAAGGCATTAAGGTCGATCCAACAAAGGTCAAAGCAATCATGGACATGCCACCTCTAAAGAACATTAGTCAACTAAGGACATTACAAGGGCCCCTACAATCCATCCGAAGATTCATTGCACAACTGGCAGATAAGTGTCACCCATTTACACACCTACTACATTAGAACATTCATTTTCAATGGGATGCTAGATGCCAGCAAGCATTCCAAATGCTTAAAGACTATCTCATGAATACACCATTGTTGATCCCACCAGATCCGAGCAGACCTCTGTTACTCTATATATCAACAACAAGTACAATATTGGGTGTACTATTGGCACAACACAATGCATAAGGGAAAGAGTGCGTTGTTTACTACATCTCTCGCACATTGGCTGGCTATGAACTCAATTACACCCCTATTGAGCGAGCTTGCCTAGCAGTAATCTTGGTAGCCACTAAACTGAGGCACTATCTGTTAACACACAAAGTACAACTCATTGCCAAGATTGATCCACTCAAATACTTAGTAAAGAAGCATTGACAGTCCGCTTGGCCAAATGGGTGATGATTCTAAGTAAATTTGACATCGAGTATGTGGACCATAAAGCTATCAAAGGTCAAGTTATTGCAGATTAGTTGGCTGATGCACCACTCATAGGCGATCATCCTCTCATTTCCAATTTTCCAGATGAAGAGATATTCATGATCACAACAACACAACGATGGAAACTATACTTTGATGGTTCATACACTAGGCATGGCTTGGGGGCAGGCATTCTGTTTATCACACCTTAAGGTGACAACATCCCGAAATCTTACAGGCTCACCGTTCCATGCACCAACAACATAGCAGAGTATGAGGCCTTGATCACAGGACTCAGGCTAGCCATACAATGGAAATTACAAGCACTACAAGTATACGGTGACTCCCAACTGGTCATTCAACAAGCAACTGATGAATATCAAACTAAAGATGACAAACTCATGCCATACAAACAAATGGTGGACACATTAAAGGCATCATTTACTACTATCACCTTTGAGCACATACCAATAGATCAGAATTGAGTTGTTGATGCTATGGCTACCATTGCATCTCTCCTAGATCTTCCACAAAATTCGACACACTATGAGTTCTTGGTAGAACAACTTTGGATCCTCGCTTATGATATCCCCGAATCTGAGATGATATGTCGCCTTATCGGTTCTGAATCCCCATGGTAAGGTGAATTCTACACCTACCTCTATGATCACATACTTCCTCCTAACCAATCGAATAACCAATGTAAAACCTTCATTCACCAAACCGCTCGATATACCATTATTGCTGAAACCTTATACCGACGTAGTCTTAATGGTACTCTCCTTCGATGTCTGGAACATAATGAGATAACAAAAGCCTTGGAAGAGGTACATGAAGGAATTTGTGGAACTCATGCAAGCGGTCCGTCACTAGCCAAGAAACTCCTGCGCAAGAAATGTCAAGTTCATTGAGACTTGATACATGCACCACCACATGAATTGCAACCAATCACAACACCATGGCCCTTTTGTCAATGGGGACTTGACCTTGTGGGTAAAATCCATCCATCTTCATCCAATGGCCACAAATTCATTATTACCACCACCGAATACTTCACAAAGTGGATCGAAGTTGTTCCACTTACCCAAGTCACTAGCAAGCAGATCACCTCATTCATCTTTAATTACATCATTTGTCGGTATGGTGTACCCATGTCCATCATCACAGAATGGTCTTCCTTTTAAAAATCAGGATGTCCGTGAACTCTATGAGAAATTTCACATCCAACACTGCTTTTCCACTCCCTATTACCCACAAGGAAATGGTCAGGCCAAAGCATCAAACAAGAACATATTGAGAATCCTAAAGAAGAGAGTCAATAATGTCGATCATGATTGGCATGTTCAATTAAATCTAGCACTATGGGCATATCTAACTAGCATTCGAACCCCTACAGTCGCAACTCCCTACTCACTAGTCTATGGTGCAAAAGTTATCTTACCTATCGAGGTTGAGATACCATCACTACGGGTTTCCTTGCACAATCTCATCAATGATGAAGCATATAGAGTATCTCGTCTCGAAGACTTAGAGCTACTTGATGAGAAGTGACAAGCTGCATACAATCACCTCAAGGCCTATCAGCAACGCATGAGCAGAAGCTATAATCATCGAGTTAGACCTCGTACATTTGAGGTAGGTGATCTTGTTCTTCGAGAAAATCCTCGTAACCAACCCAACTGCGAACATCAAAGAAATTTTGAATCAAACTAGCTGTGTCCATATGTTATCATTGTTGTATTTGGGTCCAGGGCATATCAGTTGGCTACATCAGAAGGAGAACCACTAGCAAATCCAATCAACAACATGCACCTCAAACGGTTTTATACATAAGCTGCATAGAGCATCAAGCTCCCATACATATCAAAAAAACACCAAAAACATTCAGATAAATGACCTGAAGAAAATACAAAAACACCAAAATAGTAAAGAAAAATCATGCATCCAAACGGTAAACAACCACTCCGGTGGCACCTTGGGTAAGTACGATGGTGATAACCTAGAAAACAAGTTCCACTCGTAAAGGCTATGGCTCCATTGTCTTTCAGGATTGTTACGATCACATTTATTTCTTACACACATCCATCAGTCCAAACCATGGCTTCTTATTGATCTGCAATCCAAGATAGTACTTCATGCATCTTGCATCCCGCTTTTTCATAGTCATGTCTAAACTAGGGGCAATACCCTTAACCTATTGATGGAAGGGGATTCTACATTGTTTTGTGATTCACTGAGTTCTTCATTTCAAAACTATCTCACAAAAATCCAAAAACATTCAAAACTATCTCACAAAATCCAAAAACATTAGAAAACATCAAATCAATCAAAAACATGGCAATGCACTGTACATATGTTTTTCAATGCAGATACCAAACAAACATTGTGAAATACTCCAAACAATGACCACTTATCCAATCAACCAAACAATCAACATTAAACACGCAAGTTGTCTTAAACACAGATGCATCCTTCCTTATTAAAACAAAGACAAAATGACATTTTCTTTGACAAGAAAATTCTGTTTAAAGCTATCAAATACTTGGTTGATTTGTGGGTTATTTATTCATATCAGGTTCCTACAACATTGTTTGTGTATCTTCGACGCATTATTCCGATGAAGTTCTGGGACATGTACTAATGGTGTCTACGTGGGAAGTTCACTAAGCTACGTGATCATAGGCAAACTACAGTCATAGATCACTATGGCTTGCTAACTATAGCATATACATCGACCATATGAGCATGAACCATTACCAAGGATCCATATTCTTTATTCTTTATGCATGATGTTTACTTACTGGTCCAATGCTCTTTCTTTGGTTCCTCCTACCTCATCCAATTTGGATAAAGTTTTTGTCTCTTATTATGGTATGAACTTGTCTCAGGATATGATCAGCCCAAGATCAAGGAGGATGATCCAAGTCATGCATGAAAGGAGATGATCCTTGTCTGTTCCACAAGCAATACTCAGGTCAACTTGACCCATTATATCAAGTTGTTTATATTAACTTGCTATATCAAAATCCATGTAAGGAATACTCAGGTCATCTTGAATCATTTTGTCAAGTTGCTTGTATTTCTTACAACATTTTAAAGCTCGATGATGAAAAATAAAGCACTATGGATTGTCATTTCATCTCATCTGTTTATATTGCATTTCGTTGCATACCGTCCATCCATCTACTCATTTATTTACATAATTTTGCATGCAAAAGTATGAACAAAGTTAAAAATGAGCAGTTATGCAAAAATTGAGTTGGTTTTTGGATACAAATCACGACAGAGTACTCTGATACATCATCAAGTGCATCATGCAAAGTCTAAAAAACCTTGCATTCATCTATCATCATCCTATCATCGTTTCATTACATTTTAGTCACATTTTCATTACTCTTTAGCCATTCATTAGCATGCATTTATTATCATTTAGTTGCACTTACCACATATATTTCATTCTCATTTACTTGCATTAGTATCATTATATCATTTCATTATTACACTCATGACATTTAGATTCACTTGCATAGATAATTGTCCTTATTTTACATTTCCTACCATTATTACTCATTACTATACATTCATTTAAACATCCGTTAGTGATCATCATTTATCATCATTTCCACATTTATGTATCATACATTTGTTTAGGTTTCCATAATTGCATACATTCATTTACCTATTCATTAGTTAAAGTGCATTCATTCTATTCATTAGTTAAAGTGCATTCATTCATCCATTTTATCTCACTTAGGATTCATTTAGATTGCATTCATTATCCCTTTTAATTGCATTAAGGTGCAGTTATTAAGCATTAGTTGCATTATCATCACATTATCATTTTACTTCATCATATTTGGGCATTTAGAATCATACAATCATTTGTCTCAAACATTGGTTCATACATTATAGCATAGGCATTCATTTAGAAATCATCATTAAAACATTTGTACTTTAAATTTGTTTATCCATGTTACATTTATTTTAAACCATCTAGATGCATATACATAAATAATTCATTCATTCAAAAACATTTTCATTTACATCATTGCATATCGTTATCCCATCATTGTGCTAATATAAAGTACAAACTACTATCTATACCGTCATACATCCGCATTTTATTATGCATACGTAAACATCATGACATTGCATACATCCGGCATTTTTATCCCAAAAACATCAAAAACACACATATATCAACCTGCATCCACATGTTAGCATCCATCATCATACAAACATACATATAGACATCATCTAAAGATAAATCATCATAAAAACATGCATATAGGAATCATCTCATAAACACATACATATAGCATAAAACAAATATCCATCTAAGCATAAATCATGAAATCACCATCAAGCATAAACTCCATACATATAAAACTTCATATCATCAAAACTATGGGATCTCCTCATATATATCATCTCATGTATCATAGTACAATGAAGTCTACAACATCGGCTACCAAAAGCCATCCAAAACATAGTCCAAAATGACAATATAAATACATGCATGCAAAATGCTCTCTCAGATGCCACTCTGACTAGATGCTACACCACCATCACCATCTGCTTCCCCACTAGTCCCTACACCATCCGATCTATCTCTCTATGGAGGCCCCATCAAACCCCCACTAGCTCCTACACCACCTGACCTATCTCTCCGTAGAGGACCCATCACACCCCCACTGCTCTGCATCCTCTGAGACCGCTCTGACCTGGTCTGTCGCATCTGTGAATAGCTTAGTGCTTGCTGACTAGCTGGCAGCACCTGCTCATATAAACCCCTCCAATACTCTATCCTGGCTTGTGCTTGCCGGACCTCCCTCACCAAAGCCTCCACAACCAGCCCCTGTCCTGGTACTCTCTCCAAGGCCCACACTCTCTCTTGCAACTGAGTCACTCTCTCCATCGCACCATCCCTCTCCTGTAGCATTACAGTTAGCTCTGACTCTCGTGCAAATAGTTGCACATCTCTAGCTGCAACCTCCACTTGTGTCTCGGTTGCTGTTAGTCAAGTCTGCAAATGTAATATCATATGATCCCAAAGATCACCACCCCCTGTCGCTCCCTCCTTTGATCCCCTAGGCAACCCCTGCTACCGTCCAAACTGTCTCATAACTTTGCCTAGCAACTTTCTCTCCACATGATAGGTTGTCCTCCCAATGAGAAATCGGGTCACGAATACATATGGCAACACCTCCACATCATCCTCCTAGGGATTGAACTCAATATAGGGTCTCCAGATCACTGCATCTAGATCATCCAGTGCCTGCCGCCACCACTCTAACTTCCCCAGGTGGGGCTGACTCATCATACCACTATACATATACATATATGGTTGGTCAACTGCCCGAAACCTGAGACTAACTGGTCGGGTAACTGGTAGGTGCTCCCACACCTAAACATGCAGTAGCGTAACTCCCACTACCAAAGAGCCCCTCCCTCGGTATACGACCTCATGCAGCTCCTGATATAAGTGCGCTAACACGCACGGTCCCCTAGCAAATCGGGTCCCCTCTGTCATCATCTGCTTGATCACCTACCCCCAACCCACTACAAGGCCATGTGATCACCTATCCAGACATAGTAGCCCCCCAACGATCCCTGACAACATTGCTAGTAATGGCTTGTACAATGCAACAATATCCTTCTAGGCCATAGAGTCATCATCAATATACACATCCTCCTCAAAGAATCTCTGCACAGCTAGGGTACCCCATGCTCTGTCGTATGTCACCAGATCACCTCGAATAGGTATATGCAGGATGCACCATACATCCTCTAGTGTTAGAGTCATCTCCCCCCAAGCCAAGTGAAACATACATATCTCACTATGCTAGCGCTTAGCCAATCCTGTCATCAAACTATGATTCATTTGAATCACGAGCATATGAATAACATCGTACAACCCAGTCGCTACAATGCAATCCACCTCGGCCTCTGTCAGCCGATCACATAGTCCATGTGTGGCTGGATGTCTCTCACGCAACTGTAAGATGCGCAGATCCTCCTACACAAGTGTAATCAACCATCATCATTAGTTGTTTTGTTTCAAACTTTCTTAAGTTTAAACTTAGACTATCAACAAATACTTTGATCAAGTATCTTCGGGTCTCAACAGGTAAGCAATCATGGCACACCTAGACTTCAACATACATTTATCCTAATGACCTAAGTCTCATCAGGGCTGCTATGGTTCAAAATAACTCTCACTTCACATCTACATCCATCCATCATTGGCATCCAAAGATTATTTGTTCAAACACTGGGGCATCTATTTTTCTGCACAAAAGTGCTATTTTGCACACAAAAGCGCTATCTCCTAACAATAGTGCCACTACCCTGACAAAAGCACTTAATCACCTATGCAAAAGCGTTCAAACTACAATAGCGTTATATCAACTACACAATAGCGCTACATCTCAACAATAGCGCTCAATCAACCACTCAATAGCGCTAAACTAGCAAAAGCGCTAAACAAGCTATACAATAGCGCCACTATTAACAGAAGCACTAAAATAACTATGCAAAAGTGCCATTGCAGCACAAAAATGCTAATTCATTTAACAAAAGAGCCAAAACAAAGTTCTAGCACTATTGTCTTGACTCAACTTGGACCTAGCTAAAAACATAAAAAATACGGAAAATTCAAAAATTCAAATTTACATACCGTTGGTCCGTAGTCGTCTGGCTGCTGGAATCGACGGATGCTCTCTAATCGATGCTCTGCTACTGGTACCGGCATCCTGACTGCTCCTCGCTCTTCTAGAAAGTCACTATCAGAGCTATAATTTCACTATGGTTGTGGATGCAAATGAGCCTTTTTTCACCCCTTTCTCCCCATATAAACCCTTCGTCGTACCCCTAATTTTCCTCCGCTCACCACCATGGTCCTCATGAACTTCTTGAGCCTCCCATTTCTCCATTTTATTACCAATTTCTTCTATTTTTCACCAGCATTGCTAACTTCTTCTCCTCTATCAGCCTGCCAATTTTCATTCTTTTTCGAGAGATCGCCCGACTTTTCAAAATTTCTCGGCCCATCTCTCGAGGGAGCATACCACCCATTAAATTAACATTTTATGGGGCATTTCTTCACAACTATTTTTCTTTCTTTGAAACGACGCGATAAACCGCACCGTCTCAAAGAGGGGCAAATGTAGTCACATAAATCTGTCCATTTTAATTAAATGAATATTTGCTATTTATTTGATGGGTAGAATTCTTGCAGAGTTACACCTTTGTGTTGAAGCATAGAAGTAGGAAATCTAACAAATTTGTTGATGCATTAAAAATCTAACAAATTTGTTGATGCATTAAGTAGCAGTATTAGGATTTGAAGACCATGTATGATGAAGACCCAGATTTTGGAAAACCTTGGAAAGCATGTAGAGAACCGATTATGGTAGACATAATCAAATGGTTGGATTACTTCATTCAGGATGGGATGTTATTCAGAGGAGTTTAGTTATGCATACCTAAGAGTTATATTAGGGACAATTTGATAAAGGAGAAACACAGTGAAGGTTTAGCTAGACATTTTGGCATTGACAAAATAGTAGCATTGGTGAGTAAGCCGTACTTTTGGCCCTAAATTCATAAGGATGTTAAGAGATATGTGCAGATTTGTAGAGTTTGTCAAGTTGCAAAAGGTAGTAGTCAGAATGTGGGATTGTATAAACCTTTGACAGTATCGGTAAGACCTTGGGAGGATATAAGAATGGATTTTGTACTTGGATTGCCTAAGACACCAAGAGTGAATGCTTCTATATTTGTGTTAGTGGATAGATTCTCGAAGATGGCTCATTTCATACCTTGTAAGAAGACATTAGATGCATTGCATGTAGCAGACCTATTTTTTAAAAGAAGTGGTGAGATTGTATGGATTACCTAAGAGCATAGTTTCAGACAGAGATACTAAGTTTGTTGACTAGTTTAGGAGAACACTTTGGAAGAAGATGAAGACCAATTTGAAGTTCAGTTCTACTTTTCATCCACGGACTAATGGATGGATAGAAGTTGTTAACCAGAGTTTGAGAAATTTGGTGAGATGTTTAGTGGGAGATAAAACTGGAGGTTGGGATTTAATCCTTGCACAAGAAGAGTTTGCCTACAACAATTTAGTGAATAGAAGTACCAAAAGAACACCTTTTGAGATTGTTACCAGAGTGCATCCTAGAGGGATATCAGAATTGAGAGACATTAGCAATGAAGACTAGAGGAGTTCAGAAGAAGAAGACTTTGCATTGCACATGACATTGCATATTTAGGTTAAGCAACATTTGAAAGACATGAACAACAAGTATAAGGAAAAGGAAGATGAGAAGAGGAGACATAAGGAATTTGAAGTTGGTGATGAAGTGATGGTATATCTGAGAAAAGAGAGATTCCTAATTGAAATTTATAATAAGTTGCAGATGAAGAAGTTTCGACCTTGCAGGATTTTGAAGAAGTTCAATTCTGGAAATGCATATGAAGTGGAGTTACCGGATAGTCTGAGTATTTCACCTATATTCAACATTGCAGATCTTAATGAGTGTCATGAACTAGAATTCAGTGAGAATTGTGTTGCAGACTTGGAGAAACAATTACCCTAGAAGGAATCAGATCAGATTGAAGAGATTTTGGACAATAGGATTGGGCATAGTACCTGGAGTAGTGAGTATAAGGAATATATTGTGAAGTGGAAGGACATGTTGGTTGAAGATTCATCTTGGATTTATCAGGCACAGGTAGACTGCCTTGGTTTCCCTCTGACCCCGACAAAGTGAGAGGATCACTTTTTCAATAACCCTGGATGTCTGATGCAGGAGCATCCCTGGTTCATAGCAATTTGCATCAACCAAAAATATTTTCCTTTCTGTTTGTTTTCTGTTTGCAATTTTAGTTTTCCTTTTTGTGTGTCCTGGTTCTGGCTCACTGAATCCTATGGAATTGGATTCTACTTGAAGACTTGATCATCTTTCTTATTTCTAGACCGCATCACACTTGGATCATTTTTTAGCAACATATCGCTACCGATTTCCATGATAGTTTCTTGTTACCGGTTGTTCCTTTGTTACCGGTTGCCTGGACCTGTTCTGGTGATCTAACAAAACCCCTCTTGGAGCTTGTAGAGCCTTGGGAATTCATTTCAATGTTCCTTGGCGTGTGGCCGACCCTTTCCAATGATCTACATTTCATCCTTTGGATTTTTCTAGAAGAATCTCTTGGTGGAGGCCGACCTTGTTTATTTTGCATGTTACGTCTTGTTCTTCGAGTTTTGATCCCTTTTGGGCCGACTAGATCCTTTGGATATATATATATATATATAATTATGCATTATAATGTAATCAATTAGAAACAAATCAGAGAATCAGGTATCTAGATTGTGCTTAGAAGATAGATTATAAGATTCAAGGTCCCGATTGTGACCTATTCTATCAGGCTTGTGAGCCAATATGTTGTAACCCAGTTGTTACCGATTGGATGTAATCAAAATTCATGCAATAAATCAATCTATTCTGCGTTGCCTCCATCATATCTTTTTGTTTCCATTGTGTTTACTCTTGCTGATTGGTTTGGATTGATCTCTTTGGGGTCCCTCCTCATCGGTGATTGTTTCATGAAGCTAAGCCATCTGGTAAAGCTAGAGCAAGCAAGAAGAAGAAGTTAGAATTGGTTGAAGCTCTAAAATATGGCAAAGTTGAAGGGACATATGAAGTTGTTCCCCCAATAAATTTGAAAGAAATAATTGATGAAGTACTCAAAGATGGTAACTTGAAGAATGAGCCTATATACTATGAAAATATTGATGATAAAGATCAAAGAGCTATAGAGGAAGTAGTTGTTTAGTATATGGATGTTTATAGTAAAGAATTAATAGAATTTCCATCCATGATACCCAAGAGCCTATATGACATATTGGATGCAAGAAGGCATACAAAAAGTTTAGAGGATGAAAGAATAAAAGAGTATGTATTAGTGAATTTATCCCCTGTCATTTCAAAAACTGAGATTGTTAGATTGTTAAAGCTTGCAAAGGAAAGATTCAGAAGCAAGAAGTGAAGGACCACAATGGACCACTGAGAGGGGGGATGAATCAATAGTAATAAAAAACTTTAACTTATCAAAATGATTTAAACTCTAATCACAAAAATCAATAAGTTATGAGTAGAGATATTAAACTAATCAACACACACACACACACATAAGAGGCATACCCATAACACAAGATATATGAGGAAAACCCAATGTGGGAAAAACCTTGGTGAGAAATATTGTTGGAGTCTACTGTTCCAATCCAGCTTCACAAGTAAATCTTATTACAAAGTTTAGAGCACCAACCCCCAAAGTTTATGGGCACCAACCCAAAGGAGTACCAACCCCTAGCTTTATTGGCACCAACCTAAAAGAGCACCTACCCCTTCTCTGAGAACCCACTCAAAGATTTAAAATGAACAAATATTAAATACAGTTTGAGTACCTATGGTAAATGAGGTTTTGCAACTCACAAATATCTTGTTCTTGAGATTGACCTGACTCTTTTCTGTTCTCTGGTCTTAGGCTTCAATCCTAGCTCTTTGTTCTCTATTTTTTTCTTTCTATCCTATTCTCTTCTCTGCAACCAACTCTTTGTTTTCTGCTTGAATCAATCCTTTTTCTTTGCCTCTCATAGTGTGTATAACCCACTATGTTTTATGCCTCAGCTCTTCACACTTTTGGTCACTGGTCTTTTCTGCTCTCCTCCTTCGTTCATCAAACTCTTCACTATCCGCTCTCTCCTCTAACTCTCAGTTTCTTTTTGTCGCCTCGACACAACTGAATATTTTGCATGCAGTCTCTTCTATAGTGTTATTCATGCACTGGCATTACGTTATTGACGCCTGTGTGAGCTTCTTCTCTGTGATCCTCTACTCTCAGTTTTTGCAGAGCTTCTCCTTCTTCCACACTTTCAGTAACTTTTTTATTACTAAATGCACTACACTCTTTTGATTGACATCCACAAGCTTGCATCTACCAACTCAAAAATCACCTATGCATCTATCAAATCTCATAACCTATACACTTTTATTGATCATCTTTGTATCTGTAGGTTTTTCTTCCAAGGATGGATTCACAATCTGATGTCATCGACCTCTAAGGGATCATATCCACATATTCATCAGATTCTTTGTACACATCACTTAGACAAATAAATGCCTGCAACAAATGTATTCTCTTGCAAACAATTGTGTTCAGATCATGCTATCAATATAGGATTGCTATACTTAGTAGACTTCCATCTGGCAGATTTCCTCAAGCCTCAAAAAGCTCAATAACTCCCTCTACAACAAGACAGTCATTAAATGCTGCTACATTCTTCCCAGTCTACTTTGTACTTTGATTACTAACTTCAGCAATCTTAATCTATTTGATGAGATCTGATCATCTCTCTACAGATCACCTCAAGTGACACAAAAACCTACAATGCAATCTCCATTAGTCCATTCTTCATCCTTTGTCGACCTGCCCTAAGGAGATTGACAACCTCATTAAAATATCTACAAGCATCAACTTCTACATATCAAATTTCATTGTTGACCACTTGGGAGCCACATGTCTTCATTTTACGCATCCAAAACATCTGGTCAAGTTCATTCAATCACCACATAGATAATTTTTCCTATCGACATGCAATTGTGTGGCTAAAATTGTCTCCTTCAGCATCCAAGTCACTTGGTCACGCCCAATCAATGTTCAGTCTCATCTAGTCATCATCCATGTTGACCATATAGTCTATCGACAGACATTTGCGACATCAAAAGTCTTCTTAATCACTATCTGGGTCATCTAGTCAAACTTGGTTGTCTGTCACGTGGATCTCTATATCTATCGAGCTGCTGACATGTTGATTGAAACATCTCTAGTGGTCATAAAGACCTTAAACTCTATCATTGTGGGATGATGGGATACATCATCATTTTGCCTTTTAACTTGCCCCACAAGATCCTCTCTCCATCCATTTGTAGGTTGTGGGATAGTGTGATCCTTCTCTTGCTTCACTGTCTTGTCCCGCACGACCATCACATACCCACCTTGAATGGTGTGGGATGGTGAGAAAATTATTCCTCTATCATCATGTTTCCCTACATGACCATCGCCGTGTCTTACTTAGTATCGTGGGATAGTGGGATGCATATCTCGCTCCACCTTGCATTGCCCAACATGGCCATCGCTCCTCACTTTTGATGATGTAAGATAGCAGGAAGATGGATTTCATCCTTTGTCCTTTTAACCTCATATGGTCACCTTTCACATGTTCAACATGTCGTAGGATAGTGGGAAGCATCTCCTTCTTTTTCTTGTGTTACCCTGCAAGACCTTCATTCTTATCGCAAACAAGCCACGAGATAGTGGGGGGTCGCTATGATTAGCCTATAGTTATCCTGCATAAATAATATGCACACACTTTGCATGGTGCAGGATAGTGGGGGACACATTTCCCCTTGAATTTTATTGTCCTGCATGGTCAACCAATGCTCAGTAACATGTCGCAAGTTAGCGGGGGGTCTTGAACCTTGAGTTTTCATAGCACGAGAAGGCGGGAAGCCTTTAATTTTTGTCTTCTTGTTACCCCGCACACCTACATCTTTATAGTCTTTGACTCTATGGGATAGCAGGGGGAACACTATCCACTTGCTTGAGTTACCCCATAGTGTCTCACTCTTCTCGTCCATCACACCGCGGGATAGCGAAATGCCACCACTGTCAAGACACCAGACCCACACTACGAATATGGATGAAACGTCATATCTATAGACAAATAACCGAATGCCACTTTGTTGCCATGTCACATAGACAATTCCACTTAGCACTCACATCATCAGCCATGCCATCTTTGTTGCCACACACAATGGAGGGCCCCACATGAACACACGTGAACCAAACACTCCTACCATGTGGAAATCACTGCTTACCTCACCCAACTCATGAATCAAACAAATAATGAAGACTTCCCTACTGAGTGCCGAGTGCAACAACTGACACACAAAAGAGGCCCCACATGCATACATCATCATCTTGATGGACCAATGCACAACTGCCAATTGGACGTCAAAGCATACGATAAGGAAAGGTCCACTCGACACAAATTGCTTGTTGCCAAGACATGGCAACCATTACATCGAAGAAATTTTTTGTTGATATGATAATGGAGCTCGATGAAGCAGAAATATGGTTTTGCCAAATCGCCATCTTACACCAAAAAACATCGTTGCTAAGATAGAAGCCTTGTCTCACGGAGAAACTTCCCTTCATAATCTATGTAGCATAAGATAATGTGTTATGCATGATTACATAACTTGCAAGTTATGCACATCTCCTATCTTCGTGTTGTGCACACCTGCTACCTTCTTCTTTGCAACCTCTTGACATCCATGCTACTCTTTTTGAAATCAATCAACTTTGCATACACACATGTTGACATCAATGACAACCTCAATGCCAATAAGAAGAGGGTCAATAAACTTATGCTCGGAAAAATAGATGAAGTAACTAAAGAGACTGAAACAATTATAAAATAATTTTTGATAGATCATAGAATTGATGTGAATCTGATAGATGATGACACTCAATTGGAAGAGAAATCACAGAATACATCTATTCCATAAGTGTATCTAGTCGTTCCTAATAAGCAGAAAGATCAAACATCTAAGAAGGCCATTCCGTAAGGGCAATCAAATGAATAGACCACAGTAGCAGATGATCCCGATAATGCTAACGATGATAACTCTAATGAAGTTGTACATGATCCTCTAGTGGTAGAAGTTGTTTTAGAGAAGGAAGTTGAGGAGATAGATGATATGGAGAAGAGTGAAAAGGATGTGAGTGCAGAGATTGCAACAAAGAAGAAATGAGAGGAGAAGGATGATAAGGCTCGAGTGATAGTGGCAAGAGACACTGTTGTTGTCAAAGGAAAATAGATTGCTACTGATTCAAATGATTTTGGTCAAGGGCCTATTGATCTGAGTTCTTTATCTCCGATTCAAGCATTAAATCTAGTAATTGTTGCACAAGCTAAAGCCAATGAGGACATGCTCAAGTCCCATATGAGAGATAAAGAGTTGATAACTATGACAACAAAGGTATTGGAGAAAATTTTGCCATCATTCAAACTAGACACAGCTGAAACTCCTCCAATAAGCTTAAAAGTATGATGAATGTTATATATTCTCATTTTGAGTCCTTGGAGAAGGCGACGGATACTAAAGTTTTGAATCAATTTAATGCTATGCGATTGAAAACATTTTTGAAGATGATTGGGATTGATAGGGTCAATTTAATAATTGCTATTGTGAGATTTTGCCAAGATCAAGAGGCAATGGAAAGCACAAATAAGAGAGAACAAAATATAAGATAGGAATAAATTGTATTCTATCAAGATGCAAAATATGATCAACTAGATCATTACAAGATGTTCAATGATTGTCTGTGTAAACAATGTAGATGAGCCTGCTTATATAGGCAAGGCTATATGGATATGTGAGCACACAAACATGAAATGTGGCTCAATAAGAAACAAGGGTAGGTAGGAGAAACAATAAAATATTCCACATGAGGTGGATCACCCACCGAAGGTGGAAGTATCACTCCACAATAAGTGGATATGATAGAGTAGTAACAAGATCAACACTATAAAAGGTGGAAATTCTCCTACACACACTATCCCAATGTGGCACAAACACCCAAGTGTCTTATACCCAAACTACTATGATATGCATGTACCTAAGTGAACTTAAGTAAGGTGTAAAAATATCCATGATGAACAATTATTTACACCAACACCCCCCCTTAAGTGCAACTTAGGGGAATGCACTAAAGTCTACAATGCAACTAAGCAATGCAGGATGGGTCTTGGCTACGAGGCCATGTTAGGTACCCATGTACAAATGCAAATGCGATCTCCCATAAAGCGAGGAAAGAGAGAAAAACCCAATGGGAAAAAACTCCCCCCAAAAGAGAGATGATGAAAGCCCACAACTCTCAATGATGAATGAGAAGAACAAAACCTCATGTGAGGAAAAAGTCCCCCCATAAGAGAGAAGATAGACCATGAAGCCCCCCCCTCAATGTCGAATCTCCTACAAGGATGGTCCAAGATGTTGACCAAAAATACCTCCCCATAAGGAAGAAAGAGAGCCAATGCTGCACCAATAATGTCAAAGTGTGACAAAACCAATACCAAGTTGATGACGATGAATCACTCGCTACAACAAAATGAAGATTAGGCATGGAGACAACCTGCTTTGAGCATCATCTGGATACTCGTAAATGGCAGAAATACTGGTACAATCCAAGTCTCACGAGAGCCATGCACAAATGTGTACAATCTAAGTCTCAAATGGAGCCATGCACTAAGTCTCACAAGATATTCCTAATCTATGTGTCCAAGAGGATTAGATCAAATATGTCAACAATGACAAGATACAAAGAGGTGTGGCACCTTATGATAGTGCGAGTACAACATTGCTCATGCAAGAGCATACAACATGATAGTGAAAATTTAGAAACATGAAAATGATGCCACGAAGAAACCCTATAGAATACTGCAGAAAAAGATGCCTCTGATTAGGATGTGGCCAAGAGATATAAAGGAGCAAATCAACCCCCCCCTCCCCCCCCTTGATTGTCGGTTGGAAGCACTGCAAGACAGGTATGAAGTGACAAGAAAAAAAGTGTTCCCAATTTGACTTATTTCATGATATTTGTGTTTTTAAAAGATTTTAAAAATCTAAGAAAAACAATTTATTATGCCCCAAAAAAACTTTATTAAAAAATAAAGAAAAAAATTAAAAAAGGTGATAGTCATTTTTTTTTTAAAACTGAAATGAAAAAAAACCTCTAATAAAAATTTATTAAAGACAAAAAAACTTATTAAAAAAAGTTTTTTTTTTTTAATTAAAAAAACATTTAAAAAAAAAAGAAAAAGTGAATTTTTTTATTTCTTAAAAAAATTTAAAAACACAATTATTGTTACCCCCCCATACAGGGAGGGACCTGCAGAGGACTACGAGACTACAACTGTGAAGGGTATTCAAGATGCATTAGACGAAGGTGGTCATATATACAAGTCATGTCTAGCTTTGCCAAAGTTTACTATAGACATTGACAAGAAAATAAAATAATATGAAGGCCAGTTTGCTAGCATATCTCAGTCATATGCACCCTAGTCAGTCCCAACTAGCAATTTTGAACCACAAGTTTTGAGCATATTGGATAAGATTAAGAGTCTAAACTAGGAGAAGGACATAATTTTGGATAGAGTAGGAGAAGTAAGGAGTCTTATCACTCCCTAAATAGATTCTCTGATGAGAAGTATGCAAGATACTATGCATTCTCTGAATAAGTGTTTTGGCAGATAGAAGAGGAGTAGAAATGCATGCCTATCTCTTCAGTGGGATGATCAATATTTTGGAGAATTTGAAGAAGGCATGGGATAACCACTTGTTGAGTTTAAGGATAATTTTTGTAGATTTTTTCAAATTTTTGTAAGCAACTGTACATATCTCTGTATATAAGTTTTGGCGAATTCCTATCTTTGGCATTGTTGTCAAAGGGGGAGAGAGCAGAGTGAAAAATGACACAAATACTCAGGGGGAGCTTGCAAAGTCTTGGAGAATTTTGGGAGAATTTGAAATTTTGAATATTTGCAGTCTTGAGTGTACAGTTCATTTTTCACAGTGTTGCCATCAATGCCAAAGGGGGAGATTGTTGGCAAGAGACATTGTTCCAGTGAAGATTGATGCATGAAAGATGCTTAGGAGTTGTCATTGATGGTAACCTAGTTCATAAATCAAATCTGGTGTACATAGATTTGATTTACTGGAAGCCATAGTGTTTATAAGGCATAAGTTTGGAAGGTGGAACACAATAATCAGTAGAACATGTGTACAGTGTGAATATCTTGATTTTGATTGTGTAATTTTGGTTGCGGTGATTAAGATAGATGATTCGAGGTTTGTGAAAGATTATTCCATAATCCTGATAACCAATTTTGATTAATGTGCAAGATTAAAGGTCTAGTATTCGATAATTTAGTTAGAACATAGCTATTTTGGTGTAACATGTGATGTGGAATTGTTGGGTTGATTTTGGTGATTGGTTTCATGTTCGAAGTGATTGGGCCGACTTGTATGAATATTTTTATCATTCTATTTGGGTTCGCATATGGATTTGTGGATAGATTGAGTCGACTTAAGGTTACACATTTCATGTTGTGTGTTATGTGGTTTTTGGAAGCCGGCATGGTAAATGATTCATTTTGTTGATGTTGATATATAAGAGTGATTGATTTGAGAATTTTGATGTATGAGAAGAGTGTGAGAAATTTGTATGAGCGAATTTATGAAGGTTGGTGAATTTTATTGAAGGTTTAGGTGCTCTGGTGTAAGACAACAAGAAAATAGAGCAAATAAGTAGAACAGTTGTAGAAGTCAATTTGAGCCTAACTGGAACTACTTTTTGGCATATGTAGATGCTACACTTTAGTTCATTAATTATTGTAGTCAATTGTAATAGCTTGTAAGGAATTGATCCTCCCTCCAAGTTATATCCCTACTGTATTTGAGCAATGAGCTCTAGGCAGTGTGCTTGAATGCAAGTGCATTCCCCTTATGTAATATTATCATACTTCTAGTCATAGTATAATAATATTGTGGGTTCAAATCCCACTGTGATTTTTCCCTTTCTGAGTTTCCACATAAAAATCCTGCATAGTGTTCATTGACTCCAATAGTATTCAGAAAGGGAGCTCATAGTGTTCAGAAATGATTCCAACACAAATGATTTTTCCCTTTTTGAATAGTGTTGGATCCCAACAGTATGAGCTCCTGCATTTCTTTTGTGTTGTCAAAATTATGAAGTGTCTCAAGGGAGGTGCCACAAAACTATTAGTAACACTCTCTTACACTTGGATCTATTAATCTTTGTGGCTTTACATGCATTTTAGCTCTCTCATGATAGGGTTTTTCCTCCATAGAATTTTTTTTCTTTAACATCTATTTAGTTTAACTATCTTCATTTTGGTTGTCTTTATACTATCTATTTGATTGTCTATGGAGGGGTTTTTTAATTATTAAATATAGTGTAATCAAGTTACAAAAAAGATTTGTTCCAACTATGCTTTAGATTAGATATACTACATTAGATTATATCATCCATTTACAATTTACTACAAAAATATAAAGGATCCCCAAGTCATGATCGAATAAGCAGTCCACAATACATAATTACACATAAACATAGATAAAAAAATTGCACAAAATGTAAGACATATTAGCTGCACTAAAAGACATCATCCAGATCTCTATCATCCCCTTTCTTCTCCACCCAAGCCACCCCATCCTAACTCTCCTTTCATCCATATAATCTCCCTTCCTTCCTGGATCTATTGGCAATAGGGATGATCAATCCTCACTACCACTAGTATCTGGATGATGGCTATAGTTGTTGTAGGTGGTATGATAACAATAGGCACAACTGTCATAGGCGCCTTTGTTGTCCTACCAGTCCTCTCTCTCTAGTGCACAAGCTCAGCCATGAAGTTTTGAAGTGTTTTCTCGAATAGTGTCCTCTCCTCTATGCTTCTCACCCTTGTAAACCTATGGGAGACCTCCCATATGAAGACCCTTGATATTCCATCTTGTAATAAAGCTTCAAATTTCCTCTTGGCAAGCCTCAAGGTGACCATGACTTGCATACCAATGTTATGAAAAATGAGTCTCCTCAAAGACTCTATAAGAGTTCTAACCCTACCACTGAAAAAATTGTCATTTCTAAACTTCCAGATAATCCAAAGAATTTTAGCTGAAAGACAAGAAAAAATACATTGAAGTTCTTCCTAAGGCCCAATATATTGTCAAATATTGTCTCCAAAATAGTAATATTTTCATTAATAGATAAGCCAAATAATTTCCAAATTTCTCTAGCAAATAAGAATTCAAAAAACAAGTGTTTTAGCATCTTAGGAATTCTGCAAACTAAGTACATATTGAAATACTAGTCAAGTTGCTTGAGGGGTAATCTATGGAGGATCACCCTCCATAAAAATAAATCTTTTTAGGTTCCACCAGCTCACCCCAAAGGTGTTCAAAGTTTCTACGTCAAAAGGAAGAGTCATAGTTATCATTTCAACAAGTATTAACATGGTGAAAGATATCCTCAAAATTTGCAAGGAAGGAGTAAAGAGTTTTGGCTTTGACATCAGGTAGATGTGTGCCATCCATCCAAAAGAAAGGAGAGAAATCCATTATACTCAGTACTACATTTCTTAGGGATGGAGAGAGACTAACATACCTCCCTTAGAATAGAATATGTTCTCCACTGCACCTAAGGAATGTCATACCTATGCTTGAGCACCTCCCAATCTATCAGCATCCCATCCTTAATAATTTCCTCAAAATTTCTAATACCCTTCATTTCCCATCATTTCATTGAGAATCCTTTTAATAGGGAAAGGGACTCATCCCTGTGGTAAAGATTCCACCATATAGATCTTTCCCCATACACCATATTGCTGCTAGATATGATACCATTCTAAGAAATATGGTTTGTCACATGATCTCATCCCTTCCATATGGATTTAAACACATTTGAATCGACCACTTTGATTGAAAAATGACCAACAATGAGCTCACAAAGGTGGATCCCTTTCCATGATGCACCCATGTTTGGTATTTCTCAGCTTATATTATTCCTAATCAAAATCTTCCAGTGTTCCATCCCCTGCAAAGCCTTGAATATCCACTTAGCTAGAAGGGCCATACCTTGAAATCTAAGATCTTTCAGTCATAAGCCTTCCATGTCTTTGCACATAGAGCACCATTGCCACCTCACTGTGTGTCTTTTATTACTACCTTTTTCCTTCAGACCATAGATAATCCCTAATCTGCTTTTGAAAGTAGCTAAATTGATAATGATTGAAAACCTAAGAAGATGTATAGTAGATGTTATAGGAAGAAAGGATCTTCTAACACACCTGGAATCTCAAAGAAAAGTAAAGCCTGTCCCACTTACTCAATTTCCTGTCAATCTTAGTCTTGACCTAGCTCCACATCTCTTTCAAATCAGGGCATACTAAAAAACGGTATTCCCAAGTATCTCACGTGATGCTTTGGGACCCCCCAAGAAAGCTCATATTTATTAAATTGGGTTGGAGGGTGATCCTCCCATCCCAGCATGATGGACTTAAGGAGAGATATTTTACTCCTGGAGGGTTTGCAAAATAGGTCCAACGTAATCGTCATACCTCCAAGATTAGTCTCATCCAATTCCACTAGAATGGTTTTGTCATCAACAAACTAAACATTAGTAAGATCCTCCCCATTAGGGATACTAACTCCCCTTACTCTTGGAGAGAGGGAATTATCTCTTATGAGATAATACAGTGCATTTATTGCAGTTACAAACAATGCAGGGGCGAGTGGGCATCACTACCTAATAGATCTACATAGGGTAATAGAATCAAATTTACATCCATTAACCTTAACTTTAGCATTGACATCTTTCATTAGAACCCTTGTCATTTGTTGAAAAACTATTGGAAATCCCAAAATCTCCATCATCATGAATATAAATTCCCATTCAATTCTATCATAAGCCTTTTCATAATCTATTAACAACATGATCACATTCTGATTAGAGTCCTTGGCCCAACTCATGGCTTCCCGACATGTAACGATATTTTCCAATATATATCTTCCTTTCACAAAGCTATTTTGAGTGGCATTAATCACTTTTGGAAGTACATTCTCTAACCTTTTAGCAAGTACCTTGGCCAATATTTTATATGAGACATTAAGCAGCATAATCGGTCTCTAGTTCTTGATCAACATTTTGTCTCCCTCCTTGGGGATCATCTTAATCAGACCAACATTGATATCCCTACCTAGAGTCCCCTGAGTTATGGCTTCCCCATATACCTGGTAAAGCTCCTTCCCAATCCACTCTATATTGCTCTTATAAAATTCAACCAATAGTCCATCTGGTCGAGGTGACTTATCATTGCTCAATGCTCTAATAGCCTATTCTATTTCTTTCACAATGATCTCTCTTCCCAAATATTTTGCATCTTCATTATTGACCTTATTTGGAATGATCCCCTTAATTTTATCTCTAGTCCACTCCATCGTTGACCCAGTGTAATCCGAGGTAAAAAATTTACCATAAAATTAAGAAAATACCTTCAATAGTTCTTGTTGATTTTTTATATTAACTCCTGCTTCCCAAATACTATCCATCCTTTCCTTTACTTCCTTACTTTTCAATACCTAAAAGAAGTACTTTAATCCTTTCTCCCCATGGTTCAAAAAAATCATCTTGGCCCTAACTTTGGCCCATTGGATCTTGATATTCTAGATCCTTCTCAAAGAATCTCTTGCTTGGGTTAGAGCATCTATAGCTTCTTGATTAAGAGGGTCTTTTTGAATACAATCCTCGACCTCTACCAATGTATTGTCAAAATCATTCTCCTACTTCCTGGCATCTTTAGCCTTTTTCCTGCCCACCACCTGAAATAAAATTCTCCATCTCTTCATATTCTATACACATCTATCCACTGCACTAGAATATTTGACAACCCCTGAATTGAATTGTCTGATGATACTAACAACATTAAGCACATCTTCATCTTCTAGTAGTTTAACATTCAGAGGAAAAACATCAATTTTAGGACCAAGGGTTATAGAAGAGCCATTGGTTGAAATTTTTGCCACCACAAGGTGGTGATCAGACAATGTGTATGGTATAAATTTTATGCATGAGCCCCTTTCATCCTTCTTGAATAAAAAGGTGTATTTGTTAGCATAAAATCAGTCTAATCTACTATAGATCCTCCTACCCCCTACTGATAATTGCACCATGTATACCAGATGCCTACATTATCATTCTTATTTCCAACCAAGGGGTCAAAGAGGTTGAGTTTGTTCAACATCTTATACCAATAGAACTTTTCTTCTCCTTTCCACTCTAATTTACTACCTCCAAGTTTATCCTAAGGTCTTTCAATCAAATTGAAGTCTCCTCCTACAATCCAAAGAATATATGTCATCTAAAACATCCATTTCCACAAGTCCACCCTCTTCTGGTGGTCATTAGGAAAACACACAGAGAAAAATTCTATTTTCATCCCCTTCTCTACAATAGTAGCCCACACCAATTTGTTGCAAAGAGAGAACCCCCAGTTTGAAATAACATTTTTCCATCTAGCTCCTACCAATATGGAACCCCCCCCCCCCTTTCCTTTGTCATGCTTAGAAGAGAAAAACTCTTCTTCTCTCCAAATGCATCTAATATTAATTTTTAGAGTCAAGGAGACTGCCTTTACCTCTTGTAGGAGAAGAATATCCATGTTCCTGTTGACATTTAGAAACCTTTTCACAATACATTTTCTATCTAGGGATTCCAAGCCAGGAGGCACACTTCAAATCCATAAGCATCAGGGAGTGATAACTATAGGAGTTTTGAAGTTCTTATAGCACTTGGAAAAAACACCCTTAGAGACCTTCAAACCCTATTTAGATATGGTAGTTTCACTTGTCCTACCCCTTTTCCTTTTAATCTTAAATGCAAAATTATGTACTACACCTAAAGTTGGCATACTGAGCATCACTTCCTTTTTCTCCTTCTCAACCTTAGTCTTTTTCTTAGCTTTTCTGTCATGTAGCACCTTCAATGCCTCATCCACCATATCATCATCTAGACCACCTTTAAGGGGACAATAGCCCATTTCAAGGCATCACCTAAATCGGAACCATGGGTGCACTCTGCCTTCTCACCATAGACCTCACCCAAGACCCCCACCTCAAAGGGAGGCATATACCCAGTGACAACCTAGCTAGTATCATTGGCAGCTGCATGGAGGGATCTAAATGGGGGGGTCGCAAAAAGGATCACAATGAGGGAGTAGTTATAGAGGCAATCATTAAAATAATAGGTATCCCTGATGGCATCCAACGAATCCCCATTAACCACCTCATCAGTATTTGAGCATTTTCTTACAATAGACTGGGCATCCCCAACATTCCCCTCAACATCAGGTTCCACCATAGTAGAGTCAACAACAATGGTTACCCCATCATCAAATATGTACTTCTCAGTGGAGTGGGGGGTCTTAATTCAATCTTCCTTTGTTGGAAGATCTAACTCTTTCAAGGCTGATCCACCATCACCCCTGTCTTTAATAATATTCTCAATACTTTTTCTAGTTTCAGATAGGTGTCTAATTTTATCCACCACTAATTTTTGGGCATTGAGAGTCCTATGAACAGGAGGGCCACTATTGGCAAATTTAATTATATTAGGGAGACAACAACATGCTTGGTGACCTTAGCAGGGCATAGGGTTTGTCTTAGTGCTTCTTTAAGCACTTCCAAATTCTCCACCATAGAATCCCTATGTCTTTCATCCACATGGATGTGCTCATGAGTAATATTCTCATTTTTGTTATTGTTCACATTCGGCTCTATATTCTACTGGCTCATACTTTCACACTCTTTAGGGGAAAGTATGGTGTCGCTATTAGGTTTAGCAAACATATTCCCTAAAGTTTTTGCATTATTTTTTCTATTAGGGTTGGGAGTCACCTTACCATCCAATTTAGCATTCATTTATTTTTCCCCGTTGGTGGCCTTATTGTCCTTATCACTGGTTTTATTGTGCTTCAATAGAGGACAATTCCTCCTATGATGCCCATCTTTACAACAAAGAAAGCATGCATTCAACTCGCCCAGAATTTGTATAGGGAAAGAAACTATTTCCATCTCCATTTCAATCTTAAGGACATCAAGGTGATCAATTCCCGAGTTTATGGCAACCAACAACCTTGCATCCATATGAGGCAAGAGAGAGGTTGATTCCTCCATTCTAATAACCTTACCAATGGCTTCTAGGGCTTTAGGCAGAAGATTCCAAAGGTAGGGGGTGTATTTTTTATCGTAACCTATCTAGGGCACGATAAGGCCAAAACCTCTTCTTTATTGGCTTTTGAGGACCAAGCAATGGTTTGGAAAACACACGTGCCAATATTCCAAAATTGTCATTTCATAACTTCTCTCTGGTAATGAGGGATTTTGAAGAAAATGAGATACAATCCTCTTTGTATCATCCTACAAAATGAATAATGAAACCTTAAGCTTTTGTTCCACACATTGTTCATCCAATCATTCATGTAATTCCTAGATGGTAACCTAGCAATATCTTGGGCCGCTAGAAAAAGAACAATGTCTTTCACCCTATCTTTACACTGAAGGCGTTCCCTATATGAGATGAACTACACAATCTTTAAAATCTATGGCTAAAAGTTAGCCAAAATGAATGCAAGACCATTGGAAAGGTTTCCGCCGTTGATTGTTCATTTCCCTATTTCATCGTTTGTGTACGCTGTCGCTGCGTGAAAGGACTGCCTTTCTATCACGCCTTTCATTGCTCTTTAACTTCCTTCTAAAAACGTACATGAAAGCTCACGCGTATGAAGCAATCGTGGCCATTTATTTTATCACCGTCACTGCACTGTCCATTTTCGTTCGCTGATGGACCGTTAGTTTTTGTCATCGACCACCGCTCATCCTCTCATCTTGTCAACGCGTCCATTGCCACTTTTCCTCCATCTTGTCATCGCTTTTCCGTCGAAACACATGAGACCATTTGTTTTCATTGGACAAGGAAAGCTAATCGCTTTCCCACTCGCTACCAGGAAGTATTATTTCCATTCCGTGTATTTGTGAGTGTAGCCTTTTACGAAATGTGTGCCACGTACATATTTAGCTTCCCTTTTTATTTTCATATGTGCTTAATTTTATTTGATTTAAATTCAATGGAAGCAATACTTGTACTTTTTGAATTTTAAATTTAAATGTGTAATTATTTTAAATTTGCATTAATTTATAGACTTCAAGATAACTTTAAAGAAATTTCTTCCCCACATATCTGTTTTTATATGTGGTTTCCAAAGTGGAATTTTTAAAAATTATAAACAATATTATTCTAAGAATATTCTTTTTTTCTAAGAATTTTATTTGAAAAATATTTTACAGTGTATTTGTTTCATACTATTTACTATTTTATTATATATTTAGTTTATATGAAAATTATATTATAATTATATTTATTATTTATAGTATAATTTAATTATATTTATTATTTTATAGTATAATTAATTATATTTATTAAATATACATAAAATATAAGATATAATTAATAGAAATAATATTTACATATTTGGTATAATATATTATTTATATTAATTCTAAACAATATAAGATAATAAAATTGGATTGTATTATTAAATTAATTAATCCATTAAAACAATTCATAATTATATTAAGTATAAGTATTATACATTAATTTCAAAGAATTAATTAATAATTAGAACAAATTTTAATTGAGTGTTAACTAATTACGATCTTAATAATATTTAATATAATATAAAATATACTATATATAATTTTAATTTACTTTTTAAATAATATATTTAATAAAAAATATTACATATAAATATATAGTCAGTATATAATATTTTTTATTTAATACAAATTTCACACATATATTATAATAATATTAATTATTGTGTATAATATTTGATATAAATTTTGTATTTTATATAATGTGAATCATTATATTTAAAAATATTATATCATAGAATATATTTAATATAATGTATATTATTAAATTTATTTTCTAAATAATACTACAACTATGTTTAATTTATATATAATTAATATTATAATCATATTTATTTTATATTAAATATTAAATATTATTTAATTTAATCTAATATATATGAAACTATGATGCTATTTTAAATTCATCTAAACAAATTTAGAAGAATTAGGAAGAGAGTATGTCCATTTTGTATATGACAATAAAAGTTATTAGAAGTAGTACAACTTGTAATTTGATTTGTTACACAATAATTACATTTTGAACTTACTCTCCTTCCTCTCTCTCTTCCTCTCTCTATTATTTGTATTTATCACCTCCTCTATTTGTCACTGTAGACACCTAAAATTGTCCGGTCTAATTAAATAAATATCTTTATTTATTTAATTATCTAAGCCTAATTCTTCTATTAATGAAATAAATCTTTATTTATTTAATTCATTCATTTATCTTCTTCTAGCCTTATTTCTCATTTAAATAAATACATTTATTTATTTAAATTATCCCTTTTCCTTAAATAAATAAATATCTTATTTATTTAATTATCCCACTTCTTCTATTAATTAAATAAATCTTTATTTATTTAATTAATTCATTAGCCTTTTCTACCCATGACACATGTCATTCATCTCTTAATTCATACACTACCTACCCTTTTCATTATTTTATTATTTTCTTTTACCTACCCTCTAATCATAGTCGACCTTTTTTACACCTCTCAATCTTATCCCTCCATTTCATATAGTGTCTTCTATATAAGGAGATGCTTCCTTCATTATCAAACCCTCACTAACTGGCTAATCAATTATGCACTTGACTACACTACGCTTTTCATATGAGATCCTACTTGCAACCACATTTCCGTTCTTTGTTGAGCTCTTGTGCACATATAAAATCTGAGAGCAAATATATCAATCAAGATCAATGGAGATAGGAAGAATGGAGATCCAAACCCTATTAGACATGTGATGGTATAATCTTTGTGATTTCATTTGATTAGCATTGTCTTAGGTAATCTTCATATGTTATGGTGGATCTTTGTTGTTGTTAGGCTAGGGTTTTGTGGTTGAATTCATTTAGTCTTTCAACATTGTTATTATCCATTTTCACCATATACATTTTGGCAAGCGCGGTGGGACTCTTGTCCCTTTTGCATTTAACATCCTTGTTGCAGGTTTTGTGTTTTGAAGTTGCAGATCTGACATTGTCGATATTATTTTGCTATTTTCGCCTCTGCGTAATTTCGGATCGCGTTTTTGGTTTTCAGCCGTGTCTGTGACATCTAGGATCGCGTCCACACCCTCGACAGTTTTATATTTTTGCAGATTCCAGAAATCGCATCTGTGTTCCCTAGTTGCGTCTGTGGGATTTTCAAGCGCGTTTGCATGTAGAAGCCGCGTCTGCATTACGAAGTCGTGTTTGTGTTTCATAGAAGCGCGTTTGTGTCTAGAAGCCGCGTTTGTGTTTATGACACCCGCATCTGTGCGCACTGATTTAGTTTTTTTTTGGGGGGGGGGATTTTCATTGATTCTGTTTTTTTTAGTCATTCGGTTTTTTTTTTAGATCTGGTTTATTTTGAGCTAACATTTTTAGATCTAGCTAACGAAATTGGTGCAACTTGTCTTGAAAACAAAACGCATTGTTGAAGACCCCTATTCTCACAAAGTCTTTTGGATCTAAAATTTACCTAACTTGTGTGCTTGCAGGAAGGGGTGATTATTTCAAACAATCCAAACTACTAACAAATCTTTGTTGCAGGACCTTGGCAAGGGTTTTTAGATTTTTATTGTGTGCCTTGTTTTCATAGACTAGCAAACACTTCAATTGGTGCTTTAAAATTGAATCATTGTCTTTTGTGTCTTGAGCAATAGGCTCTTTTTGTTTAATCTTTAGAGGGCCTGTCTCCCCGTGTGGTCATTAGGACTACTAGTGAGGAGAGAACGACCCAAGTGGTAGCAAAAGAAAAGCCATCATCTTCCAAACCACTATAAATAGATGTATTCATGGTGAAAACTATGAATAACGTGTGTTGATTAGTTCATACCGACACTATGTCTCCCCATAAACCCATTTGATCAAATTTATTTGATCATTTGTAGGGCGTAACCCCTACCGGTTGGGAGCCTTCTGTATTTACAGAGCTGAAAGTGTCGCATGTATGGCCACACGAGCAGATGCCCTTACTAGCACCTTTTCATTTTAGAAACCCAAATCCTTCTAGTTGTTGGGGCAGGAGGTCGGACCTCTAGTAGTGGCCCACACACATACGGTTCTTAGTAGAGATACAAAGTTCGCCACGAGGAGTTTTTGTGGGGACTGATGCTTGGCTGCCCCGAGAAGTGAGTGCCAAGGGTGGAGCCAATGGGGTCAAGCATCTAAGTATCCACTCTGAATAGCGTAGCCTTAGGGGAAACTCCATGTGGGATCAACAACTATTGTCTTGGCCAGCCATAAGAATTGTGCTTGACTTATTTTAAACATTCAAACATTCAAGACCAAACAACAAAACATTGTGTCTTTTGTGTCTTCAAGTGTATGCAAAACAATTTTACATCAAACAACACACTTTTCTTTGAGTCATTTTTGTCTAGACACTTGCAAACATTGAGTCCTCATCAACACTGTGTCATCTTGTCACGAAAAAATAGTCAAACATTTAGATTTGGTCACAACAAAGCAACTTCACAGATTGAAAAAAATTGCACAAATTTTGCAAAAACGCGTCTGTGTCTAACATAATAGCGTCTGTGTCGTATAACCACGTCTGTGAAGAGTAGAAATGCGTCTGTGTTCTTAGAATCAACATTGCATTTACAAAATCTTAGACTCGCATCTGTGTTAAACAGAACCACGTCTGTGTCAGGAAATCGCGTCTATGCAGTATACAGGCACATCTATGTTCAAAATTGAAAAACACAGTCAGTTTCGTACTTATTAAGCTTCCTATGTTATCTCTTCAGATTTTCATCTAGCATTCAACCTGTCTTTGGGTCTCACAAAGTCCATCATTGCCTTACACCTTACATTACATTCACATTTGTCTAAACTTGAGTCAAAAGGTCACTTGCTTGTCCTCATCATAATTGTCAACACACTACATACAACAACATTTTGCTAAGTGGTCCCTCATCAAGGTCTATCACCTTTGGGTCTCATTTGGTCTTACTTAGAGTCAAGGTCAACTTACCTCATCAAGAGAAACTATCATCTCTTTGGAAGTCACACCTACTCTACTACATACATACTTGGTCTTACACTTTGGACATTGCAAGCACACTTCAGATTCATTTACATTCCATCCAACTCTTGGTCTTCCATACTCTTTGCCATTTTCATCTAGTCTCACACATCTTGGTCAATACCTAGTTCATGGTTGAAACTCGTTCCCAAAAATCTAGGAGAGAAACTAAAGAGGCTCAAGAGTCCGCAAACATGAGTTCCTATGAGTATGACAATGATATCTTTTTCAATTCTGATCATACTACATTACCTGACATGGATGCTTATAGAAACATTCCAAATGTTGAGCACATGGACACTACAAACAATAATGATACACACAATGACAATATGGACAACATCTCAGTACATTCAGTAGAAGTGGAAGACACCATTATGAATCCTCATTTTAATCAATTGGTTGAGGAAATAATGAGGAGGGATAGACAATACTTCCTACAAGTGATGGCACAAAGTGGAGCCAAGATCCCTCATGATTTTGACATGTCTCAAATAATGGAACATCAACCTTTGCAACAAACTCACTCCACCATAGATCAAAGGAGGCCTAATAGTGGAGACAATAGAGGACCACATATGGTGCCTGAATCACCACCATCTTTGTTTCAAAAGCCAGAGGTCCCACATACACATGGTCAAGCATATGATACTCACCTTCGCAGACCATTATGGAAATCTTATGCAGAAAAATATGCTCAATCACATACCAATGCTAAGGATCAACCACCAAAGCAATTGGATATTCAAAGGCATGCTCAAAATTTGGACACAAGGAAACCCCACGTCAAATTTGGGGGCAACACACTAGAACAAACTCATGACATGCCCATAGAATATGGTATACATGGACAAAGCAGATATTCCATTCCTCAACCTGACTCTATACCAGGTGGTCCATATACGCAGCATCATTATAGACCTCCTCCATATGAACATGTGTATGATTAATATCATCCATATATGCAACATGCTCCTCCTCTAATTGGTGCCTCAAGCATGGTGTATGGTCCAAGAAGTCGATCTCCACCTAACAACAATTTGGAACATCAAATCAGGGACTTACAAAAGAAAATGGGGGACATAAATACACCGAAGCCAACATATACAATGAGAGACATATGTCCTTATCCATTTGACAAGAGCATTCCAATGCCTCCATTTCCTACACACTTTGTGATGCCTAAGTTTGATAAGTATAGAGGAAAAGGAGATCCTAAGGCACACATACGATAGTTTTTCACAGCTTGCATTGAGGTAGCTTCAGAAGAGACATATTTGATGAGATTATTCCCACAAAGCTTAGTTGATCAAGCTATGGAATGGTTCTCCCAACTTCCACCTAGAATTAAGTCATGGGGTGACTTAGCAAAGGCATTTATTCAACATTTCTCTTACAACATAGAGACAGACATATTAGTCACTACTTTGTGCAACACCAAGCAAAAAGAGGGAGAGTCTTTTGCATCATTTTTACAAAGATGGAGAAATCTAGCTAGCAGATGCTCTTGTGAAATTCCACAAAAACAAATGGTAGAGATGTTCACCCAGAATGTTAACAAAGACATTGGCTATGATCTAAGGAAATCTTGTTTGTCCACCTTCAAGGATGCCATTGAAAAAGGTTTAGCGACAGAAAAGGTCCTAATTGAACAAGGAGTCATTAAGATATTCAAGGAAAACAAAGATGACTTTAAAGGAAAAGACAAGCCAAGATTTTGGAATAAAAACAAGATCACAGTCAATGATGGTGTTGTTGATGCCAATACAGTATGACCCAAAATCATTTTTTTGGGATCAAGCTCTACAAACAATCAGGTGAATACTCAAACAACTTCTAGAGCATGAAGGAAGTACACTCCATTGGGAGAACCACTTGAGCCAGTTTTCAAGAAGCTAGTGGCAAACAAAGTAATCACAATTCCAGATTTTCCGCCATATGAGCCAAAGGTCAAACCAAATTGGTGAAATGATGATGAATATTGTGAATTCCATAAAAGCAAGGGTCATAAAATAGGAAATTGTCATCGACTAAAGAACATCATACAAGATCTTATTGATAGAGGTGACATTGAGATTGAAGGGCACTCATCCAATCAAGAACATGAAGTGTTTAAGGAACCATTCCCAAAACATGACAAGGGAAAAGCTGCAGCCATAGATGATCAAACCAACTATACAAGAGCATCCTATAACTATGATTCAACTATCAATCACATCTCGATGGACAATTATGTCTCTACCATTATCATCAAGGACAAAACCCCTGAGAATTCTACCCAGAGACCCAAGATCATTTTGAAAGGCACTGGATCTTCTTCCGAACCTACCTCTTAATGTTATGTTACAACCCATCGAGGTAAATTCACTTTGTAAGATGCTCCAGCTAAAAACATAGCTTCCTCATCAACTAAGCCTGAATATGACCTTGTAGAATAGTTAGGGAAAACACCCGCGCTTATCTCCATCCTTGAGCTCTTACGCATATCCCCCGCACATAAAGCTATTTTGGACAAAATTTTGAGAGACACTGTCGTTCCTGCTGATCTGAACGTGGACTAGTTTCAAGCCATGGTGGGATACCTTTCCATTCCACACTCTCTTACATTCACAGAAGCCGATGACGCCTCTGTAAGTCAACCGAATAATGCATCATTACACATTGAAGCCTTCATACACAAACATCAAATAAAACGAGTCCTGATAGATGGAGGAGCAGGTCTAAACATTTGTACATTGAGCACTATTAAACAATTGGGATATTCTGACAAAGCTGTGAATTCTACAAACAAAATTACCATCAAAGCATATGATGATGAAGAGCGTTCATCCAAGGGCACAGTCACCTTACCTCTCAGAGTTGGGCCAGTTACAAAAGATGTGGTTTGTCAAGTAGTAGATATTGATCTCACATACAACATATTGCTAGGACGTCCTTGGATTCATGAAATGAGGGCGGTCCCATCTACATATCACCAATGTATCAAGTTTCCTCACAATGGAGTTGAAATAACATTTAATGGAGATCCTAATCCATTCATATATTGCAATAACTTGAGACCAAAAACTGAGACCATCATTCCCAGTAATCGCGAAGCTGTTCCTTCTTCTGCATACATTGATCCTGAGTCATTAAAACCTTCGACATCAAAACAAGGTTAACTTAAGGGCAAATTTTAGAACAAGGGCATGGGCGAATACACTTTGAATCAGACCATGTACTTACAACAAGTCATGAGTTCACCAAAAGAATATGGAAGACCACATCCTAATAAGCAGGTATCTATCATTGTACTCAAATGGGACCCTACTATCTTTCAAAGGTGGGGTGAACTGGAAGAGGAAGACTTATACAAAATGCTTTACAAAAACCTTGAACATGATACACAAGATCACATCAGTATACCATGTGAGAAGTATGGCAAAGGGTTCAAGATTCTACAAAAATTTGGGTATGATGCCAAAAGCCCTCTTGGGTTAAGAAAGGAAGGCATCATTGAACCTTTACAACCTGAATTGACATTCAAAAAGGAATGCTCGAAAGGGCTTGGTTTCATGACTTCCAAGGTCCACACTCAAAGGACAAAAGAAGCATTACAAATCAAAGCTGCCAAATTTCAACAAGAGAATCGCTATTCCACAGACTCCAATGAATGGGAATGGGGTTCAAACAAATCCTCTAGTGACTATGAGCTCATTGAGACATTCAGAGAACCAAGTGAACCAACAGAAGAAGAGGAATTTAATAGGAAATTCAAAGTTGGTCAAGAAACAGCCCAAGAGGAACCCATACAGTCTTTGTCTCTAGGTCTTGGGTTGAAATCACATAGAATGAGAACACCTATCCCAGAATGTGCTACTAGTGATGATAATCTGGATTCATTCACGATTGAGACTGATGAGGAGAGTGCCAACGATGACCTTGATAACTACCTTGACATACCTAAATATAACTGCATCTTCACCCTTAACCCCGTTAACTTTAAGGACATCAAAGGCCTTCCCCTTGTTCACCACCAACTCATTGACTGGGACCATGAAGGACCTGCACAGTTTGACACATTCCAAAATGATGAAGCTTTTATTGACTATCTTGGCATATGAGATGATCCATTCAATAGTGTGGCATATTTTGGTGAGGGTGTTGGGCCTTCTAGTCACAAAAATGTAAAAATAAAAATAAACCAAGGGTCTTATGGCGAAAACCACACTGTGGCGCTGTTTGACCCCAAAAAAGTAAAAAGGAAGGACGTATCTGAGGGCGAAAACCTCTTTGAGGCACCCAAAGATGGAAGGCTCGACATTCTCCCAACATCATATGAGGAAAATTCATCCGTGTTGATAGAGGAGACTATCAAAACAAACATTGGTACAGAAGATGTTCCACACAACATATTCTTGGCTCAATCTTTGATAGAGTTAGGAAGGTCAAAATTCATAAGTTTCTTCACGGAATGACAAATCAACTTTGCATGGTCATACACTGATATGCCTGGATTGGATTCGGATTTGGTAATGCATCATTTGATAGTTAAACCGTGGGCAAAACCAGTGAAACAAAAATTAAGAAAGATGCATCCACAAGTGGCATTACTAGTCAAAGCAGAACTTGAGAATTTATTGGATGTCGGATTCATACACCCATTCGATTATCCTGAATGGATCTCCAACTTAGTGTCTATCAGTAAACCAAATCGTAGCATCAGAATATGTACAGATTTCAGAGACATCAACAAAGCCTGTCCTAAGGATGATTTTCTATTACCAAATATTGACTTGATCGTCGATCTCACAATAGGTCATGCGATGTTATCTTTCATGGATGGATTCTTTGGTTACAATCAAATAAAAATTGCATCCGAGGATCAGCACAAAATGGCATTTACTTGTCCTTGGGGAACCTTCTGCTGGAATGCCATGCCCTTCGGGCTAAAAAATGCAGGTGCTACATATCAAAGAGCCATGACTACTATCTTGCATGATCTCATGCACGTAATTGTGGAAGATTATGTTGATGACCTCTTGGGTAAATCAATAGACAGAAATACACATTTGGACATACTTTCAGTCGTCTTTGATCAGTTGGAAAAATATAAAGTAAGATTAAACCCCAAGAAATGTGTCTTTGGAGTAACCTCCGAGAAGCTCCTAGGATTAATTGTGTCAAAAAGAGGAATTGAAGTCGATCCAGCAAAAGTCAAGGCCATCTTAGAGATGCAACCACCACGAAACATCAGTTAGCTTCGATCTTTGCAAGGGAGACTCCAGTCCATACAAAGATTCATAGCACAAATTGTAGATAAGTGTAATCCTTTTCAACACTTGCTACATAAAAACATCAAATTCAAATGGGATGATAACTGTCAACAGGCTTTCCAGATACTCAAAGATTATCTTCTGAATCCACCAGTTTTGATGCCACCAGTTCCAGATTAGCCTTTATTACTATACATATCAGCTACTTCAACAGCACTGGGGGCACTCTTAGCACAACAAGTTGTTGAAGGCAAAGCAAAGGCAGTATACTATATCAGTCGCACATTGGTAGGATATGAGCTAAACTACACACCAATCAAGCGTGCATGTCTCGCCATGGTCTTTGCTTCGCAGAAATTACGATATTACATGCTAACTCATAAGACTAAGTTGGTTGCAAGGATCAATCCATTGAAATACCTTCTCAATAAAGCAACACTTACTGGGCGACTAGCCAAATGGGTAATGATCCTGAGTGAATTTGACATCGAGTATGTGGACAGAAAAGCGATAAAAGGACAAGCTATCATAGATCAGTTAGTAGATGCTCCCATGATAGATGATGTTCCTCTAATTTCAAAATTTCTAGATGAATCCATTTTAACAGTGTCACATGCAAAACCATGGCAATTATACTTTGATGGCTCATACACACAGCATGGGGTAGGAGCTGGTATCCTCTTCATAACTCCTCAAGGGGATTCTATACCAAAATCATATCGATTATCATTTCCCTGCACTAATAATATAGTAGAATATGAGGCATTAACAACTGGATTACGGATTGCAGTTCAGTGGAAGATCCAGGAACTTCGTGTTTTTGGGGACTCTCAACTTGTAATTCATCAAGCAACTGATGATTACCAAACAAAGGATGAGAAATTAATGCCTTACAAAAGAATGGTGGATGACCTAAAACAACATTTCACAAAGATAGACTTTGAGCAAATAACAAGAGAGCAGAATCGAGCCGCAGATGCCATGGCTACAATTACTTCACTGATCGATCTACCTTCGAATGAGACCCACTATGAGTTCTTGGTGGATATCCTTTTGGTTCCTTCATATGAAATCACTCCTACTGAGATAATATGTGTCATCGGTCTTGAGTCCCAGTTATATGTTTCCATCTTCACATACCTTTGTGATAATACCTTTCCTCCAGACCTATCCAATAACCAACGTCGCACCTTCATTCGCCAATCTTCTCGATACGTCATTTTAGTCGATGTCCTATATCGTCGAGGTCTAGATGGCACTCTTCTTAGATGTTTGGAAAGTGACGAAGCTCAAATTGTGTTACATGAAGTACATGAAGGGATATGTGGTCCACATTCTAGTGGTCCTACCTTAGCCAAGAAACTCATCAGGATTGGATATTACTGGCCCAGTATGGAAAAGGACTCATATCAGTTTGTCAGGAAATGTAAGCAATGTCAACTTCATGGAGACCTCATCCATGCGACAGCACAAGAACTTCAACCAATTGCGACTCCTTGGCCCTTTTGTTAGTGGGGACTCGATCTCATAGGCAAGATTCACCCTCCTTCTTCCAACAGTCATAAATTCATTATCACTTCCACAGAGTATTTCACAAAATGGATCGAATCTATGCCTCTCATGCAAGTCACTAGAAAACACATTGCTACATTAATTCTCAACTATATCATTTGTCGATACGGTATTCCTGTTTCCATTATCACCGATAACGGGCGTCCCTTCAAATATTAGGATGTTCGTGAACTCTGTGACCGCTTCCATATTTCCCATCGTTTCTCCACACCATATTACCCCCAAGGTAATGGTCAAGCTGAGGCATCTAATAAAACAATCCTTAAAATCTTAAAAAAGACAATCGACGACGCTGGCCATAATTGGCATATCCAACTTAATCCCACACTTTGGGCCTACCGCACAAGTGTCCACACACCTAGAGGAGCTACACCCTATTCACTTGTTTACGGCACTGAAGCTGTCTTGCCTATTGAGGTCAAGCTATGAGTCTCTTTGCAAAACATTATCAGTGATGAAGACTATAGGGTCTCTCGCTTACAAGAACTTGAACTATTGGATGAACGAAGACAAACTGCTTTTAATCATCTCAAGGCTTATCAACAATGAATGATTCGCAACTACAATCACAAAGTCAAGCCTCACACATTTGAGGTAGGTGATTTGGTTCTCAGAGAAAACCCCAAAAATCAGCAAGACAAAGAGAAGAAGGGCAAGTTCGAACCAAATTGGCTTGGTCCTTACATCATTACAGTAGCATATGGATCTGGGGCATATCAGCTCTCAACCATAGAGGGTGAACATTTAGAGGATCCTATCAACAACATGCACCTTCGCAGGTTTTACACATAGCTCTTCAGAGTATCCTAATTCAAAAATACAAAAAAAATCATAAAACATAAAAAATTGTTACTTGGTGAAAACCTGGCAAACAGGCGCCTTGTGACATAAAAAATCAAAACATCAAAAAAGTAAAGAAATTTTTTTTTCCGTCCAATGGTGAAAACCACTTCGGTGGCACCCTAGGCAAGTACCATGGTGAAAACTGGGTCACCGGCGCCATGCGTAGAGACATTGATCCTCCCTCCTTCAGGATTCCATTTCATCCCTTCACTTTGCACACACTCACAATCTATCCATCCCTAATAAACATACATATTCCCATCATGGCTTGTTATTGATCTACCCAAGATTGGTTAGCCATTCATAATAAAACTTCCTTTTCACCTCTTTCCATTCATAATAAATCAACTCCTATCTGTGGCTAAGGCAAATCCTACGTCTCGTAATGGGTGTGGAACTAAGAACATCACATGTTTCGAGGAGTACAGTTTCTTCCAACCTTCTTCAGTCTATCCACACACAATCCACAATAAAGCAACATCTGCATCACCGATCTGCAATAAAGTTTCATCTTCTCTGTAATAAAGTATCAGTTTCATGGATTCAGTCAGTTTCAGATGAGACACAACAACAACAATGGGCTTCAACAAATCAAATCTTTCAAAAGACTCAGACAACATATGGTTCAGTGCTATCTATCCTTTTTGTGAAAGTAAACATTGTGACCACAATCAAATAGACTTATACAAGTGATAAGAGACACTAAACTTGAGGACTACAGTGGATGTTGGTGTCGATTCTTGCTGTTATTTTGATTTTATCTTTTGGTGACATGTCTTTTAGCTTTTCCAGGATGTCTTTGACTAGAGATTCTATCTCCAGGATGTCTTTGACTAGAAAGGCGAGGATGGGATATCGTCACCTATTTTTATTTGTTGTCTATGAATTATCTCTTAGTAATGCTATGACTTGTCCAAGGATATGAGGACACTGTGAGTCTAGTATGAACTGGGGCATTCCTTGTTTGTGACTATCTTATCTCCATGCAAACAGGTACAATGACTTTCTGGGTCGAACATATGCCTAAATTATCATAACCTATTTTGCCATAATAAAGCTCAATGATGATAATGCACAAGAAGCTCTTTCATATCTTATGTTTTCCATCCCCCTTTCTTGATTGACCTCCATCATCCTTCTTGAGTCCGTGTAGCCTGCTATTATACGACTGAGTATAATAACACGCCAAAAACATTTGCATTTCATGTAGTTGCACCTGCATTATCACATATTAAGCATTTCATACATACATATAGATATCACAATTACATCACATCCTACACACAACACATGTTAGCACATTTTACATTCTCATCATGTAAATAATCATTTGCATTATCATATTCATTATCATTTCATACAATCACATTTGCATATGCATAACATTTTAAAAGCATAAAAGAACAAAAATATTGCATTTCATTATGTACATATTTGCATCCATATCATAAGCATCTCATCACATAGGTACGCATGCATATAGCCGCCGCAAAGATGAATCATCTTATATATATAAAAAGTGTCATGATACAATGATGTCAAAATCATATGGCTACAAAATCACCCGAAGGTGTCTACATCATAATACAAAATGGTACAACACATTGATACATAGGGAGCCCTCTACGGCTATGATGAACTCCCTCCCTCGGAGCCGCCTGGCCTCGATGGAGTCTGAGCCCTAGAAGGACCCGCCCCAAGATCATCCCTCCTATCCCCTCTATCTGGTGGTGGTGGAGGACCCATAATCCCACTGTTGGACGTCTGTCTCCTCTGGCTCCCTCTCGTAGTTGTCGCTATCTGCGATGGTCTACGGAAGCTCCTCACCCGCTGCTCTGGTGGCACTGCCCCATAATATAGGTCTCGCCAGTAACCTATCTCCTCCCCCGCCCGTAGAACATAGGCATATCCAACCCTTGTATCCTCTGCCGCCTGCCTCCCAGCCCTTAGCGCTGTCTCAGCCTTAGTATAGCGCTGGATAGCCTGATCCCACTTATGCTCTGTCTCCATCGGCCTGTCCCTGGTAGATCTCCCTCAGCTCAAGCAGCTCATCCTCCTCCTCCTCGGCCCCCTGTGGCTCCCCCTATACTGGTGCCTGTGCCTATACCTATACCTGCCTCTGCCCCTATCCCTGCACCTGTCTAGGACCCTATGTTGCTGGCACCTGTAGTGGCAATCCACCGCGACCCCTCACCACCCGAGCCTATCTCTCCTCCCCACCCTCTCTCCGTGGAGACACCCTCCTCTCTCCAACTGCACCCCACCTCCTCCGTCAGCCTCTACCTCCACCATCTCCATCATCATCTCCATCCCCCCCACCATCTCCATCTATCACCTCCTCTGGGTTTGTCAGTCATGGGAATGGATGCTCAGCCCAATATGTAGTGTACTTTGCATCCATACCTGCATCCTCCATATCTAGCCACATATCCCATGGCAAGGGAACCATCTCCACTAGCTGCATCACGACCTGATCATACAACAATAATGGCCCAAAGTGTGCCTGATCCTTGACTGTCCGAGCATACATCTCGGAACCCCGTGGCATCCGCTGAATACGGCCAAACTGCCTGCATATCCTATCTATCAGCTATCTCTCCAATACATAGGGCATCCGCCCAATCAGATATCTGCTCCAGAAAGTATAAGGTAGATCCACTGTGTCCTCCTCCCACTACTCGCACCCAAGGTACGACCTCCATATAGCAATGTCGATCTCATCTAGGACTCAACACCAATGCTCCAACCTGCAATCTGTGGCTGGGATGTAATCATATCATATAAATGTACAAAACTACGTCCATGACCCCTACCCCTGAAGTGTATCGGTCGGGTAATCGGTAGATGCTCATAGACCCATACCTGCAACAATGTAACTCTACAGCCCAATCCTCCAGATCCATGATACATAAACTGATGCAGCTCATAATACAAGTGTGCCAACACACATGGTCCCCAGGCATATCTAGTGTGTTGTGTAACCAGTGTCTCCAATGTGCTCCCCCAACCCATAGCCAACCCTCATGTCACCCTATCTGGACATAGGAACCCACTGATCACTCCTCCTAGCACTGCTAGTAGTGCTAGTCCTGTCTGTGTCATGGTATCCCATGCCATGTGTCTAGCTCTCATCTCTAGGCCGGGATCCTGAAACACTCATCTCAGGGCCTCCCTATCTCCCTCTCGATCATAGGGTATCAGCTCCCCATCGATCAGTACCCGCAGTATCCTGTAAACATCCTCCAAGGTGACTATCATCTCACCCATCGGCAAATGGAACGTACATGTCTCTGAGTGCCATCTCTCAGCCAGCGCAGTCAGCAACCCCATGTTTGCCTGAAACTCAGGAACATACATAATATATTGTAGGCCCATACCCTCAATGGCAGCTCTGTCCTCAAATGTCAACTCTGGTCACAACCTTTGAGTCGACGGGAATCTCTCTCGTGACTCCAGCATAGGCAAATACTCCTACAGTCAAGCAAATCAATCGTGTCAGTCATAGTGGCATTCACTGTTCATCACAAAATGCTACTTTTTTATCTAAGTACATATGGTACTCTATCCTAGTAACACTCACTGTTCATCACAAAGTGTTGCTTCTATTCTAGTGACACTCACTGTTCATCACAGAGTGTTGCTGCTTATCCTAGTGGTACTCCCTGTTCATCACAAATTACTACGTGTTTTGCACTCCTTGTTCATCACAAAGTGCTGCTCACATTTGCACTCACTGTTCATCACAAAGTGCTACTCATATTTTAGTACTCCCTGTTCATCACAAAGTATTATGTCTTGGTACTCATTGTTCATCACAAAGTGTCTTGACCTATCCTATCCTAGGGCCTCTACTTGAGTGAATCCTCTTGAGTAGTTTCCTAATTGGCAACATATGTTCTATCACAGAATTGTCAATCTTAGCCCTATTTGCTATCCCAGTCTTCCTTAGAGGACTTGCTTGAGTGTATCCTCTCAGCAGCTTATCCAATCGACAACATATGTTCATCATAGAACTGTCGATTTGACCTTGAAGACATAAATGCACTTAAAGACTGCATACACGCGCCTGCTCTGCATAGACGCGCCTGAAATACACAGACGTGTCTATGCTCTGCACAGACGCGCCTGAAATACATAGACGTGTCTATGCTTTGCATAGACGCACCTGTCCTGCACAAACGTGTCCATATTTCACAAACGCACCTGAACAATGTAGATGCACTCACATTTGGCACATAAGCTTTTCCCAGCATAGACGCGCCTGGCACAAACACATACGCGCCTAGCCAGCATAGACGCGCCTGGCACCAGCACAGACGCGCCTTGATGTTTTGACATTTTTTGGACATTATTCTAACATGCATTAAATGCGCTATCTAGCATGCATTAATGACAACATTTATTGCTATAAAGTACAAGGAGGTTTTGGTGGTACTTACCGGCTCTCCTGCATCTACTGGCCTCTGAAATTGGCGAACACGATCGAATCTATGAACCAATGCCATCATTGCTGACTGCTGCTGCTCTATTCTCGCTCTGCACTCTGATTTCTTAGGTGTGTGGATGACAATGAGGATGTTTTCCCCTCGTGGTCTATCTTATAGACTGCCCTAGCCCTAGCCCTCGTTTCCCGAGTCAGTCTTCATTATCCTATGACTCTGTCACTCTATCTTATCCGGTCAGTCCATTCTAACCTTTCTTTCTTATCAAGAGATTGTCTACAATCTTTCTAGACATTTTCATCCAATCTCTCGAGGGGGCATATCATTCCCATCTTGGGGAAACTTTGTATCAGTTCATCTTATCTTCTTTGAAACAACGCAACAAGCTGCATTGTCTCAAGGAGGGGCAAAATGTAGACACCTAAAATTGTCTAGTCTAATTAAATAAATATCTTTATTTATTTAATTATCTAAGCCTAATTCTTCTATAAATTAAATAAATCTTTATTTATTTAATTAATTCATTTATCCTCTTCTAGCCTTATTTCTCATTTAAATAAATACATTTATTTATTTAAATTATCCCTTTTCCTTAATTAAATAAATATCTTATTTATTTAATTATCCCACTTCTTCTGTTAATTAAATAAATCTTTATTTATTTAATTAATTTATTAGCCTTTTCTACCCATGACACATGTCATTCATCTCTTAATTCATACACTACCTACCCCTTTCATTATTTTATTATTTTCTTTTACCTACCCTCTAATCATAGCCGACCTCTTTTACACCTCTCAATCTTATCCCTCCATTTCATATAGTGTCTTCTATATAAGGAGATGCTTCCTTCATTATCAAACCCTCACTAACTGGCTAATCAATTATGTACTTGACTACACTACGCTTTTCATATGAGATCCTACTTGCAACCACATTTCCGTTCTTTGTTGAGCTCTTGTGCACATATAAAATCTGAGAGCAAATATATCAAGCAAGATCAATGGAGATAGGAAGAATGGAGATTCAAACCCTATTGGACATGTGATGGTATAATCTTTGTGATTTCATTTGATTTGCATTGTCTTAGGTAATCTTCATATGTTATGGTAGATCTTTATTGTTGTTAGGCTAGGGTTTTGTGGTTGAATTCATTTAGACTTTCAATATTGTTTGTATCCATTTTCACCATATACAATCACTATCCCCCTTTCTCTCTCCCCCAAGTTATATATCTCTCTATATCTCATTCTATCTCTCCCCATCCCTCTTTATATATTTATATATATATCTCATTCTTTGTCTCTATCAATATCTCTTCCTCTCACTCATGCACACACACACACACTTGATTTCTCCCTCCCCATCACCATCTCTATCTCTCTCTATCTCCCCCCTCTTTATCTCTCCCTCCCTCTCTCTCTTTATACCTCTCTCAGTCTATTACTTGTATTGCTTCTCTATCTGTATCTCCCTTTCCTGCCATATGTATGTCCTTATATTAATATCCCTCTATCACTCTATTTGACCATCTATATATCTCTCTAGAAACAAATTTGTGCATTCTTGGACAAGAAGAAGAAGAATGTCCTTATTGAAAACATCAATTGTTACTACTTATCAAGTTGCCATTAGTTTTGTGTTCAAAATTATTCTATATACTCTAGTCGGTTATCTCTACCGAGATATTTAGTTGGTATGAACAGTCTAGTCGGTTATAGAAGAAAGTAGTCTCAGAGCGTAGTATACACCGAGCTGTCTACCGAGTATCATTCCATGTCTATTGAGCAACAAAGATGACACACCGAGTTGTTATACACCGAGTGAAACGTGTTACTAGATTCATTGAACCTGGACATACATATGAAAACGTGTTACAAGATCGAGGTACATAGAACCGTTATCACATTGGAAATTGCACTTAAAGATTGTGTATGATTTTGAGGTCATCTAACCAATGGAATATTTTGCATGGTTACTCATTCGAGAAATCATGTTTGTAAGATCGAAGCAATGAATGGATCACCGACATAAGAGATCTATTTATACAACATGGATTAAGATTAGAAATATACATGTAGCATGACAGAAAGGAAGATATAGAAATATATGAAGCAAGACATGTGAAAGCACTAAGTGTTATGACTGTTACAGAGACATAGAGGTCACCGAGAAGGATTTCAAAGAACAATCAAAGAACACAGTAAACAGAAGGGTTTACCGAGTTACTATATGGGTTACCGAGGTATGCTATAAGTAAGGTAATCTTATTCTGAGCACATAGAATCTGCTATAACATTCCAGATGTAAAGTTGCAGATATTTGTAATGATTTTATTGTAATATTTTGAAGTTGTAAGAGAAACCTTTAATAGGGTAAAAGACTCCAATCAAGTCTATAAATTGTAAAGCCTCTAACCAGGTGCAGCATTTAGTTTAAGTGTTGTAAAATCCTTTAGCAAGGTAGATCTAACAGATCTTGTTACTCCTAACAGGGTAAGCTATCAGAAATAGCTAAACATGTAGCTCTAACTGAGCAACCTTTATTATTGCAGTAGTGAAGTTGTGGGTGCCATCCCCACCGCAATTTTTCTCTCTAACCAAGAGTTTCTGCGTAACCAAAATATATGTGTTATGGAGTGAATCATGTATGATTGTTATCTATTTGTTTTAGCTTTATATTATGTTATTGCACTATTCGGTTTATGCATAACAGTAAAGTTATTGTTGAAGAAAAGTTTTGAAGTACTGATTCACCCCTCCCCTCTCAGTACATTAGCTTTCCATATTGGGCCTAACATCAATGACAGTTGAATGAAACATTAACATAGACTAGAGTTTGAAACCATAAGTACCCATCTTTTTCATATGAATATATTAGCCTTCTGAGAAATCTAGTTCAATGTAGATTTGTGCAAATGTATGCTAGCGTAATCCTTAATATTAATAGAAGAATTTAGAAACTTTCCAATGAAGTTTCCATTTCATTATAGCATTGACTCACACTATAAATGTAATGGAAGGTACAACAATTGCACCTAAAGAGGACTAGAAGCGAAGGAATCACAAAGATGATTTAACTATGGCTTAAGGCATTGCAATTATAGATTGATTTAATATTATTTTGTAATTAGATAAATAATTTTTATTTTAGTTAAAGTGATCAAATTATGTAGAAGCAAAGTATTTTTTAAAATTCTATTAAGATATGTTGTCATGGCTTTCTATGATTGAAGAATATCCACACAATGGATTTGTTGAAAAGTCTTTGGAAAATTTCAAGAGAATGTAATCACCATTTATGAAGTTGGCCTCAAAAGCCTTTGCTTATCTTCTTCTTAATTGTGCCAAAATAGGAGCTCTATAATATGGCATGTCATCTAAAATAACATCATTGAAGAGGATTTTGTTAAATGTTATAAATGCAATTTTTTAACTATTAATCAAGCTCATCTTCACTTCTCTCTCTCTCTCTCTCTCTCTCTCTCTCTCTCTCTCTCTCTCTCAATCTCCCTCTCTCTTTCTCAATCTCCCTCTTCCCTCTTTGTATATCCCTCTCTTTCTTAGGTCCTCTCTCTTTGTTTTTTATATTTCACTCTATTTTTCCTCTCTCTCTCTCTCTCTCTTTCTCTCTCTCTCTCTCTCTTTATAGAAAACATAACACAAGATTATTGCTAATGGAGTCTAAATATATTCATCATTAGAGGTTTTATTTCAATCATATTTTGATCCCTAGAAGAGAATGCATAGTTTATTTGAAGCTATCATTTCTTTATCGAGACCTTTGTTACACAAATATGATTTTCTAAATGACCTACCAATTGATCTCATGTATTCTAGAAATGTATGCAAGGAATAGTCCCATTTTTTTCTAAATGACCTTCCACACCTTTTCGACGTACCCATTGCACACCAAGGTGCAATTGCTAGTTTTTACTATCGATAGCTTTGGACATTAGAAGATTAGGTCTAACAACGAGAGAGGCGAAAGGGACACCCTTACCTCCTCAAGTTCGATCTTGTTCGGAGATATCCTCGCTCGACAAAGGCTCTGGCACGAATTTCGCATCCATGGGTAGTCTTCTGACAAAGGCTCTGGCACGAATTTCGCATCCATGGGTAGTCTTCTAACAAAGGCTCTGGCACGAATTTCGCATCCATGGGTAGTCTTCTTTCTTCCACCACCGCTTCCTTGAAGGATTCCTTCCCGAATTCACCTACGGTAGATGTTTCAATGACTTTTGACCAGAAGCGGCATTATGTGGGACATAATTAGAGGCATCTCCCATAAACACTCAAGGGAGTAAATGCCCTAGCAAGAGAGCGAGGACAACCTCCATGCAAACAATCAAAAGACCAATTGCACACTTGCGAAAGGCCTCCTCACAGAGGCAAATTAATGTCCAAGATCAAGTTGCAGAGAATTTCCCCTCTTACATCGAAAGGATCGTTCTATCTATGGAGGTTCATAAGAATAACTGCAAATAAAATTCTTATATTTTATATCCACAAACTCAATTGAAAAGATGTCTTTTTCAACATATAGATCTCTATTTACTTCTCGGTCACACTAAGTTAAATAGTGTAATTTGTATCATTGGAGGTAATTAAGGGTTATTTCCTCTTTGAGATTATATTGTCTTGAATCTAGAAAGTCCCCTCCTTTACAATAATGTTCTATATTGTACAAGATTAGGCTATAGACGTTGTTAGTGTGAATAGGGTTATTTAGTCATCTAGTTCTTTATTAGCTAGTTATCCACTATAGCTCTCTTCATACTTAGTTAAGCTTACTTAGGGACTTTTTCACTTTATCCCACATTGGTTGTGTTTTTAGTCTCTTGGCTTATAAGTCCTATATATACTCACCCATCACTTTCATACGAGCATTCGCATTCATTGTATGCTTTGCATTCTCTAGAGTTGAATACAATTTATTTAGCTAATATTTGATTTTTGTTTTTTCTTTCCTTCATTCATTTGCATTCTTGGGTGGCCTTTTAGCCAAATCTTACATGACATCAAAGTTGTTATGAATTGTGGGTTAGCATTTTTCAAGAAATCTAAGAGTGTATGGTTGTTTTTTCCTAAGCATGTGAGTATGCTCTTCTCTTGAATTGGAGAAATATAAAAGTGTGGAGAAAACAATAGTTTATGGGGGATTCTTGTGTTGGCTTGCCAATTACAGGTTTTTTCAAGCTTCCTAATAATATTTGTGGGTTGTTAAAAATTAGGGAATTTTGAGGCAAAAGGAACTATTTCATTGCGTCCAGAAGGCTCAAAACCCCCTATTTCATATAAAATTTGTCTAAATCAGGGATCAAATTTTTTTGGGGGGGGGTTTGTTTTTGTAGGAATTTTTGTATAACTGCCTTGATTCTTGTGCTATATTTTTGTACACCTACCTCAATTTTATACCATTTTTGTAGATCTCCTTGATTTTTGTGTCAAATTTGTGCACAATTGCCTCAATTTTTGTGCCAAATTTTTATACAATTACCTCGATTTGTGTGCTAGATTTTGTACAACTACCTAGATTTTTGAGACAAATTTTTGTATGACTTCTTCAATTTGTGTGCTTTGATTTATAAATTTACCTTGATTTTCATGCCACAAGTTGTTCAATCGTTAATGGTAACTTGTTTTTTCCATATCTTTTGCATATGACCTTGGATCAAGATGATTCTTTTTTTTGAAAGTGCATATTATTTCGAGTACTTCATAGTAGTGTTGTTTATTTTAGATGGTTAAGTTCCCTACTCTATAATATCAATGTATAATCATTTTGTGAGAAATTGCAAATGCATTAAAATCAAATCCACTTAGCTTTCTATAGCTAGTGGTCATTGTAATCACAATACTTATAAAGTGTCAAATCATTATGCTTTGGGTGGGGCTTCTTGATTGAGTAATTCAGGAGGGGACTCTTTGTGTGATTGTGTTTTTTGTTTCCACTTGTGATCTCCCATCCTTTCACAAATGGGTAATGTTAAGTTTCCACTACTAACACCATATAACTACAACACTTAAAAATTAAATGCATGTAACTTCTTAATGCAACAAGGTTATACACCATATGTTGAAAAAAAGATAAGTGAACCCATAGATGTGAAGGATAAAATACTCTAGATGATTGAACAAACAAAAGCTCTAGGTTGTCTTAGGAGTTTAGTGTCCCTTGATATAATGTTTCAACTTGATGGTTTCAATAATTCACATGACGCATGGGACAAATTAAAAACTTTGTATAGGACAACTGATGAAGTTAGGAGATATCAACTTGATAATCAACTAATGACATGATCCTAAGTCTTTTGGCAACATCCAAGACTTTGTAACAAAATTTAATGATTTGAGAGAACAATATAAAGCACGTGGCATAGAGAAAAGGACATTCAACTTGTCTTAAGTACTCTTTAACAAACTTGGACCTGAATATGTGGCTTTTGTTTCTAGTTTTCATACTCATAGATTGACTATGGGCTCTACTTATACAATGCCTTTTTTTACTTCTTTTTTTTGAATTGTTGATGCAAGAACAAGGCAAGCTTCTACCCATGGGTCTTTTAAAGCCATATTAGTCTTAGGATTTATTGTCTTAAGTACTCTTTAACAAACTTGGACCTAAATATGTGGCTTTTGTTTCTAGTTTTCATACTCATAGATTGACTATGGGCTCTGCTTATACAATGCATTTTTTTACTTCTTTTTTCTGAATTATTGATGCAAGAACAAGGCAAGCTTCTACCCATGGGTCTTTTAAAGCCATATTAGTCTTAGGATTTATTGGCTAGTCAGTCAAAGGGATAGAAAGAGCCAAAGAAACTTGAGAAGAAATAGGAGAAGTCCAAGAACCCACAAAAATATCAAGCACAAGAACAACCTACCCTAAAAAATAGATACCCATTCCTCTTTTCAACAAGGAAATTTTACATTGTCTCCTAAAAGGGAATCATGTAAGAGGGAGAAGTCTACTTGTGCATATTGCAAAAGATAGGAAACTAAGAGCACTATTTTTATAAGAATGATATTGATGAATTGAAGCATCTTCTTGAGAAGAATAGATTCAATTTGCCTTCTAGAATATCTACTTCAGCTTCTTCCAAACAAATAGATTTTGATAAAGAAAAGAGTTACACTTTTGAGAAAATTAAGAACAAAGGAAAAGCTCTTTGTTCTACTACAAGTCATGATTCAAGGAGAGGGCTTCTGGATTTAGGATCTTCTCATTATATAGTATCTTCGTAGTCTATGTTCTCATCACTTTAGCCTTGCAACATGCCACCTAATTTGATGGGCAATCATGCATATATGAATGTAATTGGGAAGGTATCTATTAATATTAGAGATGGAACTTTCAATGATGTATTGTGTGTACCTCACTTGATAAACAATCTCCTTTCCATCTATCAAATCACTCATTGTCCAACAAGGAAGACTATGGAGTTCACTCCTAATTCAGTCATCATCATGCTGGAATCCAATAACATTAAGAGGGGGGGTGAATCAGTGTTATACCAGAATGATCAATTTTAGCCTTATTAAAACATGCATACACCAACCGGTATACTAGTATATACAAAATTGAAAGAAGCTAAGTAAAGCAACCAATAAGCCAATCACATAAATGAGAACCATAACACACATAATTATACGTGGAAAAACTCAAAGAGGCAAAACCACAGTGGGATTTGTGACGCACAATATCAATTTACTGGCCATATGAAGAGATATTACAAAATATAAGGGGCCTCCACTTGCAGGAAGGCTTACAGCCTAGAGCACACTGCTCAATCACAAAAGGAGCCTCATTGACTACATATAAATCCAGACTACAATCCGAAGAAGTGTTGAACTACAAAAGATAGCATCTCCTATGCCTGAATACAGTTCTGGTTAAGCTCTGTTTGTTCTGGTCTGAAACCCTAAACCCTTTACCGGAATAACCCTTACATTAATATCCTCACATACATGATCTCTCAAATATATTTCGCATCTCCTTCCTAATAAATATTCACATTATATCACATCAATATATATCTCAATACATATCCAATATCAAAATGATCTAATCCAATTGACCTATATACCCTATACAACTTATCATGCCTTATATTGTCTTACAAAGATAATTACAATATCAATATACATGTCGGCTAGATAACATAAATACATGAATATAAAAAATAATTGTTGATGTCAGATCCAAGACATGTCGGCCTCCAATACTAATAACCTTATTCTAAACCTTGTCTGTATGCATTGTCAGTGACAAAAGAAATATTTCTATCCTATCGGTGCTAGTGTCTGTGAAGTGCCTGTCGGTACACAAGTGAACCAAAACATGAAGCCGGAACAAGACGCCATGTTGCCATCAATGACAACATAGTGAAACCAACCAATTGAGTTTCAATTTCCAACAATCTCCCCCTTTGGCATTGATGGTAACACTCATATGAAAAATGATCATGGTTTCATCTGTCGGTTTCATCCTACCTCCTCCCCCTGAGCTGAAATACAAAATATTCCATACCCCCATATCTCCACATCTCCCCCTAATGTATACAACTCCCTTTTTTTATTTTTCACATCTATGTCACTCCCCCTTTGACATCAATTCCATCAAAATCTCCAAAAATAATACCAAAAATCCAAAACTGTACAATGAATATCCCAAAAATATCTTACCGGAGCTTAACAAATTTGAAATTTTTTTGGTGTGCCTTCTCCAAAAGCTTAAGATAAGTATCCCAACCAAATTTGAAAGTGTTGGAAATAGATACAAGTCCATTTAGTATATGAGCAAATGATTCTTTCTCACTTAACTCTGTCGGTGTGGGCTTTCCAACCCGATCTATACACTCCTTATGTACACTGAGTGAATCCAATCGAGGACTCACCAAGCCTCTCAAAATTCTGGCCCTTATGATTTTGTCTTTTTCTTTCTCAAGAGTAGAAAATTGAGCTTTAAAAACTAAAATTTGACCATCAATGGATGTAGTCAATAAAGTCAATCCATCAAAAGAATTAGCTATGCTTGCAATTTTCTCCTGAAATTCCTTAATCTTCTTATCCACATTAACTGTAAGTACATCTATGTTAGAACATACCCTGTAAATATTTGTACATTGATTCAAAGAACTGTCTATTAATTTCAACTTCTCATCGATCGTCTTCCTTGAAGACTCAATCATCTGATTAAATGCAACTCTTTTAGCCTATGTGAACCTCTCCAGTGCTTGTCGATTTAAAATTTGCTGCAAGGATTGGAAATCCTTTGAAATCTACTTTGCAATTGTCTTTAGCTTGTTGGATGGGCTCGCTTCTTTGTCAATCTTGCAATCCGGGAGTAGTATGTGCAAAATAGTGATAGACTGATCAATAATCCCTTTATCCATAGACCCCTCCTTCATCAATTTTTGTGCAACCATCATCATGAGTTCAATAGGACTCATCTCGGTTATGTTTTTCTTTACAACCTGCGAGGTGTCAATTGACAATAATGATGGACCTACTACTGGTTCCCTATCGGATTCCTCTTTCTTCTCCTTTGATGATTTATCCTTTATAGCTTCCTCACTTACACTGGTGGCTTCGCCACTTGGTGCAATCTTTGCAACTATCTGTTCCTCTATAGGAACTGTAACCTCAACCTGTACATTTGTATCTGGAGGATTGCTATTCTCAACATTAGTATCATGTACATTATCAACTTTTATACTCTCTATATTTGCCGATATCTCAACATTTGCCTGTACATTTGTATCTATTGGGGGCTTAATTTCCACTATCTTAATGTTTTTCAAAATTGAGGGTGAAGTACCCATAATACCCTTTCCTTTCCCTTCAACTGGGATGTCTGCAGTGTCTGTCTTTGATTCTGGTAAAGTAAAGAAACCTCGGTTCTCTTCAAAGAACTTAACCCATGCCTTGTGGCTCTCCTTGATTATCTCATTTACCCTTCCTAGCATAAGACGGGTTATCCTATGTTTGTTGTTAATGACTTTTCTATCTTCCACCTCAAGTGTCCTATCCATTTCCTTTGGAGTAATAGAAACACAAACAGATAAAAACTCTTGAATTTTTATGTGCTTGTCTTCTTGCATTGTTGATAGTCTCCTAGCATCTAACATATCATACAATTTTGTCGGTATTTGATCTTCAATTTCTATCAAGGCTTTCTTATAAATATCCAAATATAACAATACTGCTTCCTCTACCTCTCTTTGCTCATCATTCTCTAAACGATCATAGTAAAACTATACATTCTTTAACATGCCATTCTTAGTTATTTCATCTACTAACTCTGCACAAGTTTTTGGTGGAATGATAGTTACATTACCAGATTGAATTACCGTATCAATGCCATTTTTCTTCTTCCTTTTTGCAATACCGGATGGAGCGGAAGGTGTTACTTTTGGTACTTGCTTCTGTGTCGGTAACTTGAATGTAAGTTTCTTGACTGGTTGATTTTTAGCCTCTACCTTGATTTCCTTTGTTTTCTTCCTTATAACCCTTTTGAATGCTAGGGGTGTGTCATCCTCAGATGTAGACTCTACTATGATAGACTCAATGAACACTTTTGGTTCTTTCCTCTTCCTACCTTTCTCCGAGACATCATCAATCAATGCTTTGATCTCTTGTGAAATCTTTTCTACAAACTTGCTTGTCTTCCTCCTTCTCTCTTTTCTTTCGGTTGAACTTTGTTTCAACCTCTTGTGTCTTTTGTTTAGTAGTACCACAGGGCTTCTTAGCTTCATCAGTAGGTGCATCAATCAACATCTTTTCATAAGAATCAAGGATCTGTGCATAAAATTCATAGCCCATTTCCTCAATCCAGATGTTTCGGGGCTTGACCGCTTCCATGATTGTTTCATCTTTCTTCACCATGAAGCATATGTCTGTTGAGTATTTCTCAACAATATGCTTAGGAACTCTTTCCTTGGATTTCATAGCTTTTTGGAATGCTTTAAAATGTCCTCATACTTTGTCATCCCTTTGACTTCCCAATGTAGCAATTGATTGTTTCAATTGTCTCCCTACTGGGATATCAAATGCCATTGTCTCTTCCCAAAACTAGGAGTGTCATTCATGAAAAATAGCATTAAGCAGACAATCAAGTTGCCATACCGGAAAGTCCCTTTCTTTTCACCTTTAATTTTTCCTAGGTTTATCAATAATTCATCTAACATCCAACCACATAGATCCAATTTCTCATTTTCTCTCATCATCTTGTAAGTTGCGAAAATGCAAGAGCTAGAAACAAAATTTTGTTGGTTTGATTGTGTTACCTTATAGCTTATGATCATGCTACCAAATTTGATGTTTGTGTCGGTAATAGTGCTTATTCTCATAGATCTCTTGTTTGAAGTTGCGCTGGTGATTTTGTCGACATAATCATTAGAGACCTTCTTATCTGGACATTGCCCAACCTGTGGTAAACCAGTGATTGCTCCGGTGGCTTCCTTGGTGATCTTGTAAGGTCTATCCAACCAGATAAACTCTCCATGTACTCTGCTCAAAACATACCTAATAATTTCATCTTCGAATTCTGGAATGTCCAGAATGTCGGTAAACCCTAGGTCTTTAATGTGCTTGTATGCAGGTTTGATCTTTCTAGAATCTCCCATAAGCTCGCTCGTGTACATGCTCTTTATATCAGATGTCCCCAAATCCTCAATGTGACAGTGTATGTATGCCCTAACATCTTTGACATACACAACTCCCTCCGGAACACGGGAAAATGCTCCAACTGAATCTTCTAGGGTAGCCACATGCGAATACCACTTGAAAATTGGCCTGGGATGGTTCTTGACCTCAACAATAGTCGAATTTGCAACAAAGATAGGAACAAATGATAATCTCGCTTCCATGATTAAAGAAAAATACTTGTGAATCGCTTTCGGTGAAACCCTAACAAACTCTTCCAATCACCGGTGAAATCACTCAAGAATATATCTGATCACACTGAATAGCCTTTGATCGCTCTGAATCGCTCTAAATGCAAGGTGATAAAAAATGAAGTGAATTCGACCTTTTATCCTCCAATAAAAATCCTAATCTTTCATTGACATCAATGACTTCTGGTGAAAGATACTAGATCTTGAACAAAATATATCCATGCCAGATAAGCATCTCCAATATTTGGAACATCTTCCAGAACCTCTTCCCAGGGCATATGCAACATCTTCATGAATTTTTCCTACCCCTAAGGCATCTGCCTCAGTTACCGAATGAGCTACCTGTCGATGCAAGAGAAACCTCCTCTGCTGGATAAGTAATTTGTGCATTCCCATCTTCAGATTGTTCTTCAGTCTTCTTGACCCATCTCTAGGTATGATCTTGTCGGATTTGATTAACCTTCTCTTTCCCTTTCTTGTTTGATCCTCCATTACCAACCAGTGGATTTTTGCCTCTATAGAATTTAGCAATATGTCCAACCTCATTACATGCATAATATGTAACATTATTCTTTTGAATTGCTTTGCTAAAACCAGTATACTTGCTTGACCTGCACTGAATAGCCATATGTCCAAATTTTCCACATGCATAGCATTTAACATTCATTCTGCAATCTTTTGTCTTATGACCATATTTATTGCGTTTAGAACATTGACCAGGAGCAAAATCAAGGTTTTGATTTGCTCTGTTTCTACATTGCCTAGCCATGTGACCAAATTTATTGCAAACAAAACATCTACCATTAAATTTATAAGCATTTAAACTGTCATACCGGTGCCTTATGGTTTTGATTTTCATTAGCAGTACCAGAACTCTGTCCTTGCTCAGATCCAAGTCCACTGGAATCTCCATTTTGTCTTTGTCTCTTCAATAACTCATCTAGTTGTGTTGAACTAATCTTGAATTTCTCTTTATACTCACTTGCAGTAGTTAGATCATCTCTCAGAATTATCATTTGTCTCTCAAGCTCTTGTTCATTGCTCTAGGATTGTACTAAATCAGTTCTCAACATATCATTCTCATGAACCAACCTACCACATTTTTTAAATTTGTTCTTCAAATATACAACAAGATTTTCTTAATTTTTCTTCCGGTCCTCAATCTCCTTAGACATTCTCATAGTTATATCTTGTATTTCATTTCTCATAACCGTGTTCTCCTGACTCAATTTCTAACACTATTCCTTAAGTGCATTTCCTTAAGTGCATCTTTCTCTTCATCTTCCTGATTTTGCAAAAGTTTATTCCTCTTAGCTTGAACAGATGACAGCCTCTCATGTAGGATAAGAATGAATTCCTTAGCAGAATTCAATTCATCTTGTAGCTTTAAGTTCTTCAACATTTCAACATTATAATCTTCAAGTGTCATCTCAAGTTGCTTTTCCAAACCCATATCCATGGATTCCGGATTCAAGATCCTCCTCAAGCTATTAAACTTCCTCTGAGGCACAAGGTTCTGATACCAATTGTTGGAATCCAATAACACTGAGAGGGGGAGGGGGTGAATCAGTGTTATACTAGAATGATCAATTTTGGCCTTATTAAAACATGCATACACCAACTGGTATACCAATACATACAAAATTGAAAGAAGTAAAGCGACCAATAAGCCAATCACATAAATGAGAACCATAACACACAAAATTATACGTGGAAACCCTCAAAGAGGAAAAACCACGATGGGATTTGTGACCCACAATATCAATTCATTGGCCATATGAAGAGATATTACAAAATATAAGGGGCTTACACTTGCAGGAAGGCTTACAACCTAGAGCACACTGCTCAATCACAAAAGGAGCCTCATTGACTACATATAAATCCAGACTACAATCCGGAGAAGTGTTGAACTGCAAAAAATAGCATCTCCTATGCCTGAATACAATTCCGGTTAAGCTTTGCATGTTCCGGTCTTAAACCCTAAACCCTTTACTAGAATAACCCTTACATAAATATCCTCACATACATGATCTCTCAGATATATTTCACATCTCCTTCCTAATACATATTCACATTATATCACATCCATATATATCCCAATACATATCCAATATCAAAATGATCTAATCCAGCTGACCTATATACCCTATACAACTTATCATGCCTTATGTCAGCTTACAAAGATAATTACAATATCAATACACATGTCGACTAGATAACATAAATACATGAATATCAAAAACAATTGTCGATGTTGGATCCAAGAGATCGGCCTCCAATACTGATAACCTTATTCTAAACCTTGTCAGCCTGCATTGCTGGTAACAAAAGAAATCCTTCTATCTTGTCGATGCTAGTGTAGTGTCTGTGAAGTGCCCGTCAGTACACAAGTGAACGAAAACATGAAGTCGAAACAAGATACCATGTTGTCATCAATGGCAACATAGTGAAACCAACCAATAGAGTGTTAATTGCCAACACATCAAAGACTTGGAGAGTGGAGCGATCCTTGCTACTAGGGTGGTGGATCATACATCTCAGTTGTACTCATTTTCAGACTTCATTCCTATTGATCACTTTGATTCTTCAAATGATAACCACTCTTCTAGTGTGAATTCGGATATTGAGGAGAACTTTGGTTACTTGAACTTGGGAATTCTCACATGTGATCCAATTCTTGAGCCTTGCATTTCATCTCCTCCTATTGAGATTACATCTATTGTTGCTACTGATGATGTTTGTGTTGCTACAGTCTTGGATTCTTGTGATTTTGTGCAATATGATATAAATTGTCTTCCAGATATAGTTTCTTGGGATAACTACTTGACAAATATTGCAAGTTTGTTTGTGGAGTCCTATCTTGGGGATTTGGAAGACACTATTGATGACATATATCATCTCTTTGATGAAGATGACCTTTCTTCAATTGTTGTGAGGGAACAAACTGACCCTCTTCTTCATTCTCTACATGATCATTCTCTAGAGATTGATGTGATTGTGGATACTTATGTACAACATGTGGAGTGGGTCTCTTTATCTTTAGAGGAGAAACTTGAGTCTTTGGACCATATTCTACATTCATCTTCATTAGATCCTGGATTGTCTTTTTCAGCTATGTGGCCTAGTAAACCTGATCTGGAAGGGGCAACTTTGAGCATTGACATGGGGACATTGAACATCTTTCAAAGACTTCCATACATCATGAGATTTTTTCCTACACCATCCTTTTAAAAATGGGAAAACATAATCCATACATCTTTGGTTTTGTTTCTTCCTAAGGGGAGGAACATTGTTCGACGATCATGGACCATCTTCTACATCCAATTTCAAGCATCTACCATTGGTGCATTTTCTACATTGGGGGGCTACATTGTCTCTAAAAATCTCTCATGGGGGGGACATTTTTCCTCACCTAGGTTTTTGTCCTTCACATTCTTCTTTGAGAGTTTTTTGTATTTTCCTCCTCTCATGAGGGGAGTTTTTTCAAATTGGGTTTTCTCCTTCCTTTTCTATTTGAGAGGATCTTTTGTACATGGGTACCTCATCAAGCCTAGTTGTTAGGACCAATCTTTATTTTTTTGTCTACATTTCTCCCTAAGTTGCACTTAAGGAGAGGTATTAGTGTGAATAGGGTTCTTTAGCCATCTAGTTCTTTATTAGCTGGTTCTCCAGTATAGCTCTCTTCACAGTTAGTTAAGCTTACTTAGGGACTTTTTCACTTTATCCTACATTGGTTGTGTTTTTAGTCTCTTGGGAGGTAAGTCTTATGTATACTCACCCATCACTCTCAGATGAGCATTCTCATTCATTGTATGCTTTGCATTCTCTTGAGTTGAATAGAATTTATTTAGCTCATATCCAATTTCTATTTTTGCTTTTCTTCATTCTCTTGGGTGGCTTTTTAGCCAAATCTTACAAAGGTGTTTACACAAGATCTAGGATATCTAATGAAAGTACAAGAAAGACCAAACATAAGAGAATATATCTATTCTACCAAAAGATGCAAATGTACAATATGTGTGCATAGATATGATTGATAAATAGATTTCAATAAGAACCCTTTAATTATATTGGCCAGGGTGAGACATAGGACAACTTAAGATTATAACTAGTGTGAGTAAGATGTAAGAGGTAAACTAATTTAAGTAATATACATTGTTCACACCAAAAGTATGATGAAAAAACTCAATTTTAGGTCAAAGTTTCCCCCATAAGAGAGAAGAAAAGAGACCATGGAACCCCCTCAATGTAGAATCTCCTATAGTGATGGTGGGGGCCTAATAATGAATATTGAAGATAATTGAAAATTGCCAAATAACATTCCTCCCCTTATGAAGAAACAAAACCAAGAATGTAGAAGAGAACTCCAAAATAAGAGAATATGAAGGAAGAAAGATCAATATGAGTGTGATACCTTTCCTCAAATGTCACCATGTCAGTGTTGAAATGTACCATAATCAATTCAGGCATCCTAGGCCACATTGATGAAGGTGAAAATCTAGAAACTTGTGAAATGAATGTAGAACAAAATCTAAAGACAAATATGCCTCCTCAAAATATTTCTCAAAAGTCTCCAAGCCAAAGCTAAATTGTGAAAAATGAATGGATGGAGAAATAACAACATAGATTGAAGGTGCCCTCATGACATCTAAAGAATATGATGTTGTTGACTTGGTGGTCAGCACCTCCTTCGGGGTTCGCGACATGGCTTAACTGCCTCCCATGGGTCTGGGTAAGTCTGGCGTTTGTAGTGGGCATTGATAGCTCGAGCTTTTGGTGCAACGGAAAACATACCTACAAATGGTATCAAAGCCTTAGGTCGCGGGTTTGAATATCAGGAGTTCTCCTTCATTTTGTCGATGAAGAACCCTCAGTTGATGTTGAGGGGGAGATTGTTGACTTGGTGGTCAGCACCTCCTTCGAGGTTTGCGACATGGCTTAACCACCTCCCATGGGTCTAGGTAAGTCGAGCGTTTGTAGCGAGCGTTGATAGCTTGAGCTTTTGGCGCAACAACAAACATACCTACAGATGCATCTCCATAAGAGCTAAAATCAAAGAGGAGATAAATATCCTCAATAGTTTCCTCAAAGTCTACAACATGATCTCCATGTTGTACTATATCATTAGAAACCATAGACATAGCAACACTAGTCTCCTCAAAAGAAATAGTAGATAGAGAAGATAAAATGCCAACACATGTCTTAGGAACAAATATAATAAATTACAATAAAGTTCACATGGTCTTGGACTATAGACAATAAAATCCAATAAAGCTTTAGTATATTAAAAACCAACATATATTCAAACTTGTTTGTGCAAGCATGCATGTGTGTGTGTGTGTGTGTGTTACAATAATAAACAATAGAGTTCGATCGTATTATAAACCAACATTTATTCAAACTTGCACGTGTTATACAACTAGTTACAATACAATTTGATTGTAAGTTAGAAACCAATATATAATATAATACATATGCATGTGTATGTATTAAAATACTTTACAATAAAGCTTGACTATATTAAAAATCAACAGGTAATTAAACTTGCATGTGTGTGTGTGCACACACGTGTGTATGTTACAATAATTTATAATGAAGCTTGATTGTATTTAAAATTATAATTTATTTGAATTTGTATGTCTATGTGAGTTCATCAAGTAGGTGAATGTATATGCATGTGCATGTGTACTTTTGTGGGTGTACTAAACCGACACACATATTTTGTAAATTATTTGATAAAATTTGTTGAATTTAAAAAAATTATAAAATTCATGTACAAATAAAGCAAATCAATTTAAAACATACACTCAAAATTGTGTTTGTGCTCAATAATTAGCATAGCACTGTACCTTCACATTGAGCTACTCACATTTATTATATTTGACATTTTTTTCCTAGATCCAATTGGATTACATGGATATTAATATCTCTTTGAATTAGCAAATTATAACTGATTGAAAGTGGATTCTTGCTCAATATTTTTTTCTAAATTTGGTTTCCCAAGACAAATCTCTTGTGTCTTTCACTCACTTGTTTATGTCACGGTTACATGTTAATAACATCTAGAGCAGAATTGGATATGGATAATATGAACATCTATATTCCCCACGATGCTTAGAAATCAGTTAAATTAAGCAGCATGTTGTTTAATTAAGCACAGAGCTTGTGAGCAACAAGGAGTTGATTGTAAGATTTTGTGTTGAAAGATCCTGCAATGGAATATTAATGTCAATTATGGATCAGTTCTTGCCACTTCAATTTTGATGACTTTCAGAAGGTGAATACCATTCATATCAGATTTATTGTTATTGCAAACATTCTAATTGAACATGAAATATGTTGATTAGCCAGAGCTTAAGAATTTTAATTTACAAATACTAAACCTCATATTATCAAGGTTTAAATGCCCACATTGTTGTATCAGCATTTTATATGGTGTTTTGGGCATAAACACACGATATATGACTTGATTTGCCTTGTCCCTGTTTCTGATATGTTATATTCAATCAAATTTGAGATCGATCATCAAAGGCTTAAAAACATTAGATCATTGAAGATTTTGTGATATTGATTCATTTTGCTATAGTTTTCCAGGATTTACAATGTAAAGATGTTTAGGTCACTTTCTACTTGGTGTATTTCTTAAACTCAGTCAAATTTATCAATGCTTTCATGGTTGACATGTTTTACAATTTATTTGACCAGGAAAGACAGAGTCGAGTTAGAAAACTGACCAGGTAACATTTCTGACTACAAGTCTACAAGCAAAAATATATAGGGGTATTCCCACAAATTAAAATCAGAAAAAATATCATGGATATAAAATCATGATTTAATAGGGAAATACTTCCTCCAATTGTGTCACGAAAAGATACTGTAACTCGAAATGATTATAGCGATAGAGTGCAGTACCTGAGACATATGTTCATGCTTTGAGATTACTTCAAAACTTTTTGGGAATCTCAGACATAATTTAGAATTCTATGGGCATCTACTTAAGTGGATTTCTAAGACATTAGATAGAAAGAGCAACATGTGCACACTAAACTGTGTCTTCTGGTAGCTCTGCTTTGGAAAAACTGATGGCAGGTTGGTATTCATTGAATAAATTGTTCCTTTACTATTTGCCAGCACTACGGATGATTTGTTAATCAAGATAATATATTTTGTATGTCTTTCTTTCACACCTTATCAAAAAATGTTTAAAATTAAAAATAACAATAGTGATGCAGCATCCTCCTTTGTATTTCAAAACCTGAAACTATTTCCCACTTCTGGGTGATCATTTACAAATTTCTGTTTTATGTCTTTCTCTAATAACTTGATCATAGAACTGAAAGAAAAATTTGACTTTTGAGCACGCTTTTTGTCCCTAGATATTCATTAATTTTAAATCTTGGCATTACTCCATGCTCAAGACTGTAGTGCAGGAAGTTGGAACTATAGAAACGAATCTAGAAAATGGGACAGATTGCATTCAGACCAGTAAAGAAAATCCACCTTATTTTGAATGGAATGCAGGCTTTAATTAGATCTTACAAAAAGAAAGAGAGTGCAATCCAAGTCCCACAACATGGTCAAATCACTCCTGCGACTTGTTGCCTGTATAAGGAATCCCAACTGCAACTTTAATCATCAGCACAGAGTTTTCTGCTAAGCCAGCTTTGAAGAGAATGTTTAGCTCGTGCCTTGGAATCAACCCTTCATAAATTTCAGACCTTCATGTTTCTTGAGCAGATGAAGCATGCTCGCATGTGAGCTTGCATTTCCTGAAATAGTTACTCCCTTTAGGGTGAAGCTTTATATATTTTTTCTCAAAGCTTTTCTCTGATAGTCTAATGATGTCCGACTTAAGAACATTATTTTTTCTCAGCCATTTATACAGTTTGTACCAGGGCATGATTCTATGCTCAAGACTATAACTCAAGTATACTGGATATGATTCTATAACCTGGAGTGAGTTGCTTACAGATCTGAAAAGAAAATCAGCTTTCTTTTGAAGTGAATTCAAACTTTGGTTGAATATAGTAGGAGACCACCAGAGTATCTTACAAATAGCACAAAATGGCAATCCAAGTCCCAGCAAATAATTGAATAGCTCTTGCAGCTTATCTGATGTACAACAAATACTGCTCGTAGCTGCATTCATTGCTTTAGAGCTTTTGGCTAAGCCTACTTTCAAGAAAATGTTCACTGTGTGCCTTGGAATACACCTATGTCAATGTTCACACATCTGTATTTCTCAAATAGATGCAGAATGCTTTTGTGGAAAGCTGTCAACAACTAAGTCTTTCTTTCTATTAGCTAAATCTCCTCCTTCCATCCTCCTTCCATCATTAAGCTTTGTAAATTTCCTAGACTGGCTTTATCAACTATATCTACTCCATCTAATAAAATAAACTGATTTTCTTGAGTAGATGAAGCATGTTCATATCTGAGCCTGCATTATCTGAAATAGTTCCTCCCTTCAGGGTGAAGCATTACATATTTTTTCTCAAAGTTTTTCTCTGATGGGCTAATGATGGAAGAGAAACTAATCTCCAACTTAAGAACATTGTTTGCCCTTTGCCATTGATATAGTTTGTATGTGGGTATTGTATGCGGGAAAAGCGGGTCAATGGAACTCAATATTTGAAAATGTTCAAAATACCTGTCCACACACACACACAGGACTTCTTGGTGCAAGCTATGGAGTAACGAAGTATTACTCAGCTTCCCAAGGTGGGTCCCATGGTTCTCTATCTCACAATGTCCCTCAAACCAATGTTTTTGCTCTCAGATCACTGAGCAAAATGGTTTAGGGATGGCAAATGTAAGAACGAGGGATGCTTTGATAGATTTTAGAATGAAATGCACCCTAAGCTATGCATGATCTTAGAAATGCAATAAACTAGATGATAAGATGACAAGGTTAGTATGAGCACTATCCTAACACGATATATTTAGTCTATGATTGAGCTAAATGATAAAGAAAATATTCTAAACATGCATATTTAGACTAATTCCTGATTTAAGAGAGGCTAAAATGATGAGCATAAAAATGATATATGAAAGCTTGAATGTATTTGAGCATAAGTATGATACTACAAATTTGAAGGATGTTTAAAATGGAGGAATGAGAGCTCTATTTATAGCAAAAACAAAGCAATGGATGGTCAGGATTGAAAGGTTTAATCAAGGGCCAAGCTTGAAAGTTGGGAATCCATGTTTGCAACTTGCACCAATGAAATGGTGACAAGTGTCAACATAGGGTTGGGTTGAGAGAAGGGGTTGGACGCATTAAATGCCTGAGAAGACCTTATGGTTATCTAGAGGGTAAGGGTCAAACCTAAATTAAGATTACCCATTGGATTAAGAGTTAATCCCAGGATAAACCCTTGTGCAAATGATTAAGAAATAATCATGGTCAAAGCATTAAATGCTTGATGAGACCTTTGGGTTGGATGAAGGTTGAGTTAAAAGAAATTCTTTAACTATTTAGGAGGGTTTGAGTTAACCATTAATGGTTATGAAGACTTTGGGGAATTAAGTTGTTGAAGGCTTGAAGCCTTTAATGGTTATCAAAGACTTTGAGGAATTAAGTGGTTGAAGACATGAAGTCTTTAATGGTTATCAAAGACTTTGAGGATTTGAGAAGTGACATCCCCTTGCCTAGGGATGTGACAAAGTTTAGAAGATGGGTTAGGCTAATTAGAAGCGATTAGAAGAGTCTAGAAGGAATTAGGAATAGAATTTAGGATGCAAGTGGGAGATGTAGGATTTTGCAAGTGGATGGAGGGATAATAAGATTTAATTGAATTAAATGATTTAATTCAATTTGGTTGCAATTTGGGGAAATTAAATAAATTAGATTTATTCAATTTAGGATAATTATTTAATTAAATTTGAATTTAATTAAAAGTGGATAGGGGGAATTTAATTGAATAAAATGATTTATTCATTAAATGGTATAGTGAATTTAATTGAGTAATTTACTTAATTAAATAGAGGAATGCAGGTAATTTAATTAAATTGGATTTAACATAAAATATTCATTTAGGAATATGGTCATTTTTATACATCTACATTTTGCCCCTCTTTGAAGTGACGTGTGTGCACATGTTATTTCAAAGAAAATGATGCTTTATCATGATTTATGATCAAATGCCCTTTTGTGTTATTTTTTTGATTTGCAAGCCGTGCCCCAGATTTGATTTGATGCGTGATGCCCCAGTTTTGATATTTGATGGTGATGCCCCCTCGGGAGATGAATCAATATTTTGAAATTTTTTTATTTAAGTTGATGAGTTGTGTGTGTTGTGTAGGATTTTGTCGATGTAAAATGTGTGTAAATTGATTCATCTCCTGATAATGTACAGTGTGTAAGGTATAGGGGAGACCGCGACCATATTACAGGTCCGTTTGGCTAACCCTAATTTTATTTTCCTCCTATAAAAAGGGGAAAATAGCTTTGATTTGATTCATTTGTGTTTTGTTGACTTTGGAGAAAGAGAATTTGGTCTAAAGAGAAAATGCCTATTCTGTATTCTAGACACCATTTCGAACACGTTCGGAGGTACCGGAGACCTGCAACGTATGGACCACTAGTAAGTCAACATTTTTGACCCTCTTTTGATTTTTGATTTGGTCGTTTTTGGTCATTTTTTAATTTTTAAAACTCGGTTTTAGCGTTTTAGCACGTCAAACTCATAGATTAGCGCATACAAAGTTTTAAGTAGTGCATCAAGTTTATTTTAGGGGTGCATTTGAAATAAATTAGGGTAGCGCATAGGAAATATAGGTTAGTGCATCTAGTGAAAATAGCGCATGGCGAATGTCGGGTAGCACGTCAGGTCAGTAGGTTAGCGCGTAGGGTAGACCTAGCGCATAGGAGTCACAGGGGTTCGCAGGTTTAGCGTGTAGGGCTAACCTAGCGCATAGGGTCAAACAGGTAGTGCCCGGGAGGTATAGATTAGCGCGTGGGTATGGTTTAGCGCATGGGGTGGGGTAGGTGGTACATGGAGGGAAGATTTAGCACGTAGAGTCAGTCTAGCGCATAGAGTAAATAGATTAGCGCATAGGAAAAAACAGCCTAGCGCGTGGGTGAATTTTAGCGCAGCGGGAATCTGTTTTAGCGCATCTGGAAAATTCTTTGCAAGATGATGTGGTTTGAAAATTTGTTGTGTCATGCTGTCATGATTTTATAGATTTGTCCAATATGAGTGTTGATATAACTTGTTTTGATTTGCGATATTTCAAGTTATGTATAGATATTAATGTGGTGTTTTGATCAAAATATGATTGGTTTGCGTATCGTGTTTCAAGTTCAATGTGTGAAGCATGATTTGTGTTACAAGCTGATATGGGTTGGAAACTTGAGTTGTGTTACAAGCTGATATGGGTGGGAAACTTGAGTTGTGTTACAAGTTTATGTGATTGTGGAGACTTGAGTTGTGTTACAAGTTTTGATATGGTTTTTGATAACTTGAGTTGTTTTACAAGTTGATATGAAATGATAGGATTTTGAACTTGATGTAGATGAACAAATTGTGTCATGTTGTTGATGTGAGTTTGATTTTGATATCTTTGTTTGGATGTGGAAACTGATATTGGATTTGTTTTGCTTGTTGATAGGAGCGATTAGGTGTGGTGCAATTGCGAGAGAGATTTCCGAGACCGTGGACATTGATACTGCGGTTGTCTCAGGCTGATCTCAACATCATTGAGAGATGTGGGTTGACCTTCCTTTTGGATATGCCTCAGTTCACTGTGAACCAGGGGCTACTGATAGCACTTGCAGAGAGGTGGCATAGCGACACAAACACCTTTCATTTTGCTACTAGAGAGATGACAGTCACAGCAAAGGACTGTTATAGGATCCTACGGATTCCCATAGTAGGTGCACTACTACCATATGAGCAGTCGGAGGAGGGTGGTATAGAGGCTCTTCACCGTATTTTCCATGATGAGACGGTATGTGGTTATGAGATCTCGTGGCAGGAGTTCTTAGACTTGGATTACGCACCCCTACCATCTGTACTAGCAGGGTTTATTGGTGGATTCCTTTGTCCTGATCGTAGGTCAAAGGGATTCTCTATGGGATGGGGGCTGGTATTGGAGGAGATGGTGACACAGGGGTGGAGATTTTCATGGGAATCAGCTATGCTGGCCCATCTATACAGAGGCTTACATGAGGTGGTATACCTCGGTTACGGCAGTTTGTTAGCTGGCACGACACTGTTGCAGGTATGGTGCTGGGAGCACATTCTAGCGGCGAGGCCACTAGCAGACAGAGACAGGCCAGTGGGGTGTGCATATGCGTATGGATACAAGGGTCTAGTTGTCCAGCGCAAGCTGGGCAAACTAGAGCATTGGAGGAGAGTGCTCGATGATATAGATATGGTCACCTGGCGACCGTACATAGGATGTGAGGTGTGGGCAGAGGATGGGTTGGAGATGCCTTTTGTTTTTATGACCAGATACCTGATCGAGAGGACCCCGTTTGTGATAGAGAGGTTTGTGGTGACTCGAGTTTTGAGACAGTTTGGGCACCAGCAGGGTATTCCACAGGGAGCGTGCCTATATGCACGTCGAACGCGGGATGTAGGTGATTGGGGTCCGACCATTGATAGCGTAGTGGCAGTGGAGGAGTTTGTCGGGTTGGCAAAGCAGATATGGGATTATGCCCCAAAGATTCTAGACGCGGGCATGACCGATGAGTTTTCCAAATTGTTTGCTGCGTGGGCGGTGGCCAGGATATCAGATCCGGAGGAGATGAGGCCAGCTTTTGATTTCGATGAGGAGGAGGGAGAGGGAGATGATGATGATGATGGAGAGGATGGAGGAGATGGATGAGGGGGAGGAGCTAGAGGGAGGCGGGGAGGTAGAGCTAGGAGAGGAGATAGGGGTGTGGAGTGAGCGGTGAGACAGGGGGTGATAGACAAGGGGAGAGGTGGATTGGCTATTGGAGCCGGTGGAGAGGGGAGAGTGGGGGAGGTGCTAGCTGCAGTGGGGGGTGCTGATGAGGTGAGGCGACCAGCGCAGAGGAGGAGGACAGATGTGCTCCCACCTCCAGCACCTCTGACAGGCTAAGTAGGAGGAGTTGCCCTTGCACAGGTACCACTACAGGTTCGGGTCCCTACACATATTGAGGATGCGCAGATCCAGACCCTACAGGTGACTGTACAGTAGCTGCAGGCACAGATTTTGACATATCAGTGGCAGATTGCGTAGTTGACTACTGAGTGAGACACTGAGATAGAGCGAAGGGGGCGAGCGGAGGAGTTGGTATCCAGCATGCAGAGAGCAGCGGCGGGTGGCCCGATGAGAGACACCCTGAGAAAGCTAGCATTAAGAGCTCAGGAGGTGGAGTACTATCGGCGGCACTATGAGGCGGCGGTACCCAGGGATCGTCGAGTACAAAGCTTTGCATAGTCGAGATCTAGTCGAACTCGAGATACTAGGTCGCGGTCTGAGAGCCGAGGTGTCACAGGGCCACTGAGACAGGACCCTCCTGGAGATCCAGGGGCGGGTACATCTGGAGCTAAACCATCTTTGTCAGGGGATAGTCATACTTGAGAGACGTGGTCTCTATTGTATTTTTGATCATTTGTATTCTTTGTACTATACACAGTGTTGATACATTTTGTACATTTTGATTATTTTTGAGATATATATATATACGGCACCATTTTCGTTGATCATGTGGTGTGTTTATATGGATGCATGTTATGTGGGTTATGTTGTTTATGTGATGATGATATAATGCATGATGCAGGATGTATGTTTTTATATGCTGTGAGATGTATCTTGAATATGAGATGTATGATTTGATATGCTGTGAGATGTATCTTGAAAATGAGATGTATGATTGGATATGTTGTGAGATGTATCTTGAAAATGAGATGTATGTGTAGCGTCCTAAAATTGTGACACTTGCAATTTCGACTGCATTTGGGTCTTCACGATGGCGATGCAACACGGAACCTGAATGGAGACCCCGAAACTTGTTCATGACATCAAAAACTGCATTTTTCAACACCCTGGCTTGATCCTCCTTGCACCTTGCTGTCCCTAGAGGTGGGACCATGGCGCCCAGCGCCCTGGTCCCCCAGGACCATGGCGCCCAGTGCCTTGGTCCCTGGCCCTATTTTGGGCCCGGTCTCCTATGGGGCTTCAGGTCTTTATGTTTGCAATTTGGAAAATAGTACTTCCTGGTCGGCCCAAGGTCGGAAAAATTAGTCTTTTAACCCTAATTGACAAGTATATAAATGACATTTCCTCTCCCATTTGGGGAGGTAGAAAAAGAGGAAGGACATATGTGTACAAGACGTGGAAACGATATTCAAACATTCAAGCATTCAAGCATTCCTTCAAGCAATTGATAGTTCTAAGTCTCCATTCAAGGCTAAGTGTTGCATTCAAGACAAGGATTCAACCATTGAAGAGTAGATCACATACCACAACATACAACATACAACAACATCTATACCTTTGCATATAAGGATACAAACATCCTTACAACAAGGTATTAGTACTTGTTTTACATTACATTTATAGCATTTCTCATTTCTTGGTTAATTCCAAAACCGGGGTTTGACCTAAGGGCAAACCCCTAATCCCTAACCCCCCAATCGTCTTCACTTTTCTGTGTGTAGGTTGCAGGTACGCGGCTGAAATTGAAGATCTGGAATCCTTGTGCAGAGACGAACAGATCCCCCTTCATTTCATGGATTTTTCGGAGGACCGTGTGCACGCCAGGCGCCATCGTCCCGTCAACTTTTGCTCAAATTTGCAGGACAACGCCGTCTCGACATTTTACTGCTAATTCCAGGTCCCCAGCTTCATCCTATATCCCTAACTCAGTTTATAAGCGAATCTTTCTCACTTTCTATGCATTCCTAGCTTAATCATTCTATCCACATTTCTTTACAAAAGAGGGTATCCTTGATGTCACAACCCTTGAAACTCATATAGAATCCAATCTTTCATTGCGTGGGATTGGATCTTGTGGGTTTCAACCCCTCTTTTGAATGTAAAGTCTCTCCTAAGTGAAAACCATCAACCCTAGTGACTCTCCCTTCTCTCTCCTTGGAGTTGGGGAGGGGAGAACAACTAGGGTTCGATTTTTCCGCTTTACATTTTGGTGAACCTGACGTGAACATCCTCATTCTGATTATTCATAATTAGATCTGAAAATTTTGCTTTCCTAATTATATTTCCATGTTTGATCTTTTGCAAATTTTAGTGGCTAATTGCATAAAAACCCTAAAATTTTCTTTTTAGTAATTAAACTTGTGAAATGTTTAATTGTTAATGCTTGTTTCAGATCTACCCTTCTATTGCAAATTGTCAATTCATATTTGTGCTTTAATTCTGAAAATTAAGTGGTTAAATGTCAAAATCCTAATTTTTAAGACCTTCTTGATTCAACCTTTGACTGATAATTTCATTAATCAAAACACTTCCAAATCGGTTGTAACATTGGATTCCGCAATAAAATCACAATATCTTTCATCCTTGAAAATTTGGAAAAAAGTTGCGAGGACCGTGTGCACCCCGAGCGCCATCGTCCCCAACATTTTTTTTGAAATTTCAGGAGTTAGATCTTACTGTATTTTTCTGCTAAAATCCAGAATTTTGGCTGATTTTATCAATTTTAACACCTTCAAAATTAAAGTCAAAGTTGGTCTAGCGATTGCTCGGATAAAGGCTTATAATCATTCAAAAAATTGTTGAAATTGAAATTCATATCAAAATTGTGTTTCTTATAGTCCTAAATCTAAAAAGTGTGTTGGCATTCATTCGAAATTTCAGTGCTTTATTCAAATTCTTGCAATTTGTGACTTTTGAAATTAAGTGCTTAATTACAACAACTTTGATTTCCACTTTCAAAATCGAATTTTGCATGAAATTGAGTCAACTTCTAAATTTCAAAGCTTGTATTGCTTTTAGTATTCCCTCTAAAATCATAAAATTCAAAATTTCAGTTTCCCCCTCTTTTTCAAAATTCAAATTTTACATTTTTCAACAATCTTGGTAGGGTTCAATTTTGAGATTGCAACTTTAATTTGGCCTATCTACAGATCGTAAAATCACTCAATTTTTTTAGATTAGCTTTAAAATCATCATAACTTTCATCCCTGCAAATTTCGAAAAAAGTTGCGAGGACCGTGTGCACCCCGAGAGCCACGGTCCCGGACATTTTTTTTGAAATTTCGGGAGATTGTCCTGATTGTATTTAACAGCTTAAATCTAGAAGATTGGTTGATTTTACTAAAATTTGCTACCTCTAAAATTCAAAATTTTCTCTCTTTCTTTAGTGCATGAGTTTTACAACAATAAGTCCTACTTACACTATTCCCGTTAGACAAAGCCTTAGAATTAAGTCCTTCCAAGGTTTAATTACCGAGGAGATGGAACCTAATTTGAATGGCCTTTTTAACGAGGACATGGGTAATTCCTCTAATCCTCTTAATAATGAAGAAGCTCTCCATGAGGTTTCTGTAGAACAACTTTCAAAATTGGATAATCAATTTGATGATTTTTGACAATGGATGTCTCAAGAATACCCCGATAGTCAAGCTCTTCCTTTAATTGAGGGTCTAAAACGTATGCTTCAAAGTGATAAGAATGGAATTGATATTTTGCGTGGTATTGCACACATTGTGGATTCGAATGTGATGCCTATGAAGAGTTGTGCCGAAACCTTAAGTTACACACAACCTCCTACTCAAGACAATCATTCTATTCCTTTGACGACTTCTATTGCTAGTATACCTACTTTTACATCAAACATAATGACTACTTCAATACAAGACATTACTCCTATGATCACTAGTCATGGGGGCAATCCCTCTTCTTCAATTAACCCTCTTCCTTCATTCAATCCAACTTCTTCATTCATTCCTTCAATGAGTGTTCCTATTATATCACCACAAATGAACATGACACAAGGGGGCAATTCGTTTTCCATTCCTCCTTGTAGTGTTCCTCTTGTCCAATCATCTCCTATGACTAACTATCATAGTGTCCCACCACCTTACTCTCTACCTTCTTTCAATAACATAACACCTCCATCACAATCTAACACGTCTAATATGAACTCTTCGACTGAAGCAACCATTAACAATCTTGCACAAACTGTCTCTTCTTTACAGCAACAAATTGCCTCTATGAATCAATCTAAGTTTAGTGTGCCCACATTTGATGTTGCGAGCCCACTTTCTCTTGACATTGTTCGAGCTATTCCCCCTAAACATGTTGAAATTCCGCATTTGGAGCTTTATAATGGTAAGGGTGATCCTCTAACACATGTTAAGACCTTTCAAACAATATGTACTGATTTTGCTTATGACCAAAGGTTGCTTGCAAAACTGTTTACTAGAACATTAAGAGATAAAGCCCTACAATGGTATTGCTCATTGCCTTCTTATTCTATTACTTCTTTTGAACAACTTGCAAATGCTTTTATTCAACAGTTTCAAAACAATATAAGTCCTAAGGTTACTTTGATTGATTTAATGCATTGTAAACAAGGTGTTAAAGAAAAAGTGACTGATTTCATTGGTAGATATAAGCATTTGTATGCTCAAATTTATTTTCCAGTACCTGACAATGACATTCAAAGAATCTTTATTTCTAATTTACAAAAAGACATTAGAGAAAAACTCCTGTTTTCTGAGTTTACTTCTTTCCAACAGTTGTGCGCAACTCTTCACAATTATCAACTGACTGTGAGTCAAATGGAACAATCACATCCTATGGCTCCGAGTGATAAGGGTGATAGTAGTCAACAACCATTTGGGAAGTTTAAACCGAACAGAGATTCTATCAAATTCAATGATAACATCATCAACAACAATGTGAATGCAGCATCAGGTGTGCCTCCTATTTCTAAGTTTTTCAAGAAAGAAAGAAAGTTTACTCCTTTGAATGAATCATTGCATAGTATTATGAATAAGTTATTGGAACAAAATGTGCTTACTCTTCCTCCTATAAGGAAAATTGATCCTGCAAAGATTACTTCACCTTATTTTGATAACAAATCTTTTTGTCAATTTCATCTTCAACCTGGGCATGATACTGAAAAATGTTTTGCTTTAAAGGGTAAAATTCAAGATTTGATTGATAATAATACTATCTCTGTTTCTGGAGTGAATGATAAAGGCAATACATCTGTAGCTCCTCCTAACCAAAATCTTCAGATTTTTACTGATCCATTGCCTTCTCATACCTCTAATGCGATTGATACTACTGATTCCTCTGTCTCACCTGATGATCTTGTGTCTATGACTCCGAATGTGATTAACTTTGTGGAGCAGCAGAAAATCCCTAAAGAACTTTCCATCACCTTTGATTCTAGTGAAACTATCAGGGCACCTGATGGTCCTTTATATATAGTTGCAAAAGTAAAAAATACACCTTGCTGTGGAGTGCTTATTGATCCTTCTTGCATGGTTAATGTCATTACTGAAGAATTTCTTTTTACTTTGCAATTGAATCAAGTGATCTATGATGAAACAAATGTGGTTGTGAAACTATTTGATGCATTTTCTTCTCTTGCAATTGGTTCTATTACATTACCTATTGAGGTCCATAACAAATCCCTTGATGTGGACTTTGCTATTATTCCATCATCCGAACAATTTCGTGTGAAGCTAGGCTATCCTTGGCTATCTTCCATGAAAGCTATTGCTTCTCCTATTCACAAGTGTTTGAAATTTCCCCATAATGGTGAAGTTGTTACTGTCAATCATAGTCTCTTTAAACCAGCTGAAAGAACTTCTAGCGTTCCTATTGATTACTTTTGGCCTAAACAATTCCAGTCTCTTCCTCCACGAAGTGATCATCTTTTCAAATCTTATCAAAAGTGGAAAAAAGACATGATCCTATCTCTAAGCGAACCTAGAACACCCAAACTTAACATTCCTATCGTTCTTGAGAAGGAAGCTCTTCCTTTGAAAGATAAAACTAATGTCTTTCCTCAAGAAGATTCCCAACCCATCCCTATGGATGTGACTATGCCTATGACTAATAAACTTCCTAAAAGTAGACCTATCCCTCCTCGTCATGATGGACTTGGTCTCCTTCCTAAACCAAATATTCCTCCCTTATATGGAGCAGTTCCTCCTCCTTCCTCTTATGGAGAGAAGAGACCTTTCTCTTCTCTTATTTTTCAACCTAAGAGACCACAACCTAAACACCCAAGTGATAAGGATGAGAACATTCCTCCTCCTCAATCTTCGCAACTTCCTACTAAGACTAGACGAAATCATTCTGCACGTGAATGCCGATGAAAGCGTCGTCTTAGAGCTTAGGCAGCTGCTTCTCAAACTTTGCAATCCCCAAAAACACCTTCAACTAATATTATTCCATTTTCTCCTCAGCCGACGATTGAGCCGAAATCTCCTAAACATAAGATGCATGATGGTCTTGATCCTATGTGAGTTAAAGATCCTATTTTTATAAATCTTGATGATGATATAGATGAAAATGTCATTCATGATGAAAATGCTACTTCTCCTGTTCATTCTGATAGTGAATATGAATATGTTGATGTTAATAACCATCTATCTAACGAATTTTCTAAAGCACTTATCCTAGCTCCTAGACAAGAACAACGTGGCTTGGAACATGAACATAGCCCTTGTTTGGATCTTGTGATAGCTCCATCTGCTGTGTTGGATGTTCCTCCTCTAGCATGTTCCCTACCTTCCCGAAACATTGATCAGCAAGATCGGAGGGTAGATGACGTGCTAGACTAGTTTCATTAGCATAGAAGATTCTCTCATCCTCTCTTTCATTACTTCTTCTATGTGTTATTCTCATTCTTCTATTTGTTGTCCTTAGTGTTGTCTACTTGAGGACGATGCAAAACATTGAGATCTTTTTTTGGTCTCTCTCATGTTGACTCAAAAGACACATGTGTTCCCTTCTTCTAGGTGACCTTCCTTGATTGGGGAATGAAGAACAATTATGCATACATACATATGATATACATGAATAATCATACAGCATACTAACCCCAAGGAAAGCGAAGTCACCTCGTGCTTTGTGTTTTGTGTCTATTATCCTTGGGTTTATCTCACACTTGGGGGCTAAATCCTTGTAATAACGTGCTCCTTTCCTTTCTCATTTCTTATATGTATCACTACCTTAAAGCAATCACCCCTGGTGAGGCGTGTGCGATCGCTTTAACGTAGGGGGGCATACATCCCGTTCATATCTTTTCAAGATACTTGAAAATTTCTTGACAAATTTAGCTTTGCCTTGAAAATTTTTGATATCTTTCTTGCATGACTCATAGTGAGGGAACCTTACTACTGACAGTCATGGTTCTCCCTCATGATCTTCCCTTTTACTTTGTCAATCGAAGTCGTAAGATCCTTAGTCCACTGGGGGCTTGGTGTATCTTGCCTCCTTGATGTGGTGAAAGTTTTTCAATGTTGTTTCCTTGTACTTTACCGGAAGTATGAGCATACGCTTATACTCCCTCTAAAGTGGGGGCTAAATGTAGCGTCCTAAAATTGCGACACTTGCAATTTCGACTGCATTTGGGTCTTCACGATGGCGATGCAACACGAAACCTGAATGGAGACCCCGAAACTTGTTCATGACATCAAAAACTACATTTTTTAGCACCCTGGCCTGATCCTCCTTGCACCCTGCTATCCCTGGAGGTGGGACCATGGTGCCCAGCACCCTGGTCCCTGGCCCTATTTTGGGCCCGATCTCCTATGGGACTTCGGGTCTTTATGTTTGCAATTTGGAAAATAGTACTTCCTGGTCGGCCCAAGGTCGGAAAAATCAGTCTTTTAACCCTAATTGACAAGTATATAAACGACATTTCCTCTCCCATTTGGGGAGGTAGAAAAAGAGGAAGGACATATGTGTACAAGACGTGGAAACGATATTCAAACATTCAAGCATTCAAGCATTCCTTCAAGCAATTGATAGTTCTAAGTCTCCATTCAAGGCTAAGTGTTGCATTCAAGACAAGGATTCAACCATTGAAGAGTAGATCACATACCACAACATACAACATACAACATACAACAACATCTATACCTTCGCATATAAGGATACAAACATCCTTACAACAAGGTATTAGTACTTGTTTTACATTACATTTACAGCATTTCTCATTTCTTGGTTAATTCCAAAACCGGGGTTTGACCTAAGGGCAAACCCCTAATCCCTAACCCCCCAATCATCTTCACTTTTCTGTGTGTAGGTTGCAGGTACGCGGCTGAAATTGAAGATCTGGAATCCTTGTGCAGAGACGAACAGATCCCCCTTCGTTTCGCGGATTTTTCGGAGGACCGTGTGCACACCGGGCGCCATCGTCCCGTCAACTTTTGCTCAAATTTGCAGGACAGCGTCGTCTCGACATTTTACTGCTAATTCCAGGTCCGCAGCTTCATCCTATATCCCTAACTCAGTTTATAAGCGAATCTTTCTCACTTTCTATGCATTCCTAGCTTAATCATTCTATCCACATTTCTTTACAAAAGAGGGTATCCTTGATGTCACAACCCTTGAAACTCATATAGAATCCAATCTTGCATTGCGTGGGATTGGATCTTGTGGGTTTCAACCCCTCTTTTGAATGTAAAGTCTCTCCTAAGTGAAAACCATCAACCCTAGTGGCTCTCCCTTCTCTCTCCTTGGAGTTGGGGAGGGGAGAACGACTAGGGTTCGATTTTTCCGCTTTACAGTATGATTTGATATGCAACTAAATGTAAAATGATATGAAAACATGTTAAATGATATGCAACTAATTGTAAAATGATATGCAACTATGTTTTTGGTAGCATCCTCATTCTGTATTTGCCATCCGATATAGCCATATGTTGTTTGCTTTCTTTTTAGGTATCATCATTGAGCATTGATTTGTTTAGGATATGTTGAAAATTTATACAAGCATAATGGTATAATTGAACCATAATGACCTGAGAAAACTTTACATGATATTTGATTTTGCAAGATAGCACAAGCGTTAAGGTATAATTGAACCAGGACGACCTGAGTGCGTATTGCGTAAACAGACAAGATTAGATCATTTGTATGCGTGAAGTGGAATGAGGCCTTCAGTGATATTTGATGTATCACGTCGCGAGGCAAGTATTCACACAATACAAGTGATCACCTCCCAGACAGAAGACTAAGAAAATATTGGAAGTTCCTCATGATCTCTAGCTTTGAAGCATTTAGTGAGACAAGGAAGAGAATCCAAATAATCAAAAAAGTTCAAAATGCAAAACTAGTCAAGATTTTATGCTGTAATGCAACATCTAGTACTTCAAAAAATCATCCATCCTTGGTATTTTTGTGAATTGTTTTGTTTTGCGATGAAGCGTAGTTTTTGGTTTGTTGGATGTCATGCTTTTGAGTTTTGCAAATAGCCTTGATGTCTTGAATGTTTGCAATATTTAGACGATTTGAATGCCCCTAGCTGAGTGTGCCTCTTGATGTGAATATGTACAGTGATTTCCAAGCCATGGTGTATTTGTGGTAAGAGGATATATATGGATAAACCAGGATAGTGACTACGCTAAGTATGTCCTGAATGGATATTTGCTAAGTGTCGGGGAATGGCCGATAGTGTTTTGACGGATAAAATGGTATGGAGATAGATAGAGGAGCCATTCTTTCACAAGAGTTCCTGTTTACCAGGTTTTCACCATTTGTTTTTATTGTACTTTATGTTTTTTCTTTTTCTGAATTTTTTGATTTTTTTTTGGCTTGTTTTTGGCTTTTTCCGTGCACTAGGCTACTTAAGTGTAGTATTTCTTCAGATGGATGTTGTTAGTTGGTTCATCGAGCACATCTCCTTCTGAAGTTGTTAGCTGATAGGCACTTGATCCATAGACCGATATGATAACATAGGGACCCAACCAGTTAGGTTCAAATTTCCCTTTCTTTTCTCGATCTTGCTGATTTCTAGGATTTTCTTTGAGGACTAGGTCACCAATTTTGAAGTTTCTGGGAATGACCTTGTGATTGTAGCTCCTGCACATACATTGCTGATATGCTTTGAGATGAGTATAAGCATGCTGACATTTTTCATCTAATAGTTCAAGTTCTTGGAGTCAGTTAACTCGATACTCTTCATCTGGGATTAAGCCTTTCAAAGAGACTCTGAGAGATGGGATTTCTACTTCCAGGGGTAAAATGGCTTCTGATCCATATACCAATGAGTATGGTGTTGCTCTTGTAGGTGTGCAGATGCTGGTTTTGTATGCCCAAAGTGCTGGATTGAGTTGGACGTACCAATCTTTGCCTGCATCATTTATTGTTTTCTTTAGGATTTTCAAGATTGTTTTGTTAGATGCTTTTGCTTGACCATTTCCCTGTGGGTAATATGGTGTAGAGAACCTATGTTGGATTTTGAATTTTTCACATAGTTCTTGGACATCTTGATTTTTGAAAGGCCAACCATTATCTGTGATGATTGAACTTGGAATACCATATCTGCAGATCAGATAATTGAGGATAAAAGAGGCAATTTGTTTCCCAGTCACTGTGGTCATGAGAACTGCTTCTATCCATTTGGTAAAGTACTCTGTTGCAGTTATAATGAACTTGTGTCCATTTGAAGATGAAGGATGAATTTTGCCAACTAAGTCTAGTCCCCACTGACAAAAGGGCCAGGATGTTGTAAATGGCTACAGTTCTTGTGCTGATGCATGTATCAGATTACCATGGATCTGGCATTTAGGACATTTCTTAGCAAAGTGATATGAGTCTTTCTCAATTGTAGGCCAATAGTATCCCATCCTTAGAATCTTTTTAGCAAGAGTAGTACCACTTGAATGTGTGCCACAAATACCTTCGTGAAGCTCGTGTAAAGCAGAATCAAAATCATTACGATCAAGGCAACAAAGAAGAGTACCATCTAGACCTCGACAATACAAAGTATCAGTGGTAAGGGTGTAATGGGCAGCTTGCCAGATAAAGTTACATTTTTGGTTACAGGATTGGTCAATTGGTAAGATATTCTGCTTGAGGTAGTCATATATCAGTCCATATAATGGAGAATCTAAACCAGTCAAGGCATAGATAACCCAGGATTCAAAGTGGTCATAGGCGGGGGAGAACAGTTGCTCTACCAGGATCTTGTAACGACTCTGTTGCTCTATAATTTGTAGTAATGAAGTGATAGTAGCCATTGCATCGGCTGCTTTGTTGTTTAACCTTGGTATTTGTTCGAAGGTGATGTGCACAAAATACTATTTGAAGTCATCCACCATTCACTTGTAGGGTAGTAGCTTGTCATCCTTTGTCTGATAGTCATTGTTGATTTGATGGACAACTAGTTGTGAGTCCCCATAGAGCTTTAACTCTATGATTTTCCATTCTATGACCATTTTGATGCCTATAACCAATGCCTCATATTCAGCCACATTATTTATGCATGGAAACATAAGCCTATATGATCTTGGTCTAGTGTGTCCTTCAGGAGTGATGAACAGAATGCCAGCACCTGAACCATGTTGGGTATAGGATCCGTCAAAGTATAGGGTCCATTGTTTAGTAGAAAGAGAAAGAACGTCCTTGTCCAGAAATTCAATCTCCATGGTGTGTTTGCCTAGTAGCAGTGCTTCAGCCAACTGATTTGCAATTGCTTGTCCTTTGATTGCTTGTCTTTCTGTGTATTGGATGTCAAATTCACTGAGAATCATGACCCATTTAGCCAATCGGCCTGTAAGAACTGCCTTGCTGAGTAAATATTTGAGAGGATCAATTTTTGCGACTAGCTTAATGGTGTGTGCTAGCATATAATGTCGGAACTTCTGAGATGCGAGGACCACTGTTAGGCAAGCCTTTTCAATGAACGTATAGTTGAGTTCATATCCATTTAGTGTCCTACTGATGTAATATATGGCTCGTTCCTTTCCTTGTTGATCTTCTTGCACCAATAGTGCCCCCAGCGATATATCTGTTGTTGAGATATATAGGATAAGTGGCTTTCCTACGACCGGTGGTACTAGAATTGGTGGATTCATCAGGTACTGTTTGATTTGGTAAAAAGATTCTGCACACTTGGTCTCCCATCTGAATGGTACATTTTTGTGTAGTAAATGATTAAATGGTAGACTTTTATCTGCTAGTTGAGCGATGAATCACCGAATTGATTGAAGTCGTCTTTGTAGAGATCTGAGTTGACTGATATTCTGTGGTGGTGGCATGTCCATAATGGCTTGTACCTTTGTTGGATCTACTTCAATACCTTTAGTTGAGACTATATAGCCTAGTAACTTGCCTGATGTAACCCCGAAGACACACTTCTTAGGGTTGAGCCTTACTTGGAATTTCTCCAATCAATCAAAGATCTTTGTTAGGATGCCAAGATGTTCTGCTCTGGTGAAGGATTTAGCTAGTAAATCATCCACATAGTCTTCCATAAATGTGTGCATCATGTCATGGAATATTGTTGTCATTGCTCTTTGATAGGTGGCCCCTGCATTCTTTAAGTCAAAAGGCATAACATTCCAACAGTACGTTCCCCAAGGACAGGTGAACACGGTTTTATCTTGATCTTCTGGGGCTATTTTGATTTGATTATAGCCTGAGAAACCGTCCATTAGTGAGAGCATTGCATGGCCTGCTGTAAGATCTACAATTATGTCGATACTGAGCAGAGGAAAGTCATCTTTTGGACAAGCTTTGTTGACGTCTCTAAAGTCAGTGCATATTCTGATACTACCATGTGGTTTTGATACTGGAATGATGTTGAAAATCCATTCTACATAGTCAATGGGTCGGATGAATCTGACGTCTAATAATTTCTTTAGTTCAGTTTTGACATGAGTGTCACCTGTGGATTCATCTTTCATAGCTTTTGCTTGACTGGTTTGACTCCTGAGGAAATGGACAAGTGATGCATGATTAAGTGTGGATCCACTCCAAGCATATCAACATATGACCAAGCAAAGTTAATTTGTTGTTCTTTAAGGAAAATGATGAATGCTGATCTTTCTTCCTCTGTCAGAGATTCTGCAAGGTGTAGGTTTCTAACTGCTTCTGTGGTACCAATGTTGATTGATTGAGTGGGCTCAATCAATATGGGTGATTGCTCATGAAAGTGCTCAGGAAGAGTGTCAAGTCTCCCATCGTTAGGTGCCTTAAAAAGGTTTTCACCTTCCGATGCATTCTTTATTTTTACTTTTTTGTGATCTAGAACTACCATTGATTGGTTTTCAGCATCAAATCTTTTACTTGGTTCGTTTTTGCGACTGAGAGACTTGGCACTCCCTGGTTTGCAGATATTGTTACTTTGTTCACTGGTAGAGCCTGTTTCCAGATTTATGGTACATAGGTAATGGATAATAGATTCATCATCTGGGAAAAGTGGTATATCATGGATTTCAGGTTCATCCCAATCAATGAGGTCAGGAAAGACAAGTGGTAAGGAATCGTTAGGTGGATCAAGTGCAGCTACTGTGAGTGTTAGGACAAAGTTTTCATCGTGATTGTGCTTGGTTTTAAAGAAGTCTAGGATTTCATCAAGGTCTTCAATGGTATTATCTTCCACATAGACTTGTTCATAATGTTTCTATTTGCTTTCCCCGGCGTCATAGATATTCTGCAGTCCAAATTCAAGAGGTCTATCTTCTGCGTTATGTTCTTTTTGAGAAAGAAATATAGAATCCGTATCATTAGGGATATCTGTAGTAGCATTGGAACAGGTACCCCATTTATATTCATTAGAATCAGTCTCCGAGGCATCATCCCAGATTCTATCAGTGCTCTAAACTGGTATGTTGTATGGTGAAAACAAATCTTTGATGATAGATACCATTTTGATAGTTTTTGTTGATTCTGTGTCAGATCCGTCTTCTATTTTCTGTATTTGTTCATAGACTGTGCTTCCTCGGGGAGGAATAATGGTATCTGGAGATGATTTTATTGTTTCTTGAGATATTAGTGTTTGAATATGAGCTACTGCTGTAGATATGGCCCTTTTGTGTTTTAGAAGTTTTTCCTGATGTAACTTCTGATCTTGACGTTCTCATGCCTTGTGGATTGTTTCTACTGATTCAAAGAGTGCTTCCTGCCAGGATTCTTCTTTGTACTTCATCTTTACTTTCCATTGAGGTTTTATAGTTAGGTGGGGTGGCCTTTGTAATAAGAAAGTGAACCCACAACCCAATCCTACTTTGTTTCTATTGGGTTGTGAAGGAAGATTTATAGGTTCAGTGACTCCTTCCTTGCGTTTCCCAATAGGTCCTTTACCGCCATATCCCATTTGCTGCATGATTAAGTATCCTTTTCCATATAGGTGTGTAGGTAGAACAATATCTAGAGCAGCTGCTCTATGATCTTCTTTCTCATCTTTGTATAACTAGCTAAGAATATCCTTGTCTTCTGATTCATGTGCCAGAGTGCCCAATTGGATAAAGGTACCATCAAATTTGGTGATGGGCTAAGTGACTAGATGCGTTGATGTAGTAGGCAATCCATGAGATCTAGGTGATATTGGTAATTTGGCCAAACACAAAGGCTCCAAAGAGTATTCTCCCATACCTTGGTCTTTGATTTGCATTTTCTGTTTGAAGTCTCCCAATAAGGAGTTGGATTTCGCTGTTTGTTGATCTGATGTTGAAGATCATTGCTTTTCTCTATTATGAGGAACCAAACTGTCTTGGGCTACCCCCATTGCGTTGCAATGTTGAAATGGATTGTGATCAACAGATATGGAGACTTCTTGTCCGTCATAAGGAAATTTGACACACTGGTGATACATAGAAGGTACTGCTTGCATTTCATGTATCCAGGGTCGTCCTAACAAAATATTGTAGGTGAGATCAATATCTAAGACCTGACATATAGTAGCTTTTTGTACTGGTCCTACTTGAATGGGTAATGTCATAGTTCCTTTAGAAGACCTTTCCTCATCATCATATGCCTTTATAGTAATCTTCTTGCAGGGATCAATAGATTCTTCTAAGAAGCCTAATGCACGGATAAGCTTTAAAGTACATATATTAAGTCCGGCTCCTCCATCTATTAAGACTCTTTTTACTCGGTGAGTGCAAACAATGACTTCGATATGGAGAGGAGTATTATGCGGATGGCTTAAGGAAGCATCATCATGCTTTGAGAAGGTGAGGTTATGGGGTCCTGTCATATGGGTGACCATGGCTTGAAATCTGTCTGTATCCAGATTTTGAGGTACATTAGTTTCCAAGAGCGCTTGTTCCAATATGTCTTTGTGCTTTGGTGATAGTTTCAGCAATTCTAGTATAGATATCTATGCTAGAGTTTTGTGTAGTTGGCTAACCAAGTCATATTGGATTTTTGGTGTGGTAGTTGTAGGTGTAGTATGTCCTTTCAAGACATATTTCTGAGTTTGGGTTGTTACATTGATAGATTCATGATCACGCTTATCTCGGATGGTGATGACATTTACTTGATAATCTTCAGCTGATATGTGATTTATGGTGTTGTTGTAGATATGGTTGACACGAGCTTCACGTGTATTATCCGAGGTTGAAGCTCCATCTTTGTAATTTGGAAGAGGATTTTTAAAGGCTCCATGATCACCATTTGTTTTGAGACCATCTATTGTTAAGTCACCTCGATCAATCATATCTTGCACCACATGTTTTAACCTCATGCAATCGTTCGTCTGATGACCCTTGTTACGATGGTAATCACAATAGTGTGAATCATTCCACCAAGGTGGTTTGATTTGGGGTTCATAGTGGTTGATTGGAGGCAAAGAAAGAATCTTGTGTGCCAAAAGTTCTCTGAATGCTGATTCTAGTGATTGCCCCAGTGGTGTGAAGAGACGCTTTTGGAAATTGTTTGCGTTGTTGCATGAATTGTTGTTAGGTCTTGGATTCATGTTTTTGTTTTGAGTATCATTGGTGTTGTTTGTGTTGAGTTGTCCTTGATCAGTGTTTGGTGCATATGTGTTAGCATTTGGATTAGCATTCTTAGGATTTTTCATGTTTTGAGGATTTCCAGATAATGCGAGCACTGGTTGCTTAGATTTGGGATCATGTGTTTCATTGTTGCCTTCGTTTTTGTTTCGAGTCCAAAATCGAGATTTGTCAAGGTTGGTGTTGTTCTGGTTATTGTAGTTTGATGAGTTGGTTCCTTCCTTGTAGAATTTGAGTGTTCCCTTTTTGACACATGCTTCCTCTACTTGAATGCCATTCTCAATTAATTTAGCGAAAGATTGTATACATTGAAGTTTTAGTCTATAACTCATTTCACCATTCAAGTTATCGATGAAGATTTCCATTTTCTCCTTTTCGGGAATATCTTGAGGATATCTAGATACCATACATCGCCAGCGTTGAAGGAACACCATGAATGTTTCGTTGTTCTTTTGTTTGGTGTTGCAAACATCTAGCATGGTTATGGCATGTTGGATGTTGTAGGAATATTGGGTTATGAATTTGTTAACCAATTCATCAAATGATCTGACAGGTGGTGTAATTTTGGATAACCATTCCATAGTTTGCCCTCCCAAGCTTCTTGGGAATAACCTCATCAAATAGGTGTCATTATGAGCAAATTCAAGGCTCATGGTGCAAAATTCTCAAACATGATCTCAGGAATCACTTTTCCCATCATATTTATCAAATTTGGGAACGTCTGAGTTTGGAGGAAAAGGGACCATGTTTAATCTTCTGTCAAATGGATAAGGACAAATTTCGTTTAAAAAGTATCGCACTGTTGTCCCTTGTTGCATATCCTGTATTTGCCTTTGCAACATTTGCATTTGTTGAGTAAGGGCAGCCAAAGGTATGTTGTCTTATCGAGGGAAAAGTTCTTCCCTTGTATTTGTTCTCAGCTGAAAAGGTGTGGTAAATGGCAGGTATGTGTTGTTCAAAGTTATGAGTTTCGTCTTCTCTTTTTTGCTCTTGATATGCATATTGTCGAGATCCAGTTTTAAAGATGTTTGAGTCTAAATCTTCAGGAAGTTTAACATCTTTACTTGTAAGCATGAGCAGATATTTTTCTTTGTCATTTTCCATGAGCCTTTCGACAAGCTTTTGGAATGAGGGATTTTCCTGACATTCCCGAAGAAGTGCTTTAGAAATTTCAGGTTCTTCTAAGGGTGGAACTTCAAAAGGATTTGACAATCTTCGATTCATACTAGACTTGGTGTGTGTCTCGCTTTGTTGGTTTCTTTGAGAGCGAGTAACAGGCATTTTAGTAGAAACTTTCAGTGATGAAAGGGACAAAAGCCTTGTTGATATGTTGCTTGGGGGTGGGTGGTTCTGGTCGAGGTGTGTTATAAGTGATACACTCATTGGGCAAGAATGCTGGATTGATTTTTCCTCTACAGTTTATGATTTGATTAAAAGCAGACTTTTGACTGTAGGCTCTTGTCTTCAAGGGTTCTTTGTCAAATTCGTTGGATTTGTTTTGGATATAACGTTTGACATGATGAAGGAATACCCGATGAGATTTGAATAGTTGACGATTGATGTATAAAAACTTGTTTCTCTTGATGAATTTGGAAAAACTAGGTTGTTGTTTCTTCAACGTGATGTTACGATAAAGGTTCTTTCTTCTTAGAATATGAGGATTAGTCATGCATGAGTAATCAATGGTTTCCTTTGATTTGTTTGGATTCAGTTGATCTTGTTTGAAAATTTTCAAATCTTACTCTATCAAAGTGAAGGTTTAGATGCCCCTTCATGACAAAGTGTATCAAATGATATGGATAAAAGCTTCTCGATATGGAAACTTGATTTGACAACTAAAAAATTTTAAACAAGTGTTTTTGTGAGATAAAATCCATAAGATGGTAAAGGATTCTGTTGATACTAATGATGAGGTTTTCAAATTATGATAAGATAGACATGTTTTATCATGTGATTCGCTTAGGATTTTACAGCGTTTGTTTTGACACAAATTTAGCTCAAGAAATAGTCTCAACGGTTTGTTTTTGCTATTCTTGTTTGATGAAAAATGATGTTTGATGAAGAAAGCTTTGGAAAATGTTTTCAAAAATTTTAAAATCCCTCACTGTTTTGCCCTCTATTTTTGTGTTTTGGATCACGCGCTAAAACAGAGACTATATGCGCCACAGAATTTACCCCACGTGCTAAAACAAGGACCACACGTGCTAGGCTGCCCCCAAACACGCGCTAAAGTTTTGAATGTTCAAAAATGTTTTCTATTTGTTTTGAAAAATCTACGCGCTACCCTGGGCCTGCAACATGCTAACCTATGAATCTGATGTGCTAATGTTTAGCCTCCACGCGCTAAGCTGATGCTTCCATGCGCTAGATTATTTTTTTGATGCGCTAAATGTTTTCACACTATTTTGCCTTGAGATGAAACGCTACTATTTGGAACCAACGCGCTAATTTGATGTTTTGATGTGCTAACAAAAAGTCTGCATGCGCTAAGAAGTTGCTCTTATGCACTAAACTGCCCTAATTTTTCCTTTGGTTGGTTTTTTGCAAATTCTGAATTTTTGTCGTGAATTTTTCAAGTTTGATGGATGATTTTCTGAAGTAGTAAATGCAAGCACGACACAAAAAGTACAACCATTTTGCCTAATCTAATAAAAAGTGTATGTTCTGCGAGGATGTGTTCAAATCCCCAATGTTTTAACAGGTTTTGATATGAATAATACACTTCAGAAAGACTCTTTAGTCAAGGGTCATAAATAATATCATAGCCCACTAGTCTCGATACTCCGTCAGCTCAAACAGTCGTGTCACCCCCTAGAGGGCGCCCATTTTTTTGCCTTTTGTCAGAAATTAACCCAAAGTGAATTGCTTCATAGTTGAGTAGTTATCTTGGGGGCGGATTCTTCCCCACCCTTGCACTATGATGTTATAAATGTCTCATTACTGACTCGGTTTAAAGCTTCTATTTCTATGGTTCGTAATCAAGCTTCCCGTTCAGCCGTCAGTGATAAACTCCCTCAGGAGGCTTCCCAACCTTTAGAACAAAGGCTTTACGTATCTCAAGGATATTAGGGGAAGGCTAATCGCTACGCGCAACTGTTGAAAAGGACTTTCGTCACTTTCCACATTTGATTATAGTGGGTTGGAATTCTTGGCATCAAAGTCATTCCCCACTTACGTCGTTCCCTTCACACAGGCCATAAACGACTTTAAGAGTTGATTTCAACTCCTCGGGAAGGCAGGCCTGCTAAAGGATTTAAATGCAGTATGACTGAAAGCATAAGAGTAGGCTGGCTTTTTTATTACCCAATTAAGGGGAGAGCATATACCTTCTACTTTCAAGACAAGGCAAACAAGGTTCTTTTTATCTTTCAAGTCAATGATTTTCTAAGATCTATATGGAGATTGTTGCTCCATGAAAACATGGTGTTCTTTTTATTTCCTTCAAAGTGATGATTTTCTAATCTAGGAAAATAATTTGGTCAACAAAGCAAAATTTTGATCTTGGTGGTCAACAAAAGAAATCGATAAAAGGGGAAGGACTTCCCTCTTTGATTTTAAATAAAAAAAATTAAAGTGAGGTTCATTTTTCTTGCAAAATGTAAAATTGATCCTTTTAAGCACCAAAGGATGGTGATATTCTTTTTACCCCTTTCTTGCAAAAATAAAGATTGTTTTGTTCCTTTTAGAACTCAAATTGAGAAAGTTTTTCCTAGAAAAAGTAAGAAAAGATTGTTGTTGTGGTTCGTTTTACAGCCCAAAGTAAGGTGAGTTCAATTTTATCCAACAAGAATTAAAATGACTCTAAATTTTAACTAACTTAACTAAGCAAAAATCTAGAACTATTTGTAATTCTACAAATAAAATCCATCTCTACCTGCAAGAAATTGTCAGAGTCCTGCAAAAATTCCAATCAAATAGTTAGAAAAATCTGGATTTTGGTGGACTTTTACAAGTCTAAATTTAATTTCGGTTACAATTTTAATTTTTGCCTTCTGTTTGTGATCCGCTACAGAAAGGACTATACGCGCTACAATATAACCTAGATGTGCTAAAATAATGTCCCAATGTGCTACACTATTTACTGGATGCGCTACTCTGTGCGTCGAAAGCACTGCTCTGTTTTTCTCCCGCGCTGAGACCTATAGGAAAATTAGTGATTTGATGCACTAAAAGATGGACTTCACACACTGGATGATGGACTCCACGCGCTAAACAATGAACTGAATGTGCTAGGCTGTTAACTGGATGCGCTAAAAAGTGATCTTAATGCGCTAATTCATTTTTCCCACGTGCCTGCAAAAGTGGTTAAATTTAAAAACCGATTTGATATATGGGGTCGAGCCCCACGGTGGGCGCCAGAAATGTATGCGGGAAAAGCGGGTCGATGGAACTCAATATTTGAAAATGTTCAAAATACCTGTCCACACACACACAGAGGACTTCTCGGTGCAAGCTATGGAGTAACGAAGTATTACTCAGCTTCCCAAGGTGGGTCCCATGGTTCTCTATCTCACAATGTCCCTCAAACCAATGTTTTTGCTCTCAGATCACTGAGCAAAATGGTTTAGGGATGGCAAATGTAAGAACGAGGGATGCTTTGATAGATTTTAGAATGAAATGCACCCTAAGCTATGCATGATCTTAGAAATGCAATAAACTAGATGATAAGATGACAAGGTTAGTATGAGCACTATCCTAACATGATATATTTAGTCTATGATTGAGCTAAATGATAAAGAAAATATTCTAAACATGCATATTTAGACTAATTCCTGATTTAAGAGAGGCTAAAATGATGAGCATAAAAATGATATATGAAAGCTTGAATGTATTTGAGCATAAGTATGATACTAAAAATTTGAAGGATGTTTAAAATGGAGGAATGAGAGCTCTATTTATAGCAAAAACAAGGCAATGGATGGTCAGGATTGAAAGGTTTAATCAAGGGCCAAGCTTGAAAGTTGGGAATCCATGTTTGCAACTTGCACCAATGAAATGGTGACAAGTGTCAACATAGGGTTGGGTTGAGAGAATGGGTTGGAGGCATTAAATGCCTAAGAAGACCTTATGGTTATCTAGAGGTTAAGGGTCAAGCCTAAATTAAGATTACCCATTGGATTAAGAGTTAATCCCAGGATAAACCCTTGTGCAAATGATTAAGAAATAATCATGGTCAAAGCATTAAATGCTTGATGAGACCCTTAGGTTGGATGAAGGTTGAGTTAAAAGAAATTCTTTAACCATGTGGGAGGGTTTGAGTTAACCATTAATGGTTATGAAGACTTTGGGGAATTAAGTGGTTGAAGGCTTGAAGCCTTTAATGGTTATCAAAGACTTTGAGGAATTAAGTGGTTGAAGGCTTGAAGCCTTTAATGGTTATCAAAGACTTTGAGGATTTGAGAAGTGACCTCACCTTGCTTAGGGATGTGACAAAGTTTAGAAGATGGGTTAGGCTAATTAGAAGCGATTAGAAGAGTCTAGAAGGAATTAGGAATAGGATTTAGGATGGAAGTGAGAGATGTAAGATTTTACAAGTGGATGGAGGGATAATAGGATTTAATTGAATTAAATGATTTAATTCAATTTGGTTGCAATTTGGGGAAATTAAATAAATTAGATTTATTCAATTTAGGATAATTATTTAATTAAATTTGAATTTAATTAAAAGTGGATAGGGGGAATTTAATTGAATAAAATGATTTATTCATTAAATGGTATAGTGAATTTAATTGAGTAATTTACTTAATTAAATAGAGGAATGCGGGTAATTTAATTAAATTGGATTTAACATAAAATATTCATTTAGGAATATGGTCATTTTTATACGTCTACAGGTATGATTCTATGCTCAAGACTTTGAGTCAAGTACTTTGAAAATAAATAAAGGACCTGGATTGGGTTGCTTACAGAACTGCAAAGAAAATCAACTTTCTTTTGAAGTGAGTACAAATGTTGGTTGAATATATTAGGCTGCACCCAAAATATCCTACAAAGAGCACAAAAGGGCAGTCCAAGTCCCAACAAATAATTGAGTCGCTCCTGCAGCTTATTGGATGTACACTCAATCCTTCTGGCAACTTTAGTCATCTTTTCAAAGTTTTTGGCTAATCCTACTTTCAAGAAAATGTTCAGCTTATGCATTGGAATAAGGCTCTCTAAATTTTCACAAATTTGTAGTTCTTGAACAGATGCAGAATGCTTTTGTTGAAATCTGTCAACAACTAGATCTTTCTTTCTATTAGCTAAATCTCCTCCTTCCATTATTATGTTTTGAAAATTTTCTAAATTGGCTTTATTAACTACATCTACTCCATCCAATAACATAAACTGAATATTTTCTTGATTTTTTGCACTAGCTTTATTAATTACATTGACTCTATCCGATAAGATAAACTAAATATTTTCTAGATCATCTTTCCACAATGGATTCTTACGATGTTTTTTAATGAATGCAGAAAATTTTTGCTTTTCAAAAACTATTCCAATTGTGCATTCAAGAAGCTTAATCAATTTGCCCCTATAAAAATTAATTTTTTCCCGTCTCTTGGTATAGCCCAACACTTGCAGCACCAATCTCCATAGGTCTGACTAGTTCAAGATTCAGAATTTCGGGACAAGCAAGGACAAATCTGAAAATATTTTCCTTCTGTATTCCTAAGCTTGACAAAAATTCTATTATAGAGTATAGAGATTCTTCTGAACCGTTGTTAAGGAGGTCACTCTTGGTATGAAATAACTTACTTATCTCGTCCCAAGAGCAACTGATACCCACTAAAAGCATCAAATTTTCCAAAACAATACCTTTGTTGCACAAATTTGTTTCCATCAAACAAGAATTCCTTCTTTTCTCCAGTTGGAAACAATTCAAACCAATCATAACTACCATGAAGTTTCTATACAAATTATCATTAAGAATTGATGGGCAACTGATTATGATTCTCATGAGAGAAGCCTTACTGACTCCAAGATTCTCATAGAATTGCAGTTTATTTTGCAATTCTTTTGAAGAACAACTGAATACATCTGGGTGCCCTTTGTAGAGTTTCCCAAGCTCCTATCTTGGAAATCCAATGTTGCTCAAAGTTGACACAACTACAAGCAAGGCTTGGTTTTCCTTCATAAATAGTTGATGTTGAGGCAAAAAGCTATGGATATCACAAGGCTTTATACCAATGCTTTCAAAGAAGGGCTCAAACTCATTAATTGGATTATAAAGCAGATGTTTCTTAAGGGCTCGGGTTAAGTTCTTCTTTTGAAGTACACTAGACAACAGCTTGTGTATAAAACGTGGGGCATTGATGCTAATATCTCTGGCATCAGAAAAGTTAAATTCCCTTGTGTAGTAAAGATAATCTTGAAGCACTTGCTGAACTTGGTGCTTCACATTCTCTAGGATTTCAACCTGGGGCTCTACCCCTGATTTCCCAGAGAGTTTAGCAGTTTGAGCAAAAGTTGAAGGCAGCAGTTTTAAGTTTAAATAATGGAAACCCCAGTTAACCCAATTCTGTTTAGAAAAAAAAAATTTAGGATGTAGCAGTGCCCGTTGAAACATGGGTAAGTCATACATTAGGGTTTCTTGCTGAAACAGACACTGCAGAGTATATCACAATGATCAGAGCCAGAATTAGAGGTATTGAAAGAGTTTTTTAACAAGAACCCATTTGTGGGCATTGACAAAATTTTAGGATAAATTGTAACTATAAGTTTGATCTTCCACAGGAATTAGAAAACAATAGTGGTATCAAAAACAACCAGTAAGTGGAACAGTCATGAGATTAATCCATGAAAATTGAACTTGAAGTATTGCGGTGCTAAATAGAGGACATAGCTCTGTGATTGTCTTTATGTCTCTTCACATCACATGCATGCTCAGAGAGATTGGAGTGAGAATTTCATATGGGTTTTATCAGGGTTTGTGTTTTGGGAGTCCTTAGCTAAGCAGTCGTACGAAGTTTTCTTCCATTTTTATGGGATAAAGAAAGAAATGACAATAAGCTTGCTAAAGCCTGAATTGATCATACGAAGTTTTAGCATTATTAATCATTTGGTATGACAGATATTATAGCAATCAATAGGGGGAGGGACTATTTGTCACATATCTATTCTATTATTATATACTGTAATAAATAATTAACATATAAATAAAAAAATTATCAAATGTTGGTTAAAATGGATCAATACTTAACACAAAAGAATTTATAAATATTATATAAAAAAGATATAAATACATTTATTAACAAGTGAAATAAATAATTTTTTAGCTATCTACCATATGTGTCATTTATAAAATAAAATATTCACTTAAACAAGTATTGTTATCATAGTGAAAAAATAGTATTCGTGTGTGTATATCAATTGGGATAGCAATGTATATGCATCGAAGTATTTCATATTAATAATAATTTGTCTTATCACAAATATAAAAGGTTAACATAATAAATACCTTGTTTTTTTTCTATGAAATATGAGTGATTGAAATAGCAGTTGAAATTTGAATGGCATAGATTGCAATGGGAAAGGAAAAATAGTTGCTCAAATATTGGCATGAGGCACAATTGGAAGAGAAAGTTGTAGAAGTCAAGAAATTGACTGTTAATTTGGTACAAATGGCTGATTTAGCCAATCAAATGAGAAGTTGTTGCCTTCCTGTCTAGGTATATGCACTATACTTGCAAGAGAAATTTCTTTGTTTCCAAATTAGTCAATTATTAAATAATTTGCCAATTTCTCTTGTATCACCACGGTCATTTTTAATTGCATATTCCAAAGTTGATTCAGACACACAAGACCAAATGTGTGAGTTCTACCTATACAATCTAACTATTCCCTACAATGCCACATGGAATCCTTTATACTATGTGGGAGACCTACAACTCAAAGAACTCATATCCTATCTTAGGAATGAGAAAGAGTGAGGGGTACTCTATCAACAATATAAAGAAAGGGAAAATACACATCCATTAAAGATAAGAGCTGAGTGTGAGGAGCCAAATGAAATAGCAACGGAATGGTTCAGAATGGTTAATAAACAGGAAGTGATAGCAAAGCTTTATGAACTCAAAAGACAACATTATTAGAGGTTCATGACATTTATGTATGGGATAGTAAGAAAGAAGATCTTGGGGCATATTCAACATAGATGGATGAAATTACCCCAAGAAATTAAATGGAAAGAACCCCATTCTCTGTATAACTTCATTGCCCTAGAATTCAGAACTAAAATATACATAAGAGCTACAGAAGATAGAGGGATCACATGGTTGTCAATAAAGTTCCATCCTCCACTCCTTTACTCAAAGTTGTACTAGACAGGAAATCAGAATATTAATGCAAAGAAAGAATGGGAGCGTAGAGAAAAAATACTAAAGGTTAGAGGCTTCTACTCAAAATAAACCTTCGAAGCAACCCAGACTATAGATTATAGACTAGATGTTTTAGGTCTTACTCTTAAGGAATGGTTTTCTTGAGGACAAGAAAAGGGTAACGTTAGGGGGTGTGATGAGTCATGTTAATGACATGTGTTTATTTATTTATTTGCTACTACTTGCTACTTTGATTATTATCACTTGTTGTGTGTATGTGCGCGCGTGCACGTGTGCGCGCTACATTGATATGGATATGCAATGTGTTTTAATGAATGAAATATTGTTATATATTATGAATGATGATCTATGAAGGTTACTTCTATTGTTGGAACTAACATGTAGCAGAAAGCATGAGTTGGTTGTGGTCAATGTATCTTTGTGTCATCCACAACCAAAGAAGGTTGTAATGTCCCCATTTGGGATTTGCCTTAATTTAGCCCTAAGACATCAATTTTTTTTTAATAAAGTGAGAATTGTAATTAATAAACACAATTTTATCATAACTGAATACATCTCATTATAATATTTAATATATAATTTTAAGAATAGTTTAGAGGATAGAACTTATCTCGATAATTTTCACTGATTTGTATATTTTCAGATAAATGTCTTAATGTTATAAATCATTATTGCATTACTGCTCAACAGAGCTAATAGTTTAGAATAATAGATTCTTCAAAGTGATAGTTCTCACTCTCTACTTAATCTTCAGAGGCTATAAATGACTGAATTGCCCCAGTATACTCCTCCATCCTGAAAGTGTCCTTGGAATAACATTGGAAATGATGTATATAATTTGCCATTGCATATGCACCCACCTCTCTTCTATGTTGGCAGTTCAATTTTGTATTACCTTCCACATACTTGGCAAGTCACCCAATATGATATGCTATGGAGTGTTGCATTGAAATTCTCCCTCTTATATGATGTCTTTGGAAAGATAACTCCCCTGGTAAGAGACACATCCCAAGTCCTTAATATTAATCTTTCTTTATACAAATTACAATTATTAATCACACCTCTTTGTAATCTCCCCTACATATTGTAGTCTATATTGATATTACTACTAAATTCTACATAACAACATTATCATGCTTCATATATTAAGCATACATATTCAGCACATCCCCATGCATACCACCAAGAACAAAGATGCTACTACCTATAAATTAATAACAGTTCTAATCTGATCTACGGTGATGTCACTAGATGCTTTTGATTCCTTTTTATATCTCTCAATGTGAGAAAGAGGTCACACCTCTTCATCATATATTCCCTTTGGAAAGAGACACACCCTTTCACCATTTGCACCCTTTGAAAGAGTGTAACTCTTCATTATTTATGCCCTTTGAAAGGGACACAACCTTCCAAAATCAGATCTACACTTCTTAATTAAATCAATTCTGCATTTCTCATTTCCAAATTCTCCCCCTTCTCAAATGAGGTTCTCTTCTCCCTTTTATAAATTATGTTTGAGGGAGTACAACTTTTCCTTCCATGTCTTTTGACCGTTCATTAACTTAATAAATTTTTAATTATATTTAACTATATTGTTTTATATTTTTATTTAAATTTTATTTTTATTCTTTTGTATTTTAATATTATTATCATTACCTATTATTAAATTATATTTCAAAAGGGGGACATTACAAAGGTGGACCTTTGTCAATGCAAGGAAGCAGTGAATATGGAAAGAAGAACCATGGTCGAAGAGGAGTCACAATTGAAGAAGAGTCTAGAAGATAAAGCACCATGGAGTTGTGCATTGTTACTCTCAAAGTTAATGCAACAACCACATTCTCAATTATGTGTTACTACTTAATAAAAGAGTTTGTTCTGAAGAAAACTCATGTAGTGTTAATCCTTTGTTTTTGTTTCTCCTTTTGAAATAAGTCACTGCAGTGTTAGGGAGAAGCAACATCTATTTAGAGCTAGTTGTAAGATGTTAAAGATATAGTTTCTTTGAATGCCTTAAATAGTGAAAGTGTTATTGCACTCGAGATCTTTTTTTTCCTTATTGTTTTTGAATAGGGGAAAATAGGTTTTAAGAGTACTAGAAACCCCATACAATAGGTTTTGAAGGTACCCAAAACCCACTAGATTTTACCAGGATCTAGAACCCAACAAAGTAGGATGTGCAAAGATATACACAATAAAAACCATAGCCAAAAAAAAAGCACAACTGACTCTATAGCTTCCAAAAAAAGCAAAATGAAGTTGCTAAAAAGAATAGACATAGAAAACCAGCAGGCCTACCAGATAAAGAAAGGGTAGAAACCCCAAAGAGACAAGTTTCCTGAGAAGCTATAGGGAACCCAAAACAAACAAATCACAACTTCCCACAAGGGTTAAGACAACCCCCGCACTTAGGATTTCCCTTTGGGACCCTTCATGTAGGATCGAAGGGTCATGTCAATAGAAGGCGAGGACCTCTTAGACCGTTTACCTTTAACCGGTATCCAGCCATCTTCAACTTTAGTAGCCTCATCTTGCCACTCCAATGAATTCAATGCAGGAAAATTAGCAGCTGAGGGATAGCCAACAATCAATGAAGCTCCAATAGGCATAGCAGGAATTGGGTCAGAAACACCCTTGGAAACAACAACAATCACATGGACCACTCCAGGAACCTCCCTAGACACATGAACAACACCCTCAAGCCTATCAAAACTAGCAACAGGGGCAGATCCAACAACATTTGACAACTCTAAACCATCGATTGGCTCCAAATGAACCATCTCACCATTCACATTAGTGGTAGGAGGATCATCTTCAACCATATTTTTAGAAGAAATATCAGGCCCTGTACCCATCTAAGAAGAGCCCTTTAACACCATGTAATGATGGGAGAAAACCCCAGTCCACCAAGATGAGGGCTTCTTTGCTTTAACTTTGTGTAAATCACATTTAGCTGCTACATAACCTGTCTTGAAGAACCTTCTACATCTAAAGGGAATGCCTTCATAATCCACAGGTTGGATCCAGAAACCCTTGGGAGTCGATAGTTTAATCTCCTCAGGAAACCCCTTAGAAGAATCAATGTCCACAAAGATACGAGCATAGGTAGAATGAAGGATATCAAAAGACTTGACATCTACCATCAAAAAATCTCCCAAAGCATCCCCCACAACCTCAAGAAGTGGATCCACCCAAAAGTGAAGAGGGAGGTTAGGAAGTCTAACCCAGATTGGTATCTTACAAAAGGATTCAGACAAAGGAACGAAGTCCTCATGCCAAGGTTTAATCATCAAAGGGTAACGATTCTCCCGAATAAAAAAATGACCACACAGAATAATCTGTCAGCTGCTTTTTCAAACTTAGCAACAAAGAAACCCTTGGCCAAAGGGAAAATCTGCACCGAGTCTAAAATAAGGGGCTCCCAATGCTTAGAGACCCAATCACGAAGCCTTGGAAGACTAGGCCAAAAGCCTTTAAATCGACAGATAACCCCATGAGAAGATAGATCAAAGGCCACTTGATCTATTTCATTAATCATTTCATCATCCAAGTTAATAGAAATGGAGTGACAAATAGGGAACGACTGAGTCTCCTTACCCAATCAATCCGCATATAAACTCTTAGCAACCCCACTAACAACACGATTTGCATCCAAAATCCAAGAATATGCAGCAACAACACCACCATCAATTGCAAGGCATGATGACACATCACCTAGCGTAGGACCAAGGACAACGCATGCCGAAGGGCAACCTCCAGAACCAGGGATATAGATTGTGTTATAAGCAATGTACTTTTGCAATTTCAATTGAATATATGATGCAGACAATATAGATTGTGTTCTTCATGAGAACTTAAGCATAATCATTGTTTGGTTTTAAGCATGAGTTAACAATGATAGATGATTATTGTTTTAAAAGTTTTTAAGTATATTGTAGTTCCTCACAGAGACTACATTCCTCAAGCAAGGACTACTTGAGGTAATATGAGCCTCCCTTTTCTTTTATGTTGTTCAGTTTCTTGAATGCAATAACTAAGTTATAAATTTTTCTTTGTTATTTCATGTTCATTAATATCGTTGTAGTTAAGAGTCTAGTTGCAACCAACTTCTAGTTAGCTATATTAATAGCTGTACTCGTAACCACTACTGTGCCACTCTTAGAGTCACCCACAACAACTACTATATTAGTTAGTTTCTTGTTCAAGCATTGTTTATGTTTTCAATGATTGCATGTGCTCTTTTCATGCGCTGATATGAAGCTTAGGAATCTTATGCTACACATATAGTGCCAATGCCAGCTTTGAAGAAACGTCCCTGGAAGATAATTAAATGAGCCTTCACTTAGGACATAAGGTTAACCCATTAAACACTTCAACTAGGTTGTGTGTATAAAATATTGCACCAACTTAATGGATAGAGTAGAGATTGGTCAAAGAGACTTAATGGATATAGTGGATATTGGTCAAAGAGGGAGAGAGGGAGAGAGAGAGAGAGAGAAAGGGGTAAGGAGGGATGGGGAGATAGGGAGGGAGAGGAATAAAGGGAGGGAGAGAACTATGGACATGGGGATGGAGAATTCATGAGAGAGAAGGGGGGGGAGAGACCTAGCGGAAGAGATATAAGGGAGAGAGAGAATATGAACAATTAGTTGAGGGAGAGGTAGTGAGGTAAAGAGGGAGGGAGATAGAGAGCTAGATATGGGAAGAGAGAGGTTTGGAGGGATATGCAACAATAGAGAGAATGGACAAAATAAATAAGAGAGGGAGAGAGAATTCAATCCATAGTTTGGGGGAGAAAGAGAGAAATACAAAGAAATATTTTCAATGTAAAGCTTTTGGTGTGCACCATATTTGGTGCATGTCAAATGTAAAATTTGTATTTTTTAAATTTGGTGCATGCCATATTTGGCACACACCAAATGGCTTTCTTTGAGAAGCACCAAAGGCTTGGATCTTACTTGGGCATCCAACCCAAAGGATTGGACGACCATTTCAAGCCCAAGACTTTTTTTTTTAAAACATATAAATTTTTTTCATATTTTCATTTGTACTCTCCATCAGGTTTGCACATGTTTCAATGCTAATAAAAAAAGATTGAAATCATCTTAAGCTCTCTCTTAGCTATCTAACCATATAATTATTTTCAAATTTTGATTATGTTAAGGTTTTCAACTCTATTTTTTTTGTTATAGTCTTTTTTTTTGGTCAAAAACCAGCATCTACTATATTGGGCATAGTTTTTTAATCATTCATCGGATTTTGAAACAAATTACAATGTTAGAAACTAGACTCCATTCTACACATTTTTTTAAAAAATGATTTTCATTTAGTTTTCAAAAAAATTAGGGACCCGCACACTCAAATTTCTATTTTTCAAGATGTGTCCACTTCAAAAATTTGTAAAAACTCATATATTCATATAAAAAATCATTCAAAAAATTTGGCATAAACTACATGGTGTTAGCTAGTGAGTGATTTTCAAAATTCTAGAAAAAAAAGTTAATATTTTAGGGATACAACATTTGGTGTTATGTTATGTTTTTCTGATAAAACCAGGACCAATAAATGTGGTACCCCTTTTTGGAACCCTTAAACTCCATTATTTTCAAAACAAATTAGTATTTAAGAAAGCAGATTCAAAGCACTTCAACTCTTATTCTCGTTGCATCTTCAAATTTTGAGTGTGTCTATCTTTAGTTTCTCATCAAAGTTTATACTTTGTTGGTTTTAGAAACAAAAAAAAAGAAGTAGCAACTTAAGACCCCCTTTTGGTCCCCCATCTTGGTACACTTACCCATAAAATAGGTGGTAATAAGAGAGTTTGATTTACATTGAAAGACACTTTGGTTTACAACATTAATGAAAAAACAAATTCAATTTATTTAATGTCTTAATGATATATGTTGATATATGATCTAAGTTGTGTACCTTCTTAATATCTTATTACTTGTTGCTTAAGTAGGCCTTCATTGTCGCTTACATAATTTTAAGTCCTTTACAAAATTAATACATTATCTCTTAATTATCAAAGACATTATGTTCTCATTATCTATCATAATATATTTAAGTGTTATGGGAATAAAAATCTATAGGATTTTATGTATCAATTTTTAAGATCAAACTTTATAATTCTAATCATGTTTATTGAATAAAACTATGTACAAATTTTTTAATAAACATTTAGAAAGTTTTTGTATAAATATTTTTTTATTGAAAAAATGCATATATTAAATATTGTTTCAATTTTTAAGAAATGCTTTATCAACATTTAACATGATATATGGATCCATATCAAAATGTTTTATATCAACATTTAACACGATATATGGATCCATATCAAAATATTTTATATCAACATTTAACATAATATGGATTCATATCATGTTTAATGTTGATAACAAAATTTATGTACAATTTTATTCCAAAAACATGATATAGATCACAAAAATGTGATATGAAATATTGATACAAAAACTCCTACACAATTTCATCTAAATATGTTTGAACATTCCATCAACTCTTTTTTTTAACAATTTTTATCCAATTTAAATAAAAAATTATTTATCTTTATCAATGAAAGTTGAAAACTCAAAGGTCCAAAAAAAACTTGGATCTTTGAGAGAAGTATTGCCTTTTTATGCTTTATCTTTCTTCAATATCAAGTTAAAGCTTTAAATTTTGAATACTTTACCTGATATAAAGATTTGAAATTTAAAAAAAAAAATCATCAATTCTTAAAAGTATATATTCAATGTGTTTTCTAATCTAGTTTTTTGCTAGCATATCTATGTAAGAAATCAATGGATGAAAAAAAAAAACTATTATAAGTTCATATGCCAACTTATGGGCTCACTAGATTTGTCTAAAATAAAGAGCATTCTACTTAATTCTACAAAAAAAATGCTCTTGAAGATAAGAATGATGGCTTAAACCATAAGAAATTCAAAACAATGTTGCACCATATTTGGTATATTTGTTACCTTTTTCAACTGACCAATAGAATAATATTTACTATATTGAAATCAAAATGCCATGACAAAATACATAACACATGTATTCCATAACAAACTATATGCAGCATTGCTCCATTTTAATATTTTGTCATCCATCCCACAAAGGAAAAAATACCACCTATTAACTTATTCGACTATTCTGTAATACAAAAGGTATAACACATATCTGGAAGGAAGGAAAAAACATCTCACCCCTCCCATCTTCTAAGTAATTCAAATTATAATAAGTTTGTAGCAACAAGATGGAGGGGAAATTGCATAGTCTACCTAAGTCACCACACAACATACCTTTTTCATATCTCTCCCACTTCACAAGAGGGGAATTTCAACCAATTTATTTGTTTGTCATCATAATAGCAAACAAGATTTTGTTGTAGGGGATGAATTTATCTTCAATCCATTGGAAATGTCCATCATCATTTAATTAATATTATAAATATTCTAACCCAAACCATGAAAATGCTCTAGATGATAGTTTTAAAAAGGCTCTCCCTTGATTGCAACTCCCTTAATGACATCATGTAGTAAATAAGTTCTTACCATTATAGATAACAATGATGAGGGCTGAAAACAATGTTGGTCTGGGCGATGGCATGCGGCCGAGCTCGGGCTTCACGGCCATAGCTCGCGCATTGTGATCGGCTCTGGTGCAGCTGAGGAGGGAGTTGCAGGTGTCGGGGGTTTGGCAGGGGTGGAAGTGTTGGGCGGGGAGCAGAAGCCGTGGGGAGGGTCTCGGGGCTGTGGGGTGAGGCAGAGGCTACGCGGGGGCAGAGCTTTGGCGGCGTGGGGGTGGTGTTGAAGCGGTGCAGGGGTGGGGTTTAGGTGGCCTACGGGTGGGGATCTGGATAGGGGTGGCTCGTGGGTCTCAGGATCCGAGCCACTTTGAAACAGTTGGTTGGGGTGTGGTTTTTTAACATCCTTTTCCTTTTTGTCATTGCGATGTCAAGTTTTGGGAGTGAGGCCTCATAGGTGGCACCTACTTTGGATTTTTGTGCAGCGGTGGGATCAAAACCCCCACCTCAGGGTATGAAGACCTTTAACAATAATATGTATGCATCAGATTCTGGGCTGGGGAGTGGTGCAAATTTGTGCATGATGAAGATTAATGGCTGTCTGGAGAGATGTAGCGAGCAACCAAAGTTACTTATCCCTCTAGAGCTGATAGCAGAAGATATTGAGTATTTTTCAAAACACTCATTGTACTGCAAGTTTTTAGGAATGAGGGTTTCCTTGCAGTTTTTGGAAAACTGAGCGCGGAGGACGTGGGCACCAGAAGGGGAAATGGAAATCATGTTGTTAGCCAATAACTACTTCATGGTTACTTTCAATTGCATGGAGGATCGCAATAGGATCTTTGAAGGGGGCCCGTATTTTTACAACCAGGTGGGATTATTCATCAAGCCTTGGCATGCAGGGTTTAATCCCGTTGAGGAGCTACCAAATCGGGTTCCAATGTGGGTTCAGTTACCTCGTTTTCCAGTGGAATGTTGCCGGGAGGATGTGCTGCGGATGCTTGCCGCTCTACTTGGGAGGCCTGTGGGCTCATCAACACAAACCCTTGGGAGAAAGGTAATGACCTATGCTATCATCTGTGTTGAAATCAATCTTAGCAAGCCTTTGCCAGATGCTATAGATATGAGCGCAGGCTCTTATTCTTGGGTTCAGCAATTAGATTACGAGACTCTACCTTTCCGATGTCAGCTATGTCATGAGTATGGTCATCTGCAACGTAAATGTACTAGATATAAGCCAGTTGCATGCCAACCTCAGCAGTCTGACCCGAGCCTAGATAGGGTTGAGAAGGGGAAAGCTCTCATGATGGTCGAGGGTGAGGGTGCTGATGGGTTTGTCCCAGTTAAGACAAAGAATAGGAACCGAGGACAGAAGAGGCCATTATAGGAGCATCAAGAGGGAGACTCATTCAACAGATTTGAAGTTTTGGATGACCTTGGCCATCAAGAAGTAAACCTGAGGTTTACCCCTTTGGATCAAGGTGCTTTAGGGGGGGCTCCTAAAAGAGTAATTGAGAATCCTTCCCAAGACTTGCTTGTGGCTGGAAGTCAGCAGATGGAGATGGATCAACCTGTAGTGGCTCAGTTGGAAATCTCTCCAGGCCTTGAGGTGATCTTGATTGCGGGGGAGGGGTCTCCACTAGCTCTGAATATGGAACCGGTTGGAGCTAGAAGTAATAAGCCCTATGTTCACTTGGGGCTGCATCAGAAGGATATTAAGAAAAGTGCTTCAGAGAAGAGTTCAAAGGTGGGCAGAAAGAAAGATCTGGAGAAGATCAAATTGATGGGGGAGAACCTGGTTGAGTTAGGGTCAGTGAAGACTTTGGATACTCACTTTTCCAACACTCCTAAATGATTGTGCTTTCATGGAATGTGACGGGCTTGAACAGTGGCCCTAGACAAAAATTTGTTCGGGATTTGATTAGGAATCATTCTCCTGATGCCCTATTTCTGCAAGAAACTAAACTTTCAGTGGAAAGTATGATGGGTCAGGTGCCTAAGCTATGGGGGCGAGGTGAGGGTCAATGTGTTGGGGCAGATGGTGCTTCTGGAGGTGTGGCCTGCCTTTAGAACCCATTAAGAGTTTGCCCGGTCTGGTGGGTTGCATCCAGATCCTCGATATCCGGAGTTATGTCTAGTCTGGAGACTGGGGAACTTATCTTTTTTTCTAACATCTATGCCCCTACAGACTATCAGTGTAAGCAAAACTTATGGGCCCATATTTCAAGTGTGCGAAGATTGGCCCCCTTTCACCTCTAGATTATGGCAAGAGATTTTAATGCAATCCTCGAGTTGAGTGAAAAGAAGGGGGGGTTATGAGGTTGGAACCCTCTTCCTACCTATTTCAGGATAATATAGCTTTGTTGCACCTTGTTGACATTAAGCCTGGAAATGGGTTGTTCACTTGGAACAATAGGAGGGTGGGATATTTTTGGATAACAAAGAGGTTGGATCGCTTTTTGGTCTCTAATTTTTGGATTGGGGGGGATTGGTCCACTAGCTCTGAGATTCTGGACTAGAGAGGGTCAGATCATTGGCCCATCAAGTTGGTGTCTTCTTCAGCTCGGGTTGCTCTCTCACCTTCTTTCAAATTCCAACTTATGTGGCTTTGAAATCCTACCTTGCAAGATTTGGTAGCGGGGTGGTGAAGGAAAGGGAGGTCGGCCTTTGGCACAGCTATGTACTCTTTTGCCAAGCAGGTGCAATTTGTTAAGCTTCAACTTAAGCAGTGGAACTATCAGGGGTTCGGGAACATCTTTCATGCTAAGGAAGCTGCTCAGAGTAGGTTGAATGGGATCACCAGTGAAATCAGAGAGCATGGGTTGTTCGAGGACTTGCTTAGGGAGGAGGACAGGGCTCTCAAGGTGGTGGAGGAATGGGAGCTTTGGGAAGAAATTTATTGGAAGCAGAGATCTCGTATTGATTGGCTGAAGGAGGGGGACAAGAACACTGCTTTCTTCTTCAACTCAGTGAAAGTGAGAAGACATGGAAACTCCATCCCTATTCTGGTTAACGATAGAGGCGAGCAGTGCCTATCCCTGCAAGAGATTTCAAGGGAGTCGCTTCATTTTTTCTAGACCCTCTTCAGGGAGGACTCACAGAGGGACGTGGTGGTGGAGAATCAGGTTCTTGCTTGCGTTCCCTCTTTGGTCACAGGGGAGATGAATGAGAAGCTTTTGTGTCCTATTTGATGGAAGAGCTGGAAAGGGTTGTCTTTCACATGAGGAAAGGAAAAGCTCCTGGACCAGATGGGTTCCCAGTTGAATTCTTCCCAGAATTCTGGGATATTATCAAAGTTGATCTATTGGAGGTTGTCTAGTAGTCTCAAAGAAATAAGCAGATGTTGAGGGCGTTGAATGCAACCTTCATTGCTCTTATCCCCAAATGTGAGGGGGCTGACCGATTAGGCCAATTCCAACCTATCTCCCTCTGCAATGTGATGTATAAGATCATATCTAAAGTGATTGTGGATAGATTGAAGCATTGTTTGGGGAATGTTATCTCTGAGGAGCAGAGTGGTTTTGTGGAAGGGCGACAAATTTTGGATGGTGTGGTTATTGCTACAGAAACCATTCACTCTATGGCATCATCCAAGGAAAAAGCTATGTTCATCAAGATGGATATGGCTAAAGTGTATGATAGAGTTTGGTGGTCCTTTCTTTAGAAGATCCTCAGGGCTTTTGGTTTTACTGATGAGTGGGTCCAATGGGTTATGAGTTGTGTTAGGTCGACCTCATTCTTAGTGCTTATCAATGGTGACCATACAGAGTTATTTGGGGCTTCTAGGGATCTTCGCCAAGGGGACCCCTTATCCCCATATTTATTCATTCTTATGGCTGAGGGTCTGGGAAGGCTGATTAAGCGTAATGTGGGGCTAGGTGTTATTTAGGGATGGAATTGGGGTAATGAATTGCAACAGCAATCTCACTTGCAGTTCGTGGATGATACAGCCCTGATGGGGCTGGCTCAGATCAGGGAAGCTACTAATCTGCGTAAGGCCTTGGATGTTTATCTTACGGCCTCGGGCCAGTTGATCAATGAGGATAAATCTTCAATCCTATTCTTCAACACTCCTGATGCCATCCAAAGAAGGGTTGCCCTTATCTTGAGATTCCAAGTTGGTGCTGCTCCCTTGATTTATTTGGGTATTCCTATCTCTCCTGGCAACCCTCCTAGGGAGACTTGGCAGGGTTTCTTGGATAAGTTTCAATCGAAGGTTGAACATTGGACTCATAGATGGCTATCCTTTGCTGGAAGGGTTCAGTTGATTCAGTCGGTGGTTTAGGCTCTTCCAATTTACCATTGTATGCTTCATGTGGTGCCTAAGTGGTTCCTGAAGGAACTGGATTCTCTGGCTAGGCAATTTTTATGGGCAGACAATCTCTCCACTTCCAAATGGAGTCTGGTCAATTGGGATTTGGTGTGTAGCTCGAAGCAGGCAGGGGGGCTTGGTTTAAGGTAGTCAGTTCTTTTTGGGGAAGCATTGGTGGCTAAACTTTACTGGAGGTGGTGTGTGGAGCAGGATCGAGGGTGGGCCAGGATTCTGGCTAACAAGTATATACAAAGGATCCCGAGGGAGGATATCCCTAGGTATCCGCTGGAGGGATAGGGCTCTTCGATCTGGAATACTCTCAAAAGGGGGGCCTCTCTCATTGAGGATGGACTCTTTTGGATATGCAGAAGGGGGGAAGAGGCCCTTTTTTGGTATGACTCTTGGGATGGTTATCCTCCCATTCTAGACCAGTTCCCTAACCTTGGGAATCTTTGCCTGAGGTTTTTGGAGGCGGGATGGTCTAGGGTGAGTGACTTTAATGTTACTTATAGGTGTGGTCGGCTGGAGATGGAGTGGTGGAAGGTGCCTTCTGAGTGGCCGGTTGTTGAGATGGAGGAAGAGTGCGTTGAGCTGCAGGGCATTTTGGTGAGTAGACATTGTAGCTCCATTAAGAGTAGGGATGGGCTGGCTTGGCTTCCAAATCCTAAGGGAATTTATACTATGGCTAGTGGCTACCGGGAACTGGTGAAACAAAGATTAGAGGGAAGAGAGGTGGTCTGGTGGAAACAGGTGTGGAATAAGGTCTCTTGGCTGAAGTGTAGTTGTTTTGCTTGGACTTTGGCTTGGAATAGATGTCTAACTTGGGATAATATCCATAGGCGGGGATTTCTAGGACCTTCTATTTGTGCTTTGTGTGGTTATGGGGAAGAAGATTCCTCACATTTGTTCTATAGATGTCCCTTCTCTCAGCTTATTTGGCATTACTGGTGGGGGACATGGAAGCATCCTTGTGTCCACGTAGATTCTCTGGTTGAGTTCTGGAACAGGTTGGGAAGACCTCCTATCCTATCCCCCTTCCTCTAGACTGTCTGGTATATTGGGCCCATCTTCATTCTGTGGCAGATATGGCTTGAGAGGAACAGGAGGATCTTTCGGGAGGATAGATTATTTGCTCAACAAGTTTGGAATAGGATCATTGCTATGGTTCGGGAGATAGTGGAAGCTAAATGTGAGGTGAATTTTCCACTGAGTAGAGAGGAGACTGATTTGGTGAGTAGGCTTGGTCTGCAGGAGATGTCTTCTGGTTCAGCGTGTGTCGGGAGAGGTAGAGGGGCTACAAAGAAGGTGCAAAGGGTGGGAAGGTGGATTCCACCCTCGGAGGGGATTCTCAAGATTAATACTGATGGTTCTTCAAGGGGGAACCCAGGCCCGGCTGGAGTTGGTGGTGTTGGCAGGAACAGCAGGGGGGAGGTTGTGTTCTGCTTTTCTGTGCACAGAGGGTGGCAGTCCAATAACGTTATGGAGGGATGGGCGATTCTCTATGCACTAGAGAGGGCTTGGGAGAGGGGTAAAAGGAAAGTGATTTATGAATCAGACTCACAAGTGGTTGTTAATTTGTTGAATGATCAGAAGCTTAGCGGGATTCAGTGGCAGTTGGCTGGGATTGTCCAGCAGATTCTCCAATTTAGTACTTTAATGGAACAGGTGTCTTTCATCCACATCCCTCGGGAGTGGAATAGAGCTACAGATTGCTTGGCCAAATGGGCGTCGGATCATGATAGTGATTGGAAAGTTGATGGTTGGGAGCTTCTTTCCGAGGAATACAGTCAGGACCTGCAAAAGATTCTTACGGAGGACAGGGATGGTTTTGAAGTTGGTTAAGATGGGGCTGGTCTTGTGGCCTCGGGCTGGGCCCTCTAGGCTCTGACTCTCTGTGTAATTCTTATGATTTTATGTCAATAAAGTGTTTACCCCTTTATTCAAAAAAAATAAAAATAATGATGCACAATTCAAGGACTATGGTACATCAAACATGTTTCTTCTACCAATGGAATGACTAGGATCCAAAAGAAAAAAAATTATGGACTCTAAAACAACCATGTACATGGCCTATGCATGTCTTTATCTAGCTCCTAGATACATAAAATTCACAATTGTAGGTCAAGATTCATAATCACCTCAAGATAGTGAAATTATCGATCATGTTTTCCCCTCCTCTTTTTTCTTCCACTGTATTTCTCCAATTCTTGTCTTACCTATATTTTTAGACCTCCTATCTTTCCCTTTTCCATATTAAAATTCAAAACCATTAACCTTGGAGAAAAGGAAAAAACCACCACCCCTAATAGTGCATACAAAGTCTAGAGATGCCAATATTTTTTTTATATGACCTATAATAAAACCATAGTAAAAGTTACTAAAAGTATAGAGACAAAATCCCTATGAACTTGTAGAATCACTACAGATTTAACTTTCATCTAGACAAATAAATTACAACAAACTATAAGTAGGTACTAGCCACTATGTGACACTTTATTTTCCTAATAGTTCAAAAAAATTATTTTAATATTGAAATTGTGAGAATGGTAATAGTATTTATATTTGTGATATGTTATTAGCTTATGTGGAACGATTTGACAATTTTTTCTTACTGCGTGACTATTCTATGTTTGTTGTATTTATTTGAAATATTCAATCATATCAATTTACTTTTCTCTCTTTATAGAATTTTAATACTTGTAATGTTTTCCTTACATATTTAGTATAGATAATAAATATTAACAAAGATATTCTTCCTCTATTCACCATAAATAATGTCTACATGAGGTAAGAAGTCCACCATATGAATATTACAAATACCCACTAAAGTGTTATTTCCCCTTAACCCCACACATTTAGAAATTTGGGCCACTTTAGTGCCTGATAAAAGTTAGATAGAATACTTACGATTGTAGACGTATAAAAATGACCACTTTCCTAAATGAATATTTAATGTTCATTTTATTCTCATTCCTCTATTTAGTTAGATCTAATTTAATTAAATTATCTACATTCCTCTATTTGATTAAATAAATGATTCAATTTATTTATTTAAATTCACCTAAACCTTTCATGTCATTTAATTGAATAAATCATTTTATTTAATTAAATCCCTTCTATCTCCTTTTGATTAAATTTACATTTAATTAAATTATTCACTTCAAATAAATAAATCTAATCTATTTAAATCTCTCACTTGCATCTATTTTGTTGAAATAAAACAATTGATTTTAATTAAAATTACCCTCCATCCACTTGCATTCTCCTACATCTCCCACTTGTCTCCCAACCTCTTTCTAAATTCTTCTAGAACCTATCTAATCCCAATCAATTAGCCTAAACCTTTCAATCATTCATTTTCCCTAAATTTGGGGATGTCACTTCTCAAATTTGGAGGAAAGCCTTCCAAAAGCAATAAAGCCTTTATGTCTTCAACAAGCTAACTTGTTGAGTTCCCCCAAATTTGGAAGGACTCTTACAAATTTGTCCCCAAAGTCTTCCAAACCATTAATGGTTAACTAACCCTCTTGGCATGGTTAGAGACTTTTTGCCTAACTCAACCTTCATCTAACCCAATAAAACTTGTTAATAATATTATCCTTATCATCCTTATTAATAATAATAATATTATTATTACTATTATTAATATTATTATTATTACTATTATTCTTAATATTACTTTTATGAGTTAAAAATGATAAATTAAATAAGGTCAAAATTTTAAATAAAAATGAGTATTAAGTGGTGACTCGCATGTGAGGTCATAATTTACTTGGAAATTATTTATTTCCTCAATATTCTAATTGAGCACATGGTGTAGGAGAAATAAGAAGATTCTTTAAAAAAAAAAAATCAAAATATTAAGGAAGAAATATTATATTTAGCAAATATATGACATGGGAGTTACAAATTATTCTATGACAAGAATAATTCTATTCATGGCTTTTTTATGACAAAGGAGTTATGAAATTCATATTTGATAAAATGGAGGAAAATTCAAATTTTGATTTTTAATGCATGGTCAAATGTAACCACCACTATGACAACAATCATTTTGCATGAATTTAATTTAAAAATTACTTATTTTCTCAATATGTTATTTAGCACATGTTGAAGGAGGAAATGAGAAGGTTCTAGAAGAGAATCTCAAATTCAAATTTTTGCATGTAACCCCCACTATGACAATAGTCATTTTTGCATGGGATTATTTCAAGAAAAGAATCTCAAAACCAATTAACATACATGGTAGTGGGAAAATGACTCTCTTTTCTATGTATTGAACACTATATTTTTGAAAAGGGGGAGTTCATTGTTTTCTTTGATATGTAGTTTTGAATTCTTGCAAATTATGTTAGTAGTAGGAGGATTTTGGTAGACATATTGTATTGAAGGAGATAGGATTTTCTAGGGGTTTTGGATGAGATCTATACCAAGTTGCAGGACAAGGATCGAAGGGAGCAAGAGGAAAAGTCAAGAAGGAATCAAAGAGATTGAAGATCTTCAACAAAGGAGAGCATTATCAGATAAGTGAATTTTCCTCCAAACGATTAAGTAGGTTTGATCTATAAAATTAATTTAGTTGTATTTCAAAAAAATAAAAAATATATATGAAGTTTCTTTTATTTCTTTGTAATATCTTAGGAAATAAAATAAAATAAAAATTGTTTGTCTTTTAGAAAGGAAATAAATATAGTTTTATTTATTATTAAGATTTTCTATTGGTTCCAAATAATATTTTAAATTTGGAGTTTTCAATCTCATTTTATTTCAAGAAAGCTAATGGTGTTTTAATTTATTCATAACATGAAACATAAAAGTTCGATTATATTAATTGGAAACAACATTTATCTTAATTATGAATTAATATTTTTTAAATAGATTTATCAATAAAATACATGAAATAGATTCATTGCATATCTATCTTGAAATACCCAATTTAACATAGTTTAATGATAAATTAAATTTTTCAAATACAAAAAAAAAAGAGAAGATATCAATCCATTATTATTAAATTAAATATTATTAAATTATAATTGTCTGGATTTAATACTAAATGAGAATAGTGGAATAATGTTAGGTTATCCTATTTTGAAGCTTGGTATAGGAAATATTATTATTGCAATTGATTACAAAAACATATTGTTTAAAATTGAACATGCAAAATAATTTGTATTAATTGAACTGACTTTTTATTTAATTAGTTATAAACAAGGGCAAAGAGGTAATTAATATTTATATGTGGGTTCAGAAAAGAAAATTAGTTAATGAATTAATTAGTTTCATCTAAGAAATAATTACTCATAAATTATTGATTGGAAATGGAAAGTAAATCTGAGAGAGAAAAAAAACTATGGGATGAAAATCAAATTAAATATGGTTTTACTCTTTTCAGGCAACTCTAACAATTTTTATTTTAAAAGACAATATAATTAGAAATATTATCTTAAGCTATCCCCTTAAATCTAGTTCTTCACCATCATTGGTCTCAATATTTTTTATTATGATACAGTAGCTTATAATTTGTAGATTCTGCAGTTAACCAGTTGCTTAGAATGAAGGCTATGACCTAGGCATGCTTGATTTTCACTTGAAAGTTTGAAACTTAAGTAATTGGAAAATTAGACTTAGTTAAATTAAATATAAATAGTTAAATTTAGAATTGATATGAGTAACTATTATAGATCTATGCTATTGTGCAAAACAGTTTAATGTCAACTAAATTTGTCAAAACTCTTAACAACCATGAAGATAATTTTGAATCTATTGTTCCAGAAATAGTCTATTATATTATGTAAGTAAATTAAATAATTTTTTTTATATAGAAATAGTTTAATACGAAATTATAATAAAATGAAATAAATAAATAAAAAATAGAATAACTAAAGAAAAGAAGAAAAAAAAAACTACAACAAAATCAGTCATCCAATCCTTGTAAAAAGGGTTTTCAAAATCTGCATAAATTTGGATACATTAATCTACAAACAAGACTGAAAAGAAAAAAATATCCTATTAAGATGGTTTTATGCAAATAGGAATCCGATTGATGCAAAGGGTAGCAAACTCGCAGAGAGGCATGATATATTTCGTAGAACTCTTTTGAATACATTCTTCTTCTTACATTCTTCCTCAGGGTAGATTTCATAGAACTCTTCGAATGCATTCTTCTTCTTCCATTCTTCCCATGGTAGATTTTGTAGAACTCTTTTGAATGTATTCTTCTTCTTACATTCTTCCCTACAAGATCCACAATAATGAAATGAAAGAAAAGCCCTAAATTTTAGTATTAGTATAAAGATTTTAGGGTTGTGGGTGAACCTTACATCTAAGGGCTAAGATTAAATCTAATCTAAGGGTTGAGATTGCTTACTTAATTTGTTTAGTTTAAATTTCAGTATTCACTATAATAAAAAGGAAATTCTTTCCTTCATATGTAAATTTGATTTCATGAGGGTATTCATTTTGTGAAGATAATTTTATATTAAGTAATCTTTTTGTTGATAAACATAAATTTAGATAAAATAAATAAAAATCAATTATAGTAAATTTATCATTGATTTGATTGGTCGGTCGTTATGTTCTCTTGTATAAAAATTAATCATATTTATATTAAATTAATTGCTTATTTTATAAATAGATATTAACACCCTTAATTTTAAATTGTACCAATAGTTTTGAACCAATGATTTAACCAACTTATTATTTAATTACATGAGGATTAAAATTTAAAATGCTAAGGGATAAAATTGTGTTGAAGATTGCTTTTTTTGATAATTAGTAAGTTCTTTAAAAAGCTTTAAAACTTTCTTATTTGCCCTTCTATAAATTATAAAAATCATTTGTTAAATTTATTAAAAAGAATAATCTTAATTTAAGTGTTTGTAAATTTTATTAAAAAAAATAAAATAAAATTAAAAAATAAAATAAAAAAGAAAAAAAAAGGATTTTATTTCTTTTCATATTTGGATGATAGTGGGGTAAAATTTACTTTTGACCTTATCATGTGCTCTCTAATTATTTAAATAAAACTTTACTTCTAAAACTTATTTAAATGCAGATATAATCCTTATATTTGGGATAAAAATGGATAAGGAGTTATTTAAAAGTAATATGTCGGCGATGAATTATAATTAAGAGATCAAATAACATATGAAATAAATTAATTTATTAAACACTTTTCTTATTATTAAATGAAATATAAGTTCCTTCAAATTATTTAAATTGTGGTATAGTGTGTTAAGTTTGATAAATGTTAGACTCTTTTTCCAAAGTCTTGCTATTTAATCGTTTAATTTTCTTTCAAGCAATTTAGTACCTTTCAAGTATTAGAATTCACATTTAAAGTAATGTTATCATTGTAGATGAAATTTATGTTACTTCATATGGAAGAATTAGTTGGGCTTATTATTAAATACTTTTCACTTCAAACAAGTAGGTTTTAAAATTCATTTCCAAAGTCTTTCTATTCTTTCAAGAAAATCAATACTAGGAATCATACTTTTTGTGTAATGGTTTGCTCCAAAACAATTATATCTTGCAAGTAATTCAAATCATTTTCATAAGTTATCTTTGAAAGTGCCATGGTTTCCAAGCAATTAGTAATTTCATGTATTTAGTTCCAGTTTTCAAATTTTTAATTATTTTCATAATTTTCCTTCGAAGAAAATACTATTCCCAAGTAGTTGATTTGTTTATGTTCCCTTCAATTACATGAAATTTATACTTTAGTTTTTTAATTCAAGCGATAATTCCTTGTATATAATAGTTTCTTTTTCATAATTGTATTGGTATATTGCTTCATTTAAGATTCATGAATTCAAAGTTAAATCTCTAGTTAGATGACTAAACAAGAGGAGTTGAAACCAAAAATTAGCGGCATTCGGTATCTATGGTGCCTCTGGGTCACACTTACGGGTAATGTCGTCGTGTTGAACTACTGCACTTAACGCCTAATAAAGCTGCAACAACGATGTATGTGGCATCGTCCCTCTAAATCGTAGGGGAGAAATAAGGGTCATTTGGAAGTTAAAATCCAAGGGGTGGGTAATCCCTCTTGGATCGATAATCTAAAAAAATAAAATTTTAAATGAATTTTGCATCCGCTCAGTTAAACCTTAGAAAAACCCATTAGGGTTTGGTTGTGTGTTATGATCTTGGAAATTTATTTTATCCCAATGATTTCTACGGATAATAACAGATTGAGGGTGACGTATTTAATAGGAAATAAGACTTAGTTATCTTAGGCCACAAGCGGAAGGCCACCTTGAGCCTTTTTGTTGTAGAGCTACCATCGTGGGTAGCAACTATAGAGAAACTGTCTGGGACATTGACCCTATAAAGGGTTGCATACCCACCATACAGTTTAGATTAAACCATAGTTTAGAAACCAGAACTACATACTTTTCGCCTTGATCTCGTGTTGAAATGGGTATGCAAGCAGTCTAGGGATGGAGTTGTCCCTTGTACTCAGGCGTTCGGGGATGGGGATTAGGATTTGGTTATGGGTGAGTAGTTGGTTCTTGAAGCTCCTTGGTCTTTTAATCAATGGTGCAAATAATAATTGAAAGGTTAAAATTAATTCAATGCATACTCAGAAGGAATCCTGTATGGATTCGCTTGACTTCTCGAGGCTTTAGGCTGAATTCTGAGGCAGAACTCAAGCTTGTTTATGTAATTATTTTTATACTCCTAAGGACGATGACCTCGGTGCACTCCTAGTAGGCGAGTGTAGTCTTTAGAGACTAGCTCAGGACCCGGATGGTCCTGATGAGCCTAAAGTCTCTGGCCAGAGCATATCCTATTCTTAGGAATAGATGCCTACCCCATTTGGGTAGATACCTATCCCAAATTGGATAGATGAAACCTCGTGTCTTGTATGGTTAGATGCCTAGTCTCGTATGGTTAAATGCCTAACCCGTATGGTTAGATGCCCATCCCGGTTGGATGGATGCCTATCTCATTTTGATAGATGTACAGGTATACGATTGAATCAAACATAATTAAGAATAGGTAAGTGTAGCATTGTAAATTGTACGCACTTGCTAGGGTGGTACAATTTCACACCTAGTTTAGCACCTGCCTTGGCGCATTTTGCATTTTGCATTGCATTTCCCCTTTAGCACTTAATTAGTCAAATTAATTAGGTCTAAGGTTCTATTTCATCATCTCCCACATCATAAAGTTGGGCCCTTTCATTAAAGTGTGCCCCTTTCATTTTATTCTTCCAATACATCATTTAATCAAAAACCGTAATTAGGTCCTATTTTGAACTTGGGGGCTCGATTTTGGGGGTCAAAACATCTCGAAATCAGCTGTAACTTCGGGATTCTCTCTAAAATCATCATATCCGACGACCCTGAAAATTTGGTGAAAAGTTGTCGGGACCATGGCGCCCAGAGAGGACCATGGCACCCAGAGTGCACATGGTCTCGGAAATTTTTCCCAAAATTTTAGGAGCGCGATCCAATCATAAAATAAAGCTTAACCCCAAGAAATTGGCGGGATATTCAATCTCTAGGTCGGCCAAAAGTTGAAATTAAGACCTAGGGTTTCATATATAAGAGCTCTCTTTCTTCATTTGAAAGGATGGGAATTTTGGGGCTTTCGAGGACCTTCTATGCAGTGAAAGAGCAGATCTTTGAAGACTTCAATAACATTCAACATCCATCCATCAAGCATTCATCAATTTCATTCATTTAGGGTTTGGGAGACATTGAAGAACAATAGGAGATTACCGACTGAAGATTGGCTTGTACTCCTCCCTTAAGGGTTGGGTATGATTTCATCTTGTTTCCATGTCTTTGCATAAGCTTCAATATATCCTTTATTCATGCTTTATATCACTTTGCATCTTGATTTAGAGCATTTACATTATCATTTACAAGCAATTAGGGTTTACTTTCTAGGTTGCTCTAGTTTTCTTTCTTGCATTTAAGGACCTTGCACACACACTAGGTCTGCACACACAATACATTTTACAATACAACTTGGCTATTCGTGGAGGTGGAAATCACCAAAGCGGGGGTTTGACTAAGGCAAAACCCTATATAGCCGCCCATACCCTTTTCAGATATAAGTGCAGGTTTCGGGACTCGGACGACGCCGCAAGTGACAGATCCGGGAAAAGCAGGTCAAGATAGCACTCCACACCAAATTGCAGAGAAAAAGACCAGGACAGGGGCATGGGGTGCCCTGGTCCTGCCAGGACAGGGGCGCTGGGCACCCTGGTCCTCCTGACAGACAGCATTTTCAGCATTTTTGACAGCTTTTTCCAGAGTGCAAAACAACAGTTTCTGGAGCAGTTTCAGGGGCAGAATCAGGACAGTGGCACCCGCACCCCCGTCCCAAACATTTTCAGTCAGATTTTAACTCTGGGTACACATTTGCATTCTTGTCTTATCCTTTCATTTACAACTTTCCATTGTTTAAGTTCAATTCTACAATCTTGTCATTAGTTCATACTTGCATTTTGGGGTTAGGAATTGAACTTGCATCATTTTATCTTTCAATTACAACAAAGGAATAGAAATCCTAATAGGTAGCCCGTGGCTCTCTCTTTCACAAGAAGAAGTAGCCAATTGTGTGATACCTCTAGGCTCTTTCGTATTCTGTAATGTGTGTCAAAAGGTAGGATTAGGGCATGTTAACCTAGTCTCGCTTTTTCCCCTACACATTTTGGTGAACCTAACGTGAATCTATCATTGCTTCCTCTTGCATTGCATTTGTTAGATCTAGATCTAGATTTAGTGTGTTTTCATTTCATTTTCATTAAAAAGAAAAAAAAAGAAAAAAAAAGTGTGTTTCTTTGCATTGTGTGTTTAAAATTTTATACAATTTCAAAATGTCAGATTTTTATTTGCAAGATGTTCATATTTGTGATGATTATGAGTTAGATGAAGCTTTAGATGAATTTTTGAAACCTAAATATACCAAACCTTCATTTTACCAAAAACTCATAAACATTGTTACTATGCCATTTCGTTGTGATGAGAAAGATAAGTCGAATGATTCCTCTCAAGGGTACATTCCTATCAGCTCTTCCACTAAATCTAGTAACATGGTTGTTTTCAATTATCCCCTCTATGAAGAGATATCTCCTTTTGAATCAAAAGATAAACCTTTTAATAGATATGATCATGCTTTGTTGAATGATGCCCTTGATGCCTTTGTGTCTCCTAATAAACACTCCCTTCATGAGGATCCTTTTGTGCAAGAAGATGACATTATCCCTACATTTCCTAGTGATGGCCTTTCCTTTTCCAACAAAATTCCCACTAGAGATGATGAATTAATGGTAAATGCTTACCCTTCTCCTAAATTTGGTCTTACCCATAAGCATCCCTTAGAGAAAGAAGATGAAATAATAAGCAATTTCCTTAATTCTCTCTCCCCTAAAGATCATACTGAACATATTTTGAGGAAAGAGGATGAGTTTAACACATCTATTGATACTCTCCCTCCTAAGGATGAGGAATTAATAAACAATGTTATCTCCTCTCCCAAAACTGACAATACTTCAAACATTCCTTTCAACAACCTCACTATTTGGGATGAACCATTAGAAGAAGGTATAGATTATTCTTTACCCCTAGCCAAAGGGGATGAAATCAAGATTGAAAACTCCCTTGATAGTTTCTCACCTTCCTTGAATCTCAATTATTCTCCCCTCCTCAACTTGGTCCTACTCATAAGGAAACCCTAGTTCAAAGCAAGATGGTTAACATCTCTTTCAAAGATCTCCCTCTCAAAAGTGAGACTTTAGAGAGTAATGTTGACTCTTCTCCTAGAGAGTTTATTCCCCATGTAGATCATTTGATGATAGAGGATGATATGACCTTTCCTCTTCCTACTAGGACATCAATGCCTACCCCTTGTCTCTCTCCTAAAATTGATTTAATTCGTGATGAGATTTTAGTGCAAGAGAAGACTATCAATAATTCTTCCAACACTTTTGTTCATTCCTCTAAACCATCCTCAATCAATTTGATACATGTGAATGAAACACCTAACAAACCTCTCTTCACTGTCCAAGGTGCTTGTCCTTCTCAAAATTCTCAACCTTTAAATAAGCCTATCTTAGTGGTTCAAGGTGGTCATGCTAATGATTCTTTTTGCACTCCTAAGAAACCTATTATTACTGTGCAAGGAGGTTATTCTTCTAAGAGCCCTTATGAGTGTGCTAAGCAACTAACTAGAGAGAGTTATCATGCGGTTGCCCATACTTATAACACAAGAAACAATAGGAACCTAATCCTCCTCTAGTTATCCCAACTTCACTTCCTCCTTCCCAACCTATTCTTCCCCAAGCTCCACGTATTTCACAAGTTCTTGGTAAGGAATATGATCTCATAGAACAACTTAAAGCTACCCCTGCTAAGATATCCCTTTGGGATTTGATTCAAACTTCTTCCGCTCATCATGGAATGTTACAAGATGCCTTGAAAGATTTGAATGTTCCTCCACCGAATACATCTAGTAATATAGCATCTTTAGTTAACTCTGTGATGAATCCTAAAGCTCAAATTGTGTTTACCCAAGATGAGTTTCCTACTAGTGAAATTCAACATCAATATGATCCCTTGATGATTGTGGTTATCATAAATGACACTGCTATAAGACGAACACTGGTAGATAATGGCTCTGGCCTTAATGTGTGTAGCATTAATCTATTGCATAAGATGAATGTGGATACATCCCTTATTGAGCCTGACTCTCATCCCATTCGAGGCTTTGATAATGTGGCTAAGTCTTCATTAGGTATTATCACCTTACCAATCACAGTGGGACCTGTTACTTTGCCTACTCCTATCCATGTTATGTTGGGAAATCTAACATACAATTTGTTATTAGGGAGACCTTGGATTCACAGTATGCAAGTTGTCCCCTCTACATTGCATAGACAAGTTAAATTCATTTATAACAATAAGACATATACCTTGATAGGTGATACTAATCTTTAGGCTTGTTTGCAAACATCTACTTCCAAAGGGAGTTCTTCTAAGCCTTCCTCTTTTAGTGATGACTCGTTAAACAAGATACCTATGGATGGATCATCACCCTCTAATAATCAAAATTCTTTGGATGAGTCTGAAGTTCCTGAAGAAGATTCTTCTCAACTTGAATCTACACATGAAAAGGCTTTTGATGCTGAGAAGGTTCTCGCAGAAGACGATTGGGGATCTCTTGATTTTAATCCCACCTTTGTAGGTGAGTATAGGGTTCCTCCTAGAGAGCTTAAAGTTAAAAAGAAGGAAGAAACTAGAGATCAATCAATCTTACCTGAACCTATGAGCAATAATTTTGTGGCCGCTTCTCAAACTTCTTCTCCTCACACCTCTAATTATGAAGAGTTTGATTCTTTGTCTTATGAAAAACCACCTTCTCTTCCTGAAATGGCTGATCGTTTTGGTCGTGGTTTTCGCATTTTTGCTAAGCATGGGTATCATGGAAATGGTTGTGGCACAAATGAACAAGGAATTAAAGTTCCTTTAGAACATAACATGCATGAATATTCATTTGGACTTGGATATAATCTTTCTAAGCCCACCAAAGCATCTAAAAGACCATCTCTCAATGTGAATGCTATATTTAGTAGTGATGATGATCTCACTTCAACTAACTCTCATTCCCCTCATAAGGAAATCTTGGCAATGAACAAATCTCTTTATGAATCCCCTCAAATTTCTAAATCCACTTATGAATCTTTATCTCCTATTCATCATAAAGTCCTTTCCTCTAGGGATAAGGCTCTAATAAATTACACTCATCCCTCTTCTAAGATTTCATGTGACTTTTCTTCTTCAATTTTTATCATTTTATACATGTTTTTGATCTCACTTATAGTTGAGCATTTAACATGTCATATTCAAATACCTCATTTAGTCTATCATGTCTTTAAATAACATTAATGGCTATTATGTTGCTCATCATTATGTGACATTGGTAGCTCATTTACTAGGGGCTCATTGTCATTCATGATGGTACAATTTCAAGTGCAATCATATTTTTTGAAGCAACATAATAGCCTAATTTTCTTGTTCCTATGGGGACAAGAGTGATTTCATACATCTCTTCTTTTGCTTATGTCCAAATCTCTCCCTAGAAGATTGTGTAAGTCCTTCTCATTGAGGCAATGATCGTTCCTTATTTTTATCTAAGGATCCACTTTTTCCTATTTTGTGGATGGTGTGGACTTTATTACTTGATGTTATGCCTAGTATGCATTTGTTGTTGTTTGTTCAAGGTGTAAGTCCTTGACTACAACCTCTTTTGCACTTGGTAAAATACATCCATAACGAATTCACTCTCCTAATTGGGTTAAAAAGAGCGTCATCCTTCATTAAGAATCACTTTCACCTCGCAAAAGAAGGAAGTATTGCATTCTTATTCTCTTCTTTGTCTTATTCTAGAAGATGTTATATCTGTCTAAGACAATTTCTCTCAGGGATAGGTGTCTTTTGTACAAAGATCTCTTCTCCTCTAAGGATCTCCTTTACACATACTACAGGATATCCCTTTCCAACTATCTTATCCTTTCTTAAAGAGCGCAAAAACTCTCTTGCTTGGATCTATGACATTGTTGCATTTTTGGGGTATCTTCTTTTGTGATGAAGGTACGTATCCTTGTTCTAATTTTCTTATGACATAAACATTACACTTTTTGAGCAATGGGTCATTCTCGGAACTAGAGCACAGACTCTTAGAGTGAGATGTCATGCTTTTTTTACTATACATATACAGGTTGTGGCATACTTGGGCATAGACTCCTATGAGGTGCTTCTAACCTCCCTTACACACACATGCACGAGGTTGAGTGGAACTAGCGGCATAAGGCTAGACTTTCTCACTCTCCTCCCTTACATGGATCACCTAGACGGACTCTAGGGGCTAGTTTTCCATGTCCTTTTCCCATGGATCAGCTAGACAAGATCTAGGGGCAAGAAGTCCATGTTTTCTCTCTCACTATTCTTCTCATGGACCACCAATGTGTGTATTCATGCTTTTTTCCTTTCTTTTCTTCTCTTTGCATTTTGTTTCCATTTACATCCTTCATCTTGTGTTAGAGATCCTCACACTCTTTGTTGTATTGGAATTGAGATTTAGTCCTCTTTCTTACCAAATGATTCTCCATTAGTTTTTGATCTCATATCAAATCTTCTTGTGAGCATTTGTCATCAATTTTCTTTAACAATTCGAAGTGGTAAACATGATACCCTATTTCAACTCACTAAAATTAGCAAGCCGAAACAGGGGGGGGCATATAGCTACCCTCAAATTTTCATCACCTTCCTTAGTAAGCATTAGGTGATTTTGTGATCTAACATGTGGTTTTGTAGGTTGTGGTTCCTAACTGTGTACTGTAGATACCGCTGGGGGCTTCGTTCGACAGACTTATGGATATATCCTTTTTCAAATAATGTTTACTTTTCTGTACTTTAGCTTGCATATGCACGTAGTGTTCATATGACCGCTAAAGTGGGGGCTAAATGTAGCTTCCTAAATTGTACGCACTTGCTAGGGTGGTACAATTTCACACCTAGTTTAGCACCCGCCTTGGCGCATTTTGCATTTTGCATTGCATTTCCCCTTTAGCACTTAATTAGTCAAATTAATTAGGTCTAAGGTTCTATTTCATCATCTCCCACATCATAAAGTTGGGCCCTTTCATTAAAGTGTGCCCCTTTCATTTTATTCTTCCAATACATCATTTAATCAAAAACCCTAATTAGGTCCTATTTTGAACTTGGGGCCTTGATTTCGGGGGTCAAAACATCTCGAAATCAGCTGTAACTTCGGGATTCTCTCTAAAATCATCATATCCGACGGCCCTAAAAATTTGGTGAAAAGTTGTCAGGACCATGGCGCCTGGAGAGGACCATGGCGCCCGAAGTGCACATGGTCCCGGACATTTTTCCCGAAATTTTAGGAGCGCGATCCAATCATAAAATAAAGCTTAACCCCAAGAAATTGGCGGGATATTCAATCTCTAGGTTGGCCAAAAGTTGAAATTAAGACCTAGGGTTTCATATATAAGAGCTCTCTTTCTTCATTTGAAAGGATGGGAATTTTGGGGCTTTCGAGGACCTTCTATGTAGCGAAAGAGCAGATCTTTGAAGACTTCAATAACATTCAACATCCATCCATCAAGCATTCATTAATTTCATTCATTTAGGGTTTGGGAGACATTGAAGAACAATAGGAGATTACTGACTGAAGATTGGCTTGTACTCCTCCCTTAAGGGTTGGGTATGATTTCATGTTGTTTTCATGTCTTTGCATAAGCTTCAATATATCCTTTATTCATGCTTTAGATCACTTTGCATCTTGATTTAGAGCATTTACATTATCATTTACAAGCAATTAGGGTTTACTTTCTAGGTTGCTCTAGTTTGCTTTCTTGCATTTAAGGACCTTGCACACACACTAGGTCTGCACACACAATACATTTTATAATACAACTTGGCTATTCATGGAGGTGGAAATCACCAAAGCGGGGGTTTGACTAAGGCAAAACCCTATATAGCCGCCCATACCCTTTTCAGATATAAGTGCAGGTTTCGGGACTCGGACGACGCCGCAGGTGACAGATCCTGGAAAAGAAGGTCAAGATAGCACTCCACACCAAATTGTAGAGAAAAAGACCAGGACAGGGGCGTGGGGCACCCTGGTCCTGCCAGGACAGGGGCGCTAGGCACCCTGGTCCCTAGGACAGGGGCGCTGGGTGCCTTGGTCCTCCTGACAGACAACATTTTCAGCATTTTTGATAGCTTTTTCCAGAGTGCAAAACAACAGTTTCTGGAGCAGTTTCAGGGGCAGAATCAAGACAGTGGCGCCCGCGCCCCCGTCCCAAACATTTTCAGTCAGATTTTAACTCCGGGTATGCATTTGCATTCTTGTCTTATCCTTGTATTTACAGCTTTCCATTGTTTAAGTTCAATTCTGCAATCTTGTCATTAGTTCATACTTGCATTTTGGGGTTAGGAATTGAACTTGCATCATTTTATCTTTCAATTACAACAAAGGAATAGAAATCCTAATAGGTAGCCCGTGGCTCTCTCTTTCACAAGAAGAAGTAGCCAATTGTGTGATACCTCTAGGCTCTTTCGTATTCCATAATGTGTGTCAAAAGGTAGGATTAGGGCATATTAACCTAGTCTCGCTTTTTCCCCTACACAGTAAGAATAAGTAATCGTCATCTAAAAAAAAATTGGATTAAGATAAGTGGGTTATTACATTACATCCCTCACTTGCATCTATTTTGTTGAAATAAAGAAATTTATTTTAATTAAAATTACCCTCCATCCACTTGCATTCTCCTACATCTCTCACTTGTCTCCTAGCCCTCTTTCTAAATTCTTCTAGAACCTATCTAATCCCAATCAATTAGCCTAAACCTTTCAATCATTCATTTTCCCTAAATTTGGGGATGTCACTTCTCAAATTTGGAGGAAAGTCTTCCAAAAGCAATAAAGCCTTTATGTCTTCAACAAGCTAACTTGTTGAGTTCCCCCAAATTTGGAAGGACTCTTACAAATTTGTCCCCAAAGTCTTCCAAACCATTAATGGTTAACTAACTCTCTTGGCATGGTTAGAGACTTTTTGCCTAACTCAACCTTCATCTAACTAAAGGGTCTCATCAAGCATTCATGGCTTTACCCTTGGTTATCTCCTTAACCCTTGCACAAAAGTTTACCCCTTGGGTAAAAGCTTTATCCAATGGATAACCTTAACTTAACCTTAACCCTTACCTCCTAAGGTAACCATGAGGTCTTCTCAAGCATTTAATGTTTCTTCCATCTCCTCTCAAGTAGTCTCTTGTTGACAATTGTCACCATTTCATTGGTGAGAATTGTAAACATGGATTGATAACTTTCAATCCTGGCCCTTGATAAGATCATCCAATCCTAACCATCTGTTACCCTATTTTCCCTATAAATAGATCTCTTATTCCTCCATTTCATATCCAAGTCTCTAGCATAAAACTTATAGACATTTTACTAAGCATTTAAATCATCTTTACATAACATTTAGCCTCTCTTTGATATAAATAATCATAACATCTTTATTTAATCATGGTAGACTAGTGTGATATGCTAGGATAGTTTTGTTACTAATCCTTTCATCTTATCATCATATACATGCTAGTTTAGTTCATCTTTTTATTAATATCATGCACATTAGGATTGCATTCATGTTAGATTGATCAAAGCATCCCTCATTCTCATGATTGTCATCCCTAAGTCACTTTGCTCAGTGATCTAAGAGCAAAGGCATTGGCTTTAGGGGTCTTGTGAGATAGAGAACAATGGAACATCCCTTGGGAAGATGAGCTAAGTGGGGCAAGTTATGGTCAAAACAACCCCTGACTAAAATGGAGTGGGAGTAGGCTTGCAATCAAGCATGCCGAAGTGCCGAAGCATGTCAAGAGCATACTTCTGCTAGTAAATGTAGATCCCATCAGAAGATTGAATCACCTAAAGACCAAGGAAATAGTGCAGAAGACCAAGATCTGTCATCTCAAACTGATCTATCAAGGCTCGCTGAGTATTCTGAATGATAGAGGATGAGCTACCGGTGATGAGGAGATCATCAACATAGAGCACAAGAAGCAGGATCTCACCCTCAAAAAGCTGAATGTACACTATGTGATCAGAACGACTGTGGGTGAACCTAGTGGAGAGAAAGAAATAATCCATCTTCTCCTGCCAAGCTCGAGGGGCCTGTTTGAGACCATACAATGAACGCTGAAGTCTGCAAACCAAAGAACTATCCTGCACAAATCCCTGAGGCTACTCCATGTAGATTTCCTCTTGTAGATCCCCATGCAAGAAGGCACTCTTCACATCCATCTGAAAGACAGGGCAAACCCGAGAAGCTACAAGTGAGAGTACAAAGTGAATGGAGTTCATCTTGGCGATAGGGGCAAAGGTCTCGAAGTAATAAATACCCTCAACCTATGAGAAACCCTTCGCAATAAGACGTGCTTTGTACTTATCAATGAAACCATCAACAACATACTTAGTGCGATACAACCAAAAACACATAACCATCTTTCTACCCTTAGGAAGAGGACAAAGATCTCAAGTATGATTCCTCATCAAAGAAGAATACTCCTCCTCCATAGCACAATCCCACTCAAGACAATCAGTAGCCTCTGAAAACTTTTGAGGATCATCTGAAATAGCACGACTTAAAAGACTAGAATCCATAGTATGAGAATGGGTTCGATGAGTATCTAAAGGATCACCAACCAGAGGACCTGTCGCCTCAACAGTAAAGCGAGCCCACTTGGGCATTGGAGGTGGATCAGGTGGAGGTGGGGATGGTGGATCATCATCACCATCATTAGAATCATCCTCAAAAAGATCCTAAAGAGATGTAGTGGAAGGAGGAGGCAAAGGAGTAAACACTAGAGTAGGGGTATCCACTGTGGGAAGGCACTCATCAAAATAAACATCCCGTTGAAACAGGACCTCTCTAGAATCAGGATCAAACAACCTGTATGCCTTAACATCCTCACATTAGCCAACAAAAATGAGTGGTCGTCTCTTCTGCTCCATGGCTTTCCTCTGAGCATCAGGAATAAAAGCCCATGCCTCATTTCCAAACACTCAGAAAAAAGAAACATCAGGCTTGTCATGAGACCAAGCCTCCTTAGGAGTCATATGTCGAATAGCCTTGTGAGGCATCCAATTCTGAATATAGTTGGCACAATTGAATACCTCAGCCAAAAAGATGAATCCATGGACCTGGACTGAATCATACAATTCACCATCTCCCGTAAGGTTCTATTCTTGCGCTCAGCGACACCATTCTAGTGAGGGGTGTAAGGAACAGTAAATTGATGCTGCAAACCATGCTCATTGCAAAAATCTCTAAAAGCCTCATTCACATACTCCCCCCCATTATCTGTAGGTATCTACCGAATAGAACAACCTGACTGCTTCTCAACAAATGTCTTGGAGATTCGAAATGAATCAAAGACATCAGACTTGGACTTAAGAAAGTACACCCATGTGCGTCTGGAGAAGTCATCAATAAAAGTGAGCACATACTTGGCCCCAAAAAAAGAAGGAGTGGGAAATGACATGAGATCATTGTGAATCAACTCCAAGGGTGCCAAAGCACGAGAGGCTCTTCCCTTCAGAAAGGGATCTCTGTGATGCTTGCCAAACACACAACCTTGACAAACACCATTAGTGCAGGAAATCTGTGGGAGCCCAAGAGAAAGTGCCTCTATACTCATCTGCTGAAGATATTTGTAATTGACATGGCCCAAGCACTCATGCCAAAGCTTACTCACTGAATCTGCATGTCCTATCAGAGATGAACTAACACCTACAGAGGGCTCAAATCCATCAAATCTATACAAACGAGATGCAGTATCCACACTCCCAGTAGCTACAACCAAATCAGAATCATGGAGGTCTCGAATAACCACATCATGTGGTGAGAACTCAACTGTCTTACCAGAGCCAGAGTGGAAAATCTGATAAATGGATAGGAGGTTCATCAAGATGTTAGGAACAACCAGAACATCATGTAGAGTACCCCCATCCAATGAGACAAAACTTGAACCCAAGACTGAAAGATGAACTGAGTCACCCACTAAAATCTGTGAAGTACCACAAGAGGCAAGAGAAGTAACCAACTATTGAGTGTGAATCATATGGTGAGAAGCACCAGAATCAAGTATCCATGTGGACTCATAGGTCAAAGCTCAAGCAGTGAAAGAATGACCTTTTCCTTGTGGAAGGATAAGATGCCTGAGGTGAGGAGATGTGATGTTGTTGCATGGCTTCCTCTAAAGCCTCTAAATGTTTCCAACACCTAGAAATGGGATGTCCTTCCTTGCCACAAAAACTGTAAGTATCTCCTGATTTCTTCTTAGTCTTGGAGGAAGACTTACCAGACTATGAAGATTTCCCATGCTTGGGAGGAAATGGTGGTTTAGATTCAGACTTATGAGCGTGCTTGGAGGGATTCTCACTACCTGCAAAAGGCTTCTTCGGCTTCGGTTTCTGCTTTTGTTTCTCCTTAGAGGACTGAGCAACCAATGCTTTGTTCTTGGATCCTGAAAGCATATCCAGCTGAGAAAGATGAGACTGCTCACGAGACAAATACTCACAAAAGATGTCAAAGGTAGGCATGGTGAAACGAGCACCCAAGCCATCCATGGTGGAGTAAAAAGTAGAGGCAAAAAAGTGAAAATGACCCCAAAGCTTCGAAAGAATCAAATGAATGCACTATGTGTCTGTATTGATCTTGCCACATCCCTAAAGAACAGATCGGGTAGTCTTGAACTTGTTCAAAAAATCCTCAATGGTGGGAAAGGAATCAAGAAACAAAGAAACCAACTCTGCCTCAATTTGTAATGCCTGAATCTCATTAACCCTCCCAAATAGAGAATCAAACTTCAACCACATAGCCCGAGGAGTGAGCAACTTATCAAGGTGAAACAGAAGACTGTTGGAAACATGCAAGGAGAGAAAACCCATGGCCTCATCCATCTTGTTCCTGTGATGAAGAAGCTCATAAGGATGCTGCAATATAGGCTAAACCTCATCCAAACAAGACCACAAACCCCATGCCCTAAGAAGCCTCATGATGTGGGGCTTCCAGGTGTGATAGTTGTGGGAAGTCAACAACTCAACTGAAGGATTTACCATGAAAACAAAAAAACTTTGTACCTGCACCTGCACCTGCTTGTTGGGTTTTTTATTATGTGATCTTTTAGAATAGACAAAATATGTAGAAGGGTTTGTTTGTTTTGAGAGTTTTGGTGTTCTGTATTTCTGATATAAATGATAGAAAGCAAAAAAACCCCCCCAACAATAGATAAACTCAAACCCTAGTACATACTGATGAGAAAGAAGTAGTGCATAAGCAAAAAAACTTCAAACTGATATCTCATGTACCTGATGAAAATTCTGAGAAAAAAGATCATAAATCTGAATAGAGAATGTTGAGATCTTTCCATCACCTATTCATTTTCAAAAAAAGAAGTCTGTTTGCACATTCTACGGCCCCGAAAGTGCAAAAATGAAGCCCGACTTTGACTGAAAAAAAGTACAGTCAAATAGTAGAGTCGGAAAAAAAAATCTAGCACCACGACGTCCGTCTTGGAATCATCTTTCCAACGCCTATCTGTTTTCCACAAAATAACTCCAGATGTGAAAGATAAGACCAAAAAACCAACCCCCCCTCAAAAAGGCTAGAGGGTGGTGGTCCGGTGGAGGAGGCAAGAGGAGGTGGTCGAATGGTGGCGGTGGTGGTGGGCGGGCCAAGCGGCGGAGGCAGAGAGAATCTGGGTGGTGGTGGATAAAAATCAAGCAGTGGGGTGGCGGACTGTTCCAACGGCGGTGCCTGGAGGGCCAGCGGGGGCCGGCAAAGCGGCGCTGGCAAGGGCCAGAGTGCGACGGGAGCCAAAGGGAGGGCCACTGGGTGCCGGGGCCGAGCCAATAGGGGGGCTGGACGGACAGGTCCGGTCTTCATATGACAGTCGGACTGTCAAGTCATCGGTACTTGCGGGAAACCCCAAATGCCAAAAAAAAAAAATTTAGAACACTTCCTTTTGTTTTTCCTTTGGGATTTTTGATTTTTTGTTGATTTCTTGTGATTTTTTAGAAAAAATCAAAAATTCGGCCTGCATGTCGTAAAAGGGCAAAAAAAATTGAATTGCCAGAGTCGTACGACCTAGTTTTGGAGAAAAAAACCACCCAGTTGCTCAGGAGTCAAAAATAGATAAATTTTATATGACTATAGGAGTGTTTGGGCCTTCTGAGCATGATGGTGAGGTCCGTTTAGGGCCAAAGTGCTCAGAAAAAAGGCCTAACCTCAAACACACAAAAAAAATTGCTTGAAACCCCAGATTTGCTTCCAATGCAAAAATCTCAAAAACAGGAACAGATAGCTGCAGATCTTAGCTCTAATACCATGTTGATGTTGAGAAATAGAACACCACAAGAACCTAAAGATCTTCTACAAGCTAAAACAATTTGTTACTGTATGCGGGAAAAGCGAGTTGATAGAACTCAAAATGTGAAAAATGGAGTTCTAGGGAGCCTTGCTCACACAGCCACAGGTCTTCTTGGTGCAAGCTATGGAGTCATGAAGTATGGCTCAGCTTCCCAAGGTTGGTTCCATTGTTCTCTATCTCACAAGGTCCCTCAAACCAATGTCTTTGCTCTCAGATCACTGAGCAAAGTGGTTTAGGGATGACAAATGCAAGAACGAGGGATGCTTTGGTTGATTTTAAGATGAAATGCATCCTAAGCTATTCATGATCCTATAAATGCAATAAACTAGTTTATAAGATGATAAGATTAGTAACAAGACTATCCTAGCATGCTATATTAGTCTATGATTAAGCTAAATGATAAGGAAAATACTCTAAACATGCATATTTAGATTAATTCCTATTTAAAAGAGAGGCTAAATGATGAGCATAATGATATATTAAAGCTTGGATGGATTTTAGTATAAGTATGATGCTAAAGACTTGGATATATCTAATGGAGGAATAAAAGCTCTATTTATAGCAAAAATAGGGCAATGGATGGCCAGGATTGAAAGAGTTAATCAAAGGTTGACTTTGAAAGTTGGGAATCAATGTTTGCAATTGGCACCAATGAAATGGTGACAATTGTCAACATAAGGTTGGTTGAGAGAAGATGTAAGAAGCATTAAATGCTTGAGAAGACCTCATGGTTACCCTAGGGGTTAAGGTTTAAGGTTAAGTTAAGATTACCCATTGGATAAAGCTTTTATCCAAAGGATAAATTCTTGTGCAAAGGTTTAAGGATAACCATGGTCAAAGCAATAAATGCTTGATGAGACCCTTGGGTTACATGGAGGTTGAGTTTAGGGAAATTCTTTAACCATGCTAGAGGGTTGAGTTAACCATTAATGGTTATGAAGACTTTGGGGATAAATTTGTAAGAGTCCTTCCAAATTTGGGGGTATTCAACAAGTTAGCTTGTTGAATGGATAAAGGCTTTAATGCTTTTAGAAGACTTTACTCCAAATTTGAGAAGTGACCTCCTCAAATTTAGGGAAAGGGGATAATGAATGGGTTTGGGTTAATTGATTAGGATTAGATGGATTCTAGAAGAAATTAGGAAGAGGGTTAGGATGCAAGTGGGAGATGTAGGACTTTGCAAGTGGATGAAGGGATAATAGGCTTTAATTGAATAAAATGGATTTAATTCAATTTGGTTGCAATTGGGGAAATTAAATAAATTAGATTTATTTAATTTAGGATAACTATTTTAATTAAATTTGAATTTAATTAAAAGTGGATAGGGGATTTAATTGAATAAAATGATTTATTCTATTAAATGGTAAAAAGAGGCCTAGTGAATTTAATTGAGTAATTTACTTAATTAAATAGAGGAATGTGGATTATTTAATTAAATTGGATTTAATTAAATAGAGAAATGAACATAAAATATTCATTTAGGAATATGGTCTTTTTTATACGTCTACATTTTGCCCCTCTTTGAAGTGACGTGTGTGCACATGTTATTTCAAAGAAAATGATGTGTCGTTGCGATTTTATGATCAATATTGTTTTTATGGATTTTCATGTCATGCCCCAGATTTGATGTGTGATGCCCCAGATTCGAAAAACGATGGTGATAATGCCCCCTCAGGAGATGAATCAAAATTTTGGAAAATTTGATTTGATTTGATAATTGTGTTTGCTGTGCAAAATTTGGCTAGGTGGAATGTTTAAATTGATTCATCTCCTGATAATTGACGTGTGCGAGGGTATGAGGGAGACCACGAGAAAATTACATGCTCATTTCCCTAACCCTAATTTTATTTTACCCTATAAAAGGGGAAAAGGGCATTGTTTTGTCTCATTTGTGCTTGTTGACTTTGGAGAAAGAGACTTTTGGAGAGAAGACAAAATGCCTATTCCATATTCTACACATCAATTCGAGCACGTTCGGAGGTATCAGAGGCCTACCATGTATGGACCACCGGTAAGTCAACCTTTTGACCCCTTTTTGTTTTTTAATTTGGTTGGTTTTGGTCAGGTTTTGAATTTTGAAATGCGGTTTTCACGTTTTGGCGCATAGGGGTCTTAGGTTAGTGCATAGGGTTGTAATTTAGGGTAGCACATGGAGTTTTTAGGTTAGCGCCTGGCCTTAGGTTAGCACATGAGGGACACAGGGTAGCGCTTAGGGTTACAAGGGTAGCACATCGGGTAAACCTAGTGCATAGGGTCCACAGGGGGTCGCATGGGCAGGGGGATGTAGCGCGTAGGTTAGACCTAGCGCATAAGTTTAAATAGGTAGCGCAGACGTGGGATAGGTTAGCACATGGATCGGGTTTAGCACTTAGGGTAGATTAGTTAACACATGGAGAAAAAAGGGTAGCGCGTAGAGTTAGTCTAGCGCATAGGGTAGATAGGATAGCGCGTGGAGAAAATAGGGTAGCGCATAGATTTAGTCTAGCGCATAGCCAAATTTAATTAGCGCATGCAGTAGGTTTTACAAGATAGGATGATTTGTGAATGTAGAAAATTACATAGGATAAGATCAATTTTTCCTGGAGAGGTAGATTTTTGTCATTTGCTGTGTCGGCTATCATGTTTTTGATAGTTCGTCCAATATGAGTACTGATTTAACTTGGTTTGATTTGTGATTTTTCAAGTTATTTATGTAGCTATTAATGTGTTTGTGATCTAAACTTGATTTGATTTGCATTGCTTCAAGTTAATATATGTGGAGCCTGATTTGTGTTACAAGCTGATATGATTGTGGAACTTGAGTTGTGTTACAAGTTGATACGGGTTGGAAACTTGAGTTGTTTTACAGGTTGATATGGGTGGGAAACTTGAATTGTTTTACAAGTTTATGTGATGTGGGGACTTGAGTTGTGTTACAAGTTTTGATATGGTTTTTGAAAACTTGAGTTGTGTTACAAGTTGATATGGAATGATATGATGTGGAACTTGATTAGATTTGCAAAATGTTTCAAGTTTTTGATGTGATTTTGATTTTGATATCTTTGTTTTGATGAGGAAACTAATATTGGACTTGTTTTTCTTTTTGACAGGAGCGATTGGGAGTGGTTCAGTCGTGCGAGCGGTTCCCCAGGCATTGATACCATGGTTGGCACAAGCTAACTTAGATATTATTGAGAGATGTGGCCTTTCATCTTTATTAGATATGCCTCGGTATACTGTGAACTGGGGTTTACTCACAACGCTCGTAGAGAGATGACATAGTGATACGAACACCTTCCACTTTGCCACAGGTGAGATGACAGTGACTCCTGAGGACTGTTACAGGATATTGCAGATTCCCATAGCAGGTGCATTATTGCCTTATGAGCAGATAGAGGAGAGCGGGACAGAAGCACTGTGTCGCATATTTCATGATGAGACAGTGTGTGGATATGAGATCCCTTGGTAGGAGTTCTTGGATTTGGACTATGCGCCTCTTCCATCAGTACTAGTAGGTTTTATAGGTGGATTCCTATGTCCTGATCGTAGTTCAAAGGGATTTTTCATAGGTTGGGGATTGGTGCTAGAGGAGATGGTGACACGGGCTGCGAGTTTGCATGGGGATCGGCTATGCTAGCCCATTTGTATAGGGACTTACATGAGGTGGTATACCTGGGTTACGATAGTTTGTCAGTTGGCATGACACTTCTACAGGTATGGTGTCGGGAGCACATTCCAGCAGCTAGGCCATTGGTGGATAGAGACAGGCTTGCTGGGCGGGCATATGCATACGGATGACATCAATACGATTGTCTAGCGACCATATACAGATTGTGAGGTATGGGCCGAGGATGGGCTAGAGATGTCATATGTGTTTATGAGTTAGTTTTTGATAGGGCGGAGGCCCTTGTGATCGAGAGATTTCTGGTTGGTAGAGTTTTGTGGTAGTATGGTCAGCAACAGGGGATACCACAGGGAACTAGCTTGTATGCGTGTCGGAGACAGGATATACCGGATTAGGGTCTGACTATTGATAGTGGAGCGGCTGTAGAGAATTTTTCCAGCTTAGCGAGCTAGATATGGGACTATGCTCTTGAGATATTAGATGTTGGGATGACACATGAGTTTGTTGGTTTGTTCACAGCTCATGTCGTGGCTAGGATATCAGATCTTGAGGAGATGCGACCTACCTTCGATGATGATGAGGATGAGGTAGGGGAAATGGTGATGAGGGAGATGATGGAGGTGGAGGAGGATGATGAGGGAGAGGATATTGGGGGAGGAGAGGAGACAGAGATAGAGATAGGGGTGATAGGGGAGTGCGGGTGGAGAGAGAATTTTGACGAGCAGTGATGGATAGAGGGAGAGGAGGGTTGGCGATCGGAGCAGGGGAGGAGGGGAGAGTGGGAGAGGTGATAGCAGCAGTGGGAGGGACTGATGAGTGGAGACGGCTAGCACAGAGGAGGAGGACTAATGAGTTACCTCCACCAGCATCAAGAACAGGTAGAGGGACAAGGGGTACCCCTTCATAGGTGCCCCTCTAGGTCTGGATCCCGACACATGTGGAGGATGCCCAGATTAGGACTCTATAGTTGACAGTACAGTAGCTACAGGCACAATATTGATGCAACAACGTCAGATTACCCAGCTGACCCTAGAGCGTGATACTGAGATAGAGCGACGGGGTTGAGCGGAGGAGCTGGCAGGGAGTGTGTAGAGAGTAGCAACAGGTGGTCCGATGAGGGACATCATGAGAGAGCTGTCCTTGAGAGTCAAGGAGGTGGAGTACTATCGATGCCACTATGAGGATGTGGTGCCCAGGGAGCGTAGAGTGTAGAGCTTTACGCAGTCGAGATCAAGTCGATCTTGAGAGACTGGGTCACGGTCAGAGAGCAGAGGTGTGACGGGGCCTTTGAGACAGGATCCCCCTGGAGATCCAGGGGTTGGGACATCAACGACGAGACCATCCCCCTGAGAAGATAGTCATACTTGAGAGACAATGTCTCTATTGTATTTTGGATCATTGTTTTTATTGTACGAGGCACAGACATGACATATATTTGTACATTTTGATCATTTTTGATATATATATATATATATGACAACATTTTCTTTGATCATGTGATGTGTTATGGATGCATGTTCTAGATGCTTTTACTTTATTTTATGATGATGCAATGCTTAGATAGATGATATGATGAAGTGAAATTCATGATGTAAATGTATGATGTTTATGAGATGTGAGATGTATCTTGAAAATGAGATGTATGATTTGATATGTTGTGAGATGTATCTTGAAAATGAGATGTATGATTTGATATGTTGTGAGATGTATCTTGAAAATGAGATGTATGATTTTATATGCTGTGAGATGTATCTTGAAAATGAGATGTATGATTTTATATGCAACTAATTGTAAAATGATATGTAACTAATTGTAAAATGATATGCAACTACTTGTTTTTGGAGCATCCTCATTCTGCATTTGTCATCCGATATAACCACATGTTTATTTGCTTTCGATATATGTATCATCATTGAGCATTGATTTGTTGGGGATATGTTGAAAATTTATACAAGCACAATGGTATAATTGAACCATAATGACCTGAGAAAAATTTACATGATTTTTGATTTTGCAAGATAGCACAAGTGTCAAGGTATAATTGAACCGGGATGACTAGAGTGCGGATTGCGTATAAACAAACAAGAGTAAACCATTTGTATGCGTAAAGTGGAATCATGTCTTCAATGATATTTTTTGTATCACATCTTGAGACAAGTATTTACACAGTACAAGTGATTGCCTCTCGGATAAAAGACTAAGAAAATATTGGAATTTCCCGATGATCTCTAGCTTGGAAGCATTGTTGAGAAAATGTAGAGAATCCAATAATTTAAAAGGTTCAAATGCAAAAATAGTCAAGACTTTATGCAAAATGTTACATTTAGTACTTCAGAAAATCATCCATCATATTGTTTTTGTGATTTTTGTTTTAGTTAGCCAATGCTTTGCTCTATGATGGAGTAAGTTTTTGGTTGCTGGATGCGGTGTTATGAGTTTTACAAATAGTTTTGATGGCTTGAACGTGATGCAAGTTTTGATGATTATTGCCCCTAGCTAAGTGTGTCTCTCGATGTGGATATGTACAGTGATTACCAAGCCATGGTGAGATGTGGTGAGAGGATATATGGATAAACCAGGATAGTGAATATGCTAAGTATGTCCTAAATGGATATTTGCTAAGTGTCGGGTGATGGCCGATAGTTTTTGGCTGTGGAGATATGGATATAGATAAAGGAGTTGTCCTCTCACAATAGTGCCTGTTACCAGGTTTTCACCAGTTGCTTTTATTGTACCTTTTTATTTGCTTTTTCTTGATTTTTTGATTTTTTTTGTTTTTGACTTTTTCCATGCATTAGACTAAGTGTAGTATTTCTTTAGATGAATGATGTTACTTGGTTCATCGAGCACATCTCCTTCTGAAGTTGTAAGCTGATAAGTACCTGATCCATAGACTGATATGATGACATAGGGACCCAACCAGTTAGGTTCAAATTTCCCTTTCTTTTCTTGATCTTGCTGATTTCTTGGATTTTCTTTGAGGACTAGGTCACCAACTTTGAAGTTTCGAGGGATGACCTTGTGATTGTAGCTTCTGCACATGTGTTGCTAATACGCTTTGAGATGAGTGTAAGCATGTTGACATCTTTCATCTAATAGTTCCAGTTCTTGCAGTCGGTTGACTCGATACTCTTCATCTGGGATTAAGCCTTTTAGAGAGACTCTGAGAGATGGAATTTCTACCTCCAGTGGTAAAATAGCTTCTGATCCATAGACCAAGGAGAAAGGTGTTGCTCCTGTAGGTGTACGGATGCTAGTTCTATATGCCCAAAGTGCTGGATTGAGTTGTACATGCCAATCTTTGCCTGCATCATTCACTGTTTTCTTTAGGATTTTCAGTATTGTCTTGTTGGATGCTTCTGCCTGACCATTCCCCTGGGGGTAGTATGGCATAGAGAACCGATGTTGGATTTTGAATTGTTCACATAGTTCTCAGACATCTTGGTTTTGAGTGGTCGTCTGTTATCGGTGATGATGGAACTTGGAATACCATATCTGCAGATTAGATAGTTCGAGATAAAAGAGGCAATTTGTTTTCTAGTTACTATGGTCATGGGGACTGCTTCTATCCACTTGGTAAAGTATTCTGTTGCAGTTATAATGAACTTGTGTCCATGTGAAGATGAAGGATGAATTTTGCTGACCAAGTCGACTCCCCACTGGCAAAAGGGCCAGGATGTTGTAAATGGCTGCAGTTCTTGTACTGGTGCATGTATCAGATTGCCATGGATTTGGCATTTAGGACACTTCTTGGCGAAGTGGTAAGAATCTTTTTCCATTGTAGGCTAGTAGTATCCCATCCTTAGAAGATTTTTAGCAAGAGTAGTTCCGCTTGAATGTGTGCCACAAATACCTTCATGAAGCTCATGTAAGGCAGAGTCAGATTCATTACGATCAAGACAATGAAGAAGAGTACCATCTAGACCTCAACGGTACAAAGTATCAGTTGTAAGGGTATAACGGGCGGCTTGTCAGATAAAATTACGTTTTTGGTTTTGGGATAAGTCAATGGGTAGGATGTTGTTCTTTAGATAATCATATATCAGTCCATACAAAGGAGAATCTGAACTGGTTAAGGCATAGATAACATGGGATTCAGATTGATCATAGGCTGGGGAGAACATTTGCTCTACCAGAAACTCGTAACAACTCTGTTGTTCTGGAATTTGTAGTAATGAAGCGATAGTAGCCATGGCATCGGCTGCTTTGTTGTTCAACCTTGGTATTTGCTCAAAGGTGATGTGTACAAAATACTATTTGAAGTCATCCACCATTCGCTTGTATGGTAGTAGCTTGTCATCCTTTGTTTGATATTCGTTGTTGATTTGATTGATTACTAGTTGTGAATCTCCATAGACCATTAACTCTATGATTTTCCATTCTACGATCATTTTGATGCCTATAACCAATGCCTCATATTCAGCCACATTATTTGTGCATGGGAACATAAGCCAATATGATCTTGGTATAGTGTGTCCTTTAGGAGTGATAAATAGAATGCCAACACCCAAACCATGTTGTGTGTAGGATCCGTCAAAGTATAGGGTCCATTGTGTGGTAGAAATAGCAAGAACGTCCCTGTCTAGAAATTCAATCTCCATAGTTTGCTTGCCTGGTAGCGGTGCTTCAGCTAGTTGATCTGCAATTTCTTGTCCTTTGATAGCTCTTCATTCTGTGTAGTGGATGCCAAATTCACTGAGAATCATGACCCATTTAGCCAATTGGCTTGTAAGAGCTACCTTGCTGAGTAGATATTTGGGAGGATCAATTTTTGCCACTAGCTTAATGGTGTGTGCTAGCATATAATGTCGGAACTTTTGAGATGTGAAGACTACTATTAGACAAGCCTTCTCAATGAATGTATAGTTGAGTTCATAGCCATTCAATGTCCTGCTAATGTAGTATATGGCTCGTTCCTTTCCTTGTTGATCTTCTTGTGCCAATAGTGCCCCTAGTGATATATATGTTGTTGAAATGTATAAAATGAGTGACTTTCCTGCTATTCGTGGTACTAGAATTGGTGGGTTCATCAGATACTGTTTGATTTGATAAAAAGATTCTACACACTTGGCTTCCCATCTAAAAGGTACATACTTATGTAGTAAATGATTGAATGGTAGACTTTTATCAGCTAGTTGAGCGATGAATCGCCTGATTTATTAGAGTCGTCCTTGTAGAGATCTGAGCTAACTGATATTCTTTGGTGGTGGCATCTCCATAATGGCTTGTATCTTTGCTGGATCCACTTCAATACCTTTAGCTGAGACTATGTAGCCTAGTAACTTGCCTGATGTAACCCTAAAGACACACTTCTTAGGGTTGAGCCTGACTTGGAATTTCTCCAATCAATCAAAGATCTTTGTTAGGATGCTGAGGTGTTCTGCTTTGGTGAAGGATTTAGCTAGTAAATCATCCACATAGTCTTCCATGAAGGTATACATCATGTTATGAAAGATTGTTGTCATTGCTTGTTGATAAGTAGCTCCTGCATTCTTTAAGCCAAAAGGCATAACATTCCAACAGTATCTTCCCCAACGATAGGTAAACGTTGTTTTATCTTGATCCTATGGGGCTATTTTTATTTGATTATAGCCTGAAAAACCATCCATTAGTGAGAGCATTGCATGGCCCGCTGTGAGGTCTACAATTATGTTGATATTGGGTAGAGGAAAGTCGTCCTTTAGATAGGCTTTGTTGACATCTCTAAAATTAGTGCAGATTCTGATACTGCCATCTGGTTTTGATACTGTTACTATGTTGGAAATCCATTCTGCATAGTCGATGGGTCGAATGAATCCGACATCTAATAGTTTCTTTAGTTCAGCCTTGACCATGAGTGCCACCTGTGGATTCATCTTTCATAGTTTTTGCTTGACTGGCTTAACTCCTGGAGAGATGGACAAGTGATGCATGATCAAGTGTGGATCAATTTCGGGCATATTTGCATATGACCAAGCAAAGTTAATTTGCTTTTCTTTAAAAAAAATGAGAAATGCTGATCTTTCCTCCTCTGTCAGAGATTCTACCAAGTGTATGTTTTTGGCTGCTTCTGTAGTACCAATGTTGATTGATTGAGTGGGCTCAATCAATATGGGTGATCACTCATGAAAATGTTCAGGAAGAGTGTCAAGTCTCCCATCCTTAGGTGCCTTAAAAAGGTTTTCACCCTCAGATGCGTCCTTTATTTTTACTTTTTTGTGATCGAGAGCTGCCATTAACTGGTTTTCAGCATCAGATCTTTTATTTGGTTCATTTTTGTGACTGGGAGACTTGGTACTTCCTGGTTTGCAGATATCGTTACTTTGTTCATTGGTAGAGCCTGTTTCTAGGTTAACGGTACATAGGTAGTGGATAATAGATTCATCGTCTGGGAAAATTGGTATATCATGTATTTCGGGTTCGTCCTAGCCGATGAGGTCAGGAAAGACAAGAGGTAAGGAATCATTTGGTGGATCAAGTTCTGCTACTGTAAGTGTCAAGACAGAGGTTTCATCGTGATTGGTTTTGGTTTTAAAGAAGTCAAGGATTTCGTCAAGGTCTTCGATGGTATCATTTTCTGTATAGACTTGTTCATAATGTCATTGCTCGTTTGGCATGACATCATAGATATTTTGTGGACCAAATTCAAGAGGTTGATATTCTGTGCTGCATGCTTCTTCAGAAATGGGTGTATGACTGCTATTTTCTGTAATATCATCAGGAATATTAGAACAGCTACCCCATTCATATTCATTGGAATCAATTTCTGAGGTATCATCCCAGATTTTATCAGTGTTGTAAACAGGTATGTTGTATGGTGAAAATAGATCTTTGATGATGGATACCAGTTTGATAGTTTTCTCTGATTTTGTGTCAGATCCTGCTTCTACCTTTTGTATTTGCTCATATACTGTGCCTCCTTGGGGAGGAATAATGGTATCAGGAGATGATTCTGTTTGTTTTTTAGACATTGGTGTTTGAATATGATCTACTGCTATAGATATGGCCTTCTTATGAATGAGAAGCTTTTCCTGATGTTGCTTTTGTTCTTTACGTTCATGGTCCTTGTGGATTGTTGCTGCTGACTCAAATAGTGCTTCCTACCAGGATTCTTCTTTGTACTTCTTCTTTGCTTTCCATTGAGGTTTTGGAGTTATGCAAGGTATCTTTCTTAGTAGGAAAGTGAGTTTACAACCCAATCCTATTTTGTCTCTATTGAGATGTGAAGGAAGGTCTATTGGTTTAGTGACTCCCTCTTCGCATTTTCCAATAGGTCCTTTACCATCATATCCTATTTGTTGCATGATTAAGTAGCCCTTTTCCATATAGGTGTGTTGGTAGAACTATGTCTAGAGCAGCTGCTCTGTTATCTTCTTCCTCATCTTTGTATAACCAACTAAGAATGTCCTTTTCTTTTGATTCATGTGCTAGAGTGCCTAGTTGGATGAAGGTACCATCAAATTTGGTAATGGGCTGAGTTACCTGATGTGTTGATGTTGTAGGTAATCCATGAGATCTGGGTGATGTTGGTAAGTTGGCCAAACACATGGGTTCCAAAGAGTATTCTCCCATACCGTGTTCTCTGATTTGCATTTTCTACTTGAAATCTCCAGGTAATGATTCAAACTTTGCCTTCTGTAGATATGATGTTGAGGATTTCTATTTTTCCCTATTATGGGGAACCAAACTGTCCCAGGCTTCCCCCATTGCATTACAATGTTGAAATGGATTGTGATCAATAGATATAGAGACCTCTTTTTTGTTATAAGGAAATTTTACACACTGGTGATACGTAGAAGGCATTGCTTGCATTTCATGTATCCAGGGTCGACCTAATAAAATATTGTACATGAGGTCTATGTCTAAGGTCTGACACATAGTATCCTTTTGCACCAGTCCAACTTGAATGGGTAACATCATAGTTCCTTTAGATGATCTTTCTTCATCATCATATACCTTTATGGTAATCTTTTTACGTGGATCAATAGACTCCTCAGAGAAGCCTAATGCACAGATAAGTTTTAAGGTACATATATTAAGTCCAGCTCCTCCATCTATCAATACTCTTTTTACTCGATGCTTATAGACAATGACTTCAATATGGAGAGGAGTGTTATGCGGATGACTTAAGGAAGTATTATCATGCTCTGAGAAGGTGAGATTATGAGGCAATCTCATATGAGAAACCATGGCTTGGAATTTGTTAGCATCCAGATCTTGAGGTACATTGGTTTCTAATAGCGTTTGTTCCAATATGTCTTTATGTTTTGGCGACAGTTTCAGCAATTATAGTATAGATATTTAAGCAGGAGTTTTGCGTAGTTGGCAAACTAAATTATATTGGATTTTTGGTGTAGTGTTTGTTGTTATTGTGTGGCCCTTCAAGACATATTTATGAGCTCTGGTTGTTACATTGACAGATTCTTGATTATGCTGGTCTCGGATTGTGATGACGTTTACATGATTGTCTTCAGCTGATATTTGATTGATGGTGTTATTGTAGATGTGATTGATACGAGCCCCGCGTGTATCGTTCAAGGTTGAAGCTCCATCTTTGTTGTAGTTTGGAAGAGGATTTTTAAAGGCTTCGTGGTCACCATTTGTTTTGAGACCATCCACTGTTAAATCACCTCGATCAATCATGTCCTGAACAATGTTTTTCAATCTCATGCAATCGTTCGTTCGATGACCTTTGTTGCGATGAAAATCACAAAAGTGTGAGTCATTCCACCAAGGTGGTTTGATTTGGGGTTCATAGTGGCTGATTGCGGGCAAAGAGATAATCTTGTTTGCCAGGAGTTCTCTGAATGCTGACTCCAGTGATTGTCCTAGTGGTGTGAAGACACATTTTTGGAAATTGTTGGTGCCATCTCGTGAATTGTTATTAGGTCCTTGATTTGTGGTTTTGTTTTGAGTATTATTGGTGTTGTTTGTGTTGGGTTGACCTCGATTGGTATTCGGTGCGTATGTGTTAGCGTCTAGGTTAGCACCTTTAGGATTCTTTGTAGCTTGAGGTTTCCGAATAATGTGAGAACTGGTTGTTTAGATTTTGGATCATGTGATTCATTACTGCCTTCATTTTTGTTTCGAGTCCAGAATCTAGATTTGTCTAAGTTGTTGTTGTTTTGGTTATTGTAGTTTGATGAACTTGTTCCTTCTTTGAAGAATTTGAGCGTTCCCTTTTTGACACATGCTTCTTCTACTTGAATGTCATTTTCAATTAGTTTAGCGAAAGATGGTATGCATTGGAGTTTGAGCCTGTAACTCATCTCACCATTCAAGTTGTCGATGAAAATTTCCATTTTCTCCTTTTCTGGAATGTCTTGAGGATATCATGAAACCATACGTCGCCAACGTTGAAGGAATATCATGAATGTTTCATTGTTTTTCTGTTTGGTGTTGCAGACGTCTAGCATGGTTATAGCATGTTGAATGTTATAGGAATATTGTGTTATGAATTTGTTGACCAATTCATCAAATGATCTGACAAGAGGTGTGATCTTGGATAACCATTCCATTTTTTGTCCCCCCAAGCTTCTTGGGAACAACCTCATCAGATAGGTGTCATCATGAGCAAATTCAAGACTCATGGTATAGAATTCTCTGACATGATCACGGGGATCGCTTTTCCCATCATACTTGTCAAATTTAGGTACATCTGAGTTTGGAGGAAAAGGGATCATGTGCAATCTTTTGTCAAAGGGATAAGGACAAATTTTGATTAATGAGTACCGCACTATCATCCCTTGTTGCAAGTCTTGCATTTGTCTTTGTAACATTTGCATTTGTTGAGTAAGGGCAACCAAAGGCGTATTGTTTTGCCGAGGGAAGAGTTCTTCCCTTGCATTAATCCTGGGCTGAAATGGTGTATGGAACAGTATGTTTTTCTCAGGTATGTGTTGCTCAGGGATGTTTTGCCCTGGTGTATGTTGTTTCGGTATGTTTTGTTTAGGAATATTGTGTTTTGGATCGCGTGCTCTCCCTTCTCACTGTCATTCTTGATATTTGTAATGTTGAGGTCTCGTTCTAAACACGTCTGTGTCAAAGTCTTCAGAGAGTTTAACCCCTTTGCTTATGAGCATGAGCAAGTATTTTTCCTTGTCATTTTCCATGAGTCTTTCCACAAGTTTTTGGAATGAAGCACTTTCTTGGCATTCCTGAAGAAGTTCTTCAGAAATTTCAGTATCCTCTAGATGTGGACCTTCAAAAGGATTTGATAACCTCCGATTCATACTGGATTCTGCTTGTGCCTCGCTTTGTTTGTTTTGTTGAGAGCGAGTAACAGGCATTTTAGTAGAACCTTTCTATGACGAAGGGGACAAAATCCTCTTCGATATGTTGTTTGGGAGTTGGTGGTTCAAGTTGAGGTGTGTTGTAAGTGATGCACTCGTCGAGCAAGAATGTTGGATTGATCTTTCCTCCACGATTTATGATTTGATTAAATGAGGATTTTTGACAATATGCCCTAGTGTTTAAAGGCTCTTTGTCAAATTCGTTGGATTTGTTTTGGATATAAAGTTTGACGTGATGAAGGAATGTTTGATGAGATTTGAAGAGTTGACGATTGATGTATAAAAATTTATTTCTTTTGATAAATTTGGAAAAACTTGGTTTTTGTTTCTTCAACGTGGTGTTACGATAAATATTCTTTCTTCTCAGAATATGGGGATTAGTCATGCATAAATGATCAATGGTTTCCTTTGAATTTGTTTTGGATTCAGTTGATCTTGCTTTGAAAACTCAAGTTTTACTTTATCAAAGTGAAGGTTTAGATGCCCCCTCACGACAAAGCGTGTCAAATGATATGGATAAAGTCTCTCGATATGGAAACTTGATTTGACAGCCGGAGGTTTTAAACAAGTGTTTTTGAGATAAAATCCGTGAGATGATAAATGACCTATTTGTCACTTGTGATGATATTTCCTGATTTTGATAGGATAGATATATTTTATCACACAACCAGTTTTGGATTTTTACAACTTTTGTTTGACACAATTTTTTCTCAAGAAATAGTTTTTAAAGCTCTATTTTCAATACTCTGTTTTGACAAAAAACGATGCTGATGAAAAGAGGTTTCCAAAAATGTCTTCTAAGTTTTCAAAATTCTTCACTGTTTTGCCCCTTGTTTTTCTAAGTTTGGTCACGCGCCAAAACAGAGACGAGATGCGCTATAGAAATTTCTTTACATGCTAAGCAAAAGACCACATGCGCTAAGCTGCCCCTTGCCACACGCTAACTGTTTTAGACTGCTAAAATTTGTTTCCTGTTTTGATCAAAAAGTTATGCGCTAATATGGGTCTGCTATGCATTAACTGTTAAATCTTACGCGCTATTGTTTGACTCCTATGCGCTAAGTTGATGTTTCAACGTGCTGGGCTATTTTCCAAATGCACTAACTATTTAATGTTGTTTTGAAATTTTGGTAAAACGCTATTGTTTCAACTGGATGCGCTAACTTGATGTTCTGATGCGCTAACAAATGTACCACACGTGCTAAGAAGTTGCTCTCACGCGCTAGACTGTCCTAATATTTTCCTTTGGTTGGTTTTTGCAATTTTTGGATTTTTGCTATGAGTTTTTCAATGTTGATGGATGATTTTCTAAAGTAATAAATGCAAACATAGCACCAAAGAGACAACCATTTTCCTTAATCTAACAAAAAGTGTATGTTTTGCGAGGATGTGTTCAAATCCCCAATGTTTTAATAGGTTTGGATACAAATAATACACTTCAAGAAGACTCTCTATTCAAAGGTCATAAGTAACATCATAGCCCACTAGTTTCTATACTCCGTCAGCTCAAACAGTCGTGTCACCCCCTAGGGGGCACCCATTTTTTTGCCTTTTTTCAGAAATTAACTCAAAGTGAATTGCTTCACAATTGAGTAGTTATCTTGGGAGATATATGGTGAGCGATCTTGGGGGCAGATTCTTCCCCACCCTTGCACTATAATATTACAAATGTCTAGTTACTGACTCGGCTCAAGGTTTCTATTTTTATGGTTCGTAATCAGGCTTCCTATTCGGCCGTCAATGATAAACTCCCTTAGGAGGCTTCCCAACCTTTAGAACAAAGACTTTACGTATCTCAAGGATACTAGGGGAAGGCTAATCGCTGCGTGCAACCATTGAAAAGGACTTTCGTCACTTTCCACTTTTGATTATAGTGGGTTGGAACACTTGGCGTCAAAGTCATTTCCCACTTAGGTCGTTCCCTTCACACCGGCCATGAATGGCTTTAAGAGTTGATTTCAACTCCTCGGGAAGGCAGACCTGCTAAAGGATTTATTGCTTGAATTAAAGAAAGCTTTAAGAGTGGTTTGGATTTTTGATCACCCAGTTAAGGGGAGAGCATATTCCTTCCACTTTCGAGACAAGGCAAACAAGTTGTTCCTTTTAGCCTTCAAGACAATGATTTGCTAACTTTTACTTGGAGATGTTGCTCCAAAAAGCATGATGTTCTTTTTAACCCTTTATAACAAAGTGTGTATTTCCAAAACTTTTGTAAAACAAGCCTGGTCAACAAAAGTAAATCGTGATTTTGGTCAACAAAATTAAAGTCGATAGGGGAAAAATTTCCCTCTTTGCCTTGCACAAAATGAAGATGAGGTTCTTTTACTTTGCAAAATGAAGTGAATCCTTTTAAACACCAAAGGATGGTGAGGTTCTTTTTAAAGCTATTTTTGCAAAAAGAAAGATTGTTTTGTTCTTTTTATAACCCAAATTGAGAATTTTGTCTCCTATAAAAGCAAGAAAAATTGTTGTTGTGGTTCATTTTACAGCCCAAATAAGGTGAGTTCGATTTTATTTAACAAGAGTTTAAAATTGTTAAATTTTAACTAACTTAACTAAGTTAGTAAAAATCTAAACTATGTATAACTCTAAAAATAACTAAGCTCATCCCTGCAATAAGATGTTAGAAATCTTGCAAAACATCAACTCAAAATAGTTAGAAAGATTTTGGATCTGGTAGACTTCTACAAGTCTAATTTTTAAGTTCGGTTACAATTTTATTTTAGCTTGTTTTCTGTCGGTGATGCGCTACAAGACAAACTGTATGCGCTATAGAATGGGGGAGATGCGCTATCAAACAAACCCAATGCGCTAAGCTATTTTCTGAAAGCACTAAACTAGTTTCTGGATGCGCCGTACTATTTTTCTCCCGCACTGAGACCTACAGGAAAATATTAGTGGGATGATGCGCTAATTTAAAGGCTTCATGTGCTATATGATGGACCCAACGCATTGAACAGTAAGCAGGATGCACTAGGCTGTTAACCAAATGTGCTAAGGAATGCTTCCCACGCGCTGATTCCTATTTCCCGCATACCTACAAAAGTGGTTAAATTTAAAAACCAATTTGATATATGGGGTCAAGCCCCAAGGTGGGTGCTAGAAATGTATGCAGGAAAAGCAAATCGATAGAACTCAAAATATGAAAAATGGAGTCCTAAGGAGCCTTGCTCACACACCCACAAGACTTCTTGGTGCAAGCTATGGAGTCATGAAGTATGGATCAGCTTCCCAAGGTTGGTTCCATGGTTTTCTATCTCACAAGGTCCCTCAAACCAATGTCTTTGCTCTCAGATCACTGAGCAAAGTGGTTTAGGGATGACAAATGCAAGAACGTGGGATGCTTTGGTTGATTTTAAGATGAAATGCATCCTAAGCTATTCATGATCCTATAAATGCAATAAACTAGTTTATAAGATGACAAGATTAGTAACAAGACTATCCTAGCATGCTATATTAGTCTATGTGTAGCGTCCTAAAATTGTGACACTTGCAATTTCAACTGCATTTGGGTCTTCACGATGGCGATGCAACACGGAACCTGAATGGAGACCCCAAAACTTGTTCATGACATCAAAAACTGCATTTTTCAGCACCCTGGCCTGATCCTCCTTGCACCCCGCTGTCCCTGGAGGTGGGACCATGGCGCCCAGTGCCCTAGTCCCTGGCCCTATTTTGGGCCCGGTCTCCTATGGGGCTTCGGGTCTTTATGTTTGCAATTTGGAAAATAACATTTCCTGGTCGGCCTAAGGTTGGGAAAATTAGTCTTTTAACCCTAATTGACAAGTATATAAACTACATTTCCTCTCTCAAAAAGGGAGGAGGACATATGTGTGCAAAGACGCGGAAACGATATTCAAATATTCAAGCATTCAAACATTCAAGCATTCAAGCATTCTTTCAAGCAATTGATCATTCTAAGTCTCCATTCAAGGCTAAGTGTTGCATTCAAGACAAGAATTCAACCATTGAAGAGGAGATCACTTACAACACATTACATACTACATACATTACACCTTCACATGTAAGAATACAAACATTCTTACAACAAGGTATCAGTACTTGTTTACATTACAAACATTTACATTTACATCATTCTCATTTCTTGGTTAATTCCAAAACCGGGGTTTGACCTAAAGGCAAACCCCTCATCCCTAACCCCCCAATCATCCTCTCTTTTATGTGTGTAGGTTGCAGGTATGCGGCTGTAATTGAAGATCTGGAATCCTTGTGCAGAGACGAACAGATCCCCCTTCGTTTCGCGAATTTTTCGGAGGACCGTGTGCATGCCGGGCGCCATCGTCCTGTCAACTTTCGCTCAAATTTGCAGAACAGCACCGTCTCGACATTTTACTGCTAATTCCAGGTCCGTAGCTTCATATCATATCCCTATCTCTATTTATAAGCGAATATTTCCCACTTTACATGAATTCCTAGTTCAATCTTTCTATCTACATTTCTTTACAAAAGAGGGTATCCTTGATGTCTTAACCCTTGAAACTCATATAGAATCCAATCTTGCATTGTGTGGGATTGGATCTTGTGGGTTTCAACCCCTCTTTTGAATGTAAAGTCCCTCCGAAGTGAAAACCATCAACCCTAGTGACTCTCCCTTCTCTCTCCTTGGAGTTGGGGAGGGGAGGACGACTAGGGTTCGATTTTTCCGCTTTACATTTTGGTGAACCCAACGTGAACATCCTCATTCTGATTATTCATGGTTAGATCTGAAAATTTTGCTTCCTTAATTACATTTCCATGTTTGATCTTTTGCATATTTTAGAGGTCAATTGCATAAAAACCCTAAAATTTTCTTTTTAGTAATTAACTTGTGAAATGTTTTAATGCTTGTTTCAGATCTACCCTTCTATTGCAAATTGTCAATTCATATTTGTGCTTTAATTCTGAAAATTAAGTGGTTAAGTGTCAAAACCCTAATTTTTAGAACCCTCTTGATTCAACCTTTGACTGATAATTTCACTGATCAAAACACTTCCAAATCGGCTGTAATTTTGGATTCCGCAATAAAATCACAATATCTTTCATCCCTGAAAATTTGGAAAAAAGTTGCGAGGACCGTGTGCACCCCGAGCGCCATCGTCCCTGACATTTTTTCCGAAATTTCGGGAGCTAGATCTTACTGTATTTTTCTGCTAAAATCTAGAATTTTGGCTGATTTTATCAATTCTAACACTTTCAAAATTAAAGTCAAAGTTGGTCTAGCGATTGCTTGGATTGAGGCTTCTAATCATTCAAAAATTGTTGAAATTGAAATTTTTATCAAAATTGTGTTTCTTACAGTCCTAAATCTGAAAAGTGTGTTGGTGTTCATTCGAAATTTCAGTGCTTTATTCAAGTTTTTGCAGTTTGTGACTTTTGAAATTAAGTGTCTAATTGCGATATCCTTGATTTCCACTTTCAAATTCGAATTTTGCATGAAATCGAGTCAACTTTTAAATTTCAAAACTTGCATTGCTTTCAGCATTCCCTCTAAAATCATAAAATTCAAAATTTCAGTTTCCCCCTCTTTTTCAAAATTCAAAATTTGCATTTTTCAACAATCATGGTAGGGTTCAATTTTGAGATTGCAACTTTAATTTGGCCTATCTACAGATCGTAAAATCACTCAATTTTTTTAGATTAGCTTTAAAATCATCATAACTTTCATCCCTGAAAATTTCGAAAAAAGTTGCGAGGACCGTGTGCACTCCGTTCGCCACGGTCCTGGACATTTTTTCCGAAATTTCAGGAGATTGTCCTGATTGCATTTAACAGCTTAAATCTAGGAGATTGGCTGATTTTATTGAAATTTTCTACCTCTAAAATTCAAAATCTTCTCTCTCTTTAGTGCATGAGTTTTACAACAATAAGCCCTACTTACACTATTCCCGTTAGACGAAGCCTTAGAATTAAGTCCTTCCAAGGTGTAATTACCGAGGAGATGGAACCTAATTTGAATGGCCTTTTTAACGAGGACATGGGTAATTCCTCTAATCCTCTTAATGATGAAGAATCTCTCCATGAAGTTTCTGTAGAATAACTTTCGAAATTGGATAACCAATTTGATGATTTTTGACAATGGATGTCTCAAGAATACCCTGATAGCCAAGCTCTTCCTTTAATTGAGGGTCTAAAACGTATGGTTCAAAGTGATAAGAATGGAATTGATATTTTGCGTGGTATTGCACACATTGTGGATTCGAATGTGATGCCTATGAAAAGTTGTGTCGAAACCTTAGGTTATACACAACCTCCTACTCAAGTCAATCATTCTATTCCTTTGACGACTCCTATTGCTAGTATACCTACTTTTACATCAAACATAACGACTACGTCAACACAAGATATTCCCCCTATGATCACCAGTCATGGGGGCAATCCCTCTTCTTCAATCAACCCTCTTCCTTCATTCAATCCAACTTCCTCATTCATTCCTTCAATGAGTGTTCCTCTTATATCTCCACAAATGAACATGACGCAAGGGGGCAATTCATTTAACCCTTCCATTCCTCTTTGTAGTGTTCCTCCTATCCAATCATCTCCTATGACTAACTATCATAGTGTCCCACCACCTTACTCTCTACCTTCTTTCAATAACATAACACCTCCATCACAATCTAACACGTCTAATATGAACTCTTCGACTGAAGCGACCATTAACAATCTTGCACAAACTGTCTCTTCTTTACAGCAACAAATTGCCTCTATGAATCAATCTAAGTTTAGTGTGCCCACATTTGATGTTGCGAGCCCACTTTCTCTTGACATTGTTCGAGCTATCCCCCCTAAACATGTTGAAATTCCACATTTGGAGCTTTATAATGGTAAAAGTGATCCACTAACACATGTTAAGACTTTTCAAACAATATGTACTGATTTTGCTTATGACCAAAGGTTGCTTGCAAAACTGTTTACTAGAACATTAAGAGATAAAGCCCTACAATGGTATTGCTCATTGCCTTCTTATTCTATTACTTCTTTCGAACAACTTGCAAATGCTTTCATTCAACAATTTCAAAACAATATAAGTCCTAAAGTTACTTTGATCGATTTAATGCATTGTAAACAAGGTGTTAAAGAAAAAGTGACTAATTTCATTGGTAGATATAAGCATTTGTATTCTCAAATTTCTTTTCCAGTGCCTGACAATGATATTCAAAGAATCTTCATTTCTAATTTACAAAAAGATATTCAAGATAAACTTCTGTTTTCTGAGTTTACTTCTTTCCAACAATTGTGTGCAACTCTTCACAATTATCAACTAACTGTGAGTCAAATGGAACAATCACATCCTATGGCTCCGAGTGATAAGGGTGATAGTAGTCAACAACCATTTGGGAAGTTTAAACCGAACAGAGAGTCCATTAAATTCAATGAAAACATCATCAACAACAATGTGAATGCAGCATCAGGTGTGCCTCCTATTTCTAAGTTTTTCAAGAAAGAAAGAAAGTTTACTCCTTTGAATGAATCATTGCATAGTATTATGAATAAGTTATTGGAACAAAATGTGCTTACTCTTCCTCCTATAAGGCAAATTGATCCGACAAAGATTACTTCACCTTATTTTGATAACAAATCTTTTTGTCAATTTCATCGTCATCCTGGGCATGATACTGAAAAATGTTTTGCTTTAAAAGGTAAAATTCAAGATTTGATTGATAATAATACTATCTTTGTTTCTGGTGTGAATGATAAAGGCAACACATCTATAGCTCCTCCTAACCAAAATCTTAAGATTTTCACTGATCCATTGCCTTCTCATACCTCTAATGCGATTGATACTACTGATTCCTCTGTCTCACCTGATGATCTTGTGTCTATGACTCCTAATGTGATTAACTTTGTGGAGCAGCAGAAAATCCCTAAAGAACCTTCCATCACCTTTGATTCTAGTGAAACTATCAGGGTACCTGATGGTCCTTTATATATAGCTGCAAAAGTCAAGAATACACCTTGCCGTGGAGTGCTTATTGATCCTTCTTGCATGGTTAATGTCATTACTGAAGAATTTCTTTTTACTTTGCAATTGAATCAAGTGATCTATGATGAAACAAATGTGGTTGTGAAACTATTTGATGCATTTTCTTCTCCTGCAATTGGTTCTATTACATTACCTATTGAGGTCCATAACAAATCCCTTGATGTGGACTTTGCTATTATTCCATCATCTGAACAATTTCGTGTGAAGCTAGGCTATCCTTGGCTATCTTCCATGAAAGCTATTGCTTCTCCTATCCACAAGTGTTTGAAATTTCTCCATAATGGTGAAGTTGTTACTGTCAATCATAGTCTCTTTAAACTTGCTGAAAGAACTTCTAGCGTTCCTATTGATTACTTTTGGCCTAAACAATTCCAATCTCTTCCTCCGCGAAGTGATCATCTTTTCAAATCTTATCAAAAGTGGAAAAAAGATATGATCCTATCTCTAAGTGAACCTAGAACACCCAAACTTGACATTCCTATCGTTCTTGAGAAGGAAGTTCTTCCTTTGAAAGATAAAACTAATATCTTTCCTCAAGAAGATTCCCAACCCATCCCTATGGATGTGACTATGCCTATATCTAATAAACTTCCTAAAGGTAGACCTATCCCTCCTCGTCATGATGGGCTTGGTATCCTTCCTAAACCAAATATTCCTCCCTTATATGGAGCAGTTCCTCCTCCTTCCTCTTATGGAGAGAAGAGACCTTTCTCTTCTCCTATTGTTCAACCTAAGAGACCACAACCTAAACACCCAAGTGAAAAGGATGAGAACATTCCTCCTCCTCAATCTTCTCAACTTCCTACTAAGACTAGAGGAAATCGTTCTGCATGTGAACGCTGACGAAAGCGTCGTCTTAGAGCTCAGGCAGCTGCTTCTCAAACTTTGCAATCCCCAAAAACACCTTCAACTAATATTATTCCATTTTCTCCTCAGCCGACGATTGAGCCGAAATCTCCTAAACATAAGATGCATGATGGTCTTGATCCTGTGCGAGTTAAAGATCCTATTTTTATAAATCTTGATGATGATATAGATGAAAATGTTATTCATGATGAAAATGTTACTCCTGTGCATTCTGATAGTGAATATGAATATGTTGATGTTGATAACCATTTATCTAACGCATTTTCTAAAGCACTTATCCTAGCTCCTAGACAAGAACACTGCGGCTTGGGATATGAACATAGCCCTTGTTTGGATCTTGTGATAGCTCCATCTGCTGTGTTGGATGTTCCTCCTCTAGCGTGTTTCCTACCTTCTCGAAATACTGATCAGCAAGATCGGGGGGTAGATGACGGGCTAGACTAGTTTCATTAGCATAGCAGATTCTCTCCTCCTCTCTTTCGTTACTTCTTCTATGTGTTATTCTCATTCTTCTATTTGTTGTCCTTAGTGTTGTCTACTTGAGGACAATGCAAAGCATTGAGATCTTTTTTGGTCTCTCTCATGTTGACTCAAAAGACACGTGTTCCCTTCTTCTAGGTGACCTTCCTTGATTGGGGAATGAAGAACAATTATGCATACATACATATGATATACATGAATAATCATACAGCATACTGACCCAAAGGAAAGCGAAGTCACCTCGTGCTTTGTGTTTTGTGTCTATTATCCTTGGGTTTATCTCACACTTGGGGGCTAAATCCTTGTGATAACGTGCTCCTTTCCTTTCTCATTTCTTATATGTATCACTACCTTAAAGCAATCACCCCCTGTGAGGCGTGTGCGATCGCTTTAGTGTAGGGGGGCATACATCCCGTTCATATCTTTTCAAGATACTTGAAAATTTCTTGACAAATTTAGCTTTGCCTTGAAATTTTTTGATATCTTTCTTGCATGACTCATAGTGAGGGAACCTTACTACTGACAGTCATGGTTCTCCCTCGTGATCTTCCCTTTTACTTTGTCAATCGAAGTCGTAAGATCCTTAGTCCACTGGGGGCTTGGTGTATCTTGCCTCCTTGACTTGGTGAAAGTTTTCCAATGTTGTTTCCTTGTACTTTACCGGAAGTATGAGCATACGCTTATACTCCCACTAAAGTGGGGGCTAAATGTAGCGTCCTAAAATTGCGACACTTGCAATTTCAACTGCATTTGGGTCTTCACGATGGCGATGCAACATGGAACCTGAATGGAGACCCCGAAACTTGTTCATGACATCAAAAACTGCATTTTTCAGCACCCTGGCCTGATCCTCCTTGCACCCCACTGTCCCTGGAGGTGGGACCATGGTGCCCAGCACCCTGGTCCTTCAGGACTAGGGCGCCTAGTGCCCTGGTCCCCCAGGACCAGGGCGCCCAGCGCCCTGGTCCCTAGCCCTATTTTGGGCTCGGTCTCCTATGGGGCTTCGGGTCTTTATGTTTGCAATTTGGAAAATAACATTTCCTGGTTGGCCTAAGGTCGAGAAAATCAGTCTTTTAACCCTAATTGACAAGTATATAAACTACATTTCCTCTCTCAAAAAGGGAGGAGGACATATGTGTGCAAAGACGCGGAAACGATATTCAAATATTCAAGCATTCAAACATTCAAGCATTCAAGCATTCTTTCAAGCAATTGATCATTCTAAGTCTCCATTCAAGGATAAGTGTTGCATTCAAGACAAGAATTCAACCATTGAAGAGGAGATCACTTACAACACATTACATACTGTAGTCACATAAATTTGTCCATTTAATTAAATGAATATTTAATATTTATTTGATTATTTAACCATCAATTAATAATTAATTAAATTAATATATTTAATTAATTCATCTTAACCCTCTTCTCCTATTAATTAAATAAATTATTCAATTTATTTGATTTAATTCACTTAACCAAATTCAGACCATTAATTAAATAATAAATTCAACTTACACCATTTAATTGAAATAAATGATTTTATTTTAATTGAAAATACCAAAATTTCTCCCACTTGCATTTTCCTACAAAATCCACTTGTATGCCTAAACCCCTTCTAGATTCTTCTAAACCCTTCCTAATTAGCCTAAATTCATCCCTTAAATATTGTCACATTCCTAAGCAAATTGGAGTCACTTCTCAAAGACTCCAAAGTCTTTGAAAAGCAATTAATGCTTTGTGTGTTCAACAAATTAACCCTCAAAGTCTTGGATAACCTTTGAAAGCTTCCAACCTTCAACCACTAAATGGCTCAAAGTCTTTGATAACCATTGAAGGCTTTCAACCTTCAACCACTTAATCCCCAAAGTCTCCAATAACCATTAATGGTTACCTCAAACCCTCCCACATGGTTAAAACATTTGTTTTGACTCAACCTCTACCCAACCCAAAGGTCTCATCAGGCCATTAATGCTTTGACCATGATTATCTCTTAAACATTTGCACAAAGGTTTATCCTTGCATTAACTCCTAATCCAGTGGGTAATCTTAATTTAGACTTGACCCTTACCTTCTAGATAACCATGAGGTCTTCTCAGGCCTTTAATGCCTCCAACCTCTTCTCTCAACCCAATCCTATGTTGACACTTGTCACCATTTTATTGGTGCCAATTGTGCACATGGATCCCCAACTTTCAAACTTGGCCCTTGATTAAACCATTCAATCTTAACCCTTCATTTCCCCATTTCTTCTATAAATAGAACCCTTCTCCTCAAGCAAAAGAGAAGCATTTAGAGTATTGTTGTTATGCTGGCATTAGCATAGAGCTTTTTCATAGCATCACTATCTACTCTTGCATAGTATTTGCTTATCATATTCAACCATCTTGAATCTCCATATGGCATCCATGGCTAGTGCTAAAAGCTGAGAGCTACACTCATTTGGGACTTGGAGAGGAGAGAAACAAGGGAGGAGCAACTATGAGCATCTTGATTAGCTATTTCATTCTATGTTTATATGCTTTCTATTTCATGCTTAATATCTCTCTTGATATGCCTGTTTAGGATAATCTTTTGTTGCTAACACTAACGTTTGTTTCTTGTGCTCTTGTGTATGTTGTCATCAAACAGATTTTCTAATCCTTTTTGCAGAGCATCACATACTACATACATTACACCTTCACATGTAAGAATACAAACATTCTTACAACAAGGTATCAGTACTTGTTTACATTACAAACATTTACATTTACAACATTCTCATTTCTTGGTTAATTCCAAAACCAGGGTTTGACCTAAAGGCAAACCCCTCATCCCTAACCCCCCAATCGTCCTCTCTTTTCTGTGTGTAGGTTGCAGGTACGCGGCTGTAATTGAAGATCTGGAATCCTTGTGCAGAGACGAACAGATCCCCCTTCGTTTCGCGGATTTTTCGGAGGACCGTGTGCACGCCGGGCGCCATTGTCCCGTCAACTTTCGCTCAAATTTGCAAAACAGCACCGTCTCGACATTTTACTGCTAATTCCAGGTCCACAGCTTCATATCATATCCCTATCTCTGTTTATAAGCGAATATTTCCCACTTTACATGCATTCCTAGTTCAATCTTTCTATCTACATTTCTTTACAAAAGAGGGTATCCTTGATGTCTTAACCCTTGAAACTCATGTAGAATCCAATCTTGCATTGCGTGGGATTGGATCTTGTGGGTTTCAACCCCTCTTTTGAATGTAAATTCCCTCCGAAGTGAAAACCATCAACCCTAGTGACTCTCCCTTCTCTCTCCTTGGAGTTGGGGAGGGGAGGACGACTAGGGTTTGATTTTTCCGCTTTACACTATGATTAAGCTAAATGATAAGGAAAATACTCTAAACATGCATATTTAGATTAATTCCTATTTAAAAGAGAGGCTAAATGATGAGCATAGATGATATATTAAAGCTTGGATGGATTTTAGTATAAGTGTGATGCTAAAGACTTGGATCTATCTAATGGAGGAATGAGAGCTCTATTTATAGCAAAAATAGGGCAATGGATGGCTAGAATTGAAAGAGTTAATCAAGGGTTGAGTTTGAAAGTTGGGAATCCATGTTTGCAATTGACACCAATGAAATGGTGACAATTGTCAACATAAGGTTGGTTGAGAGGAGATGTAAGAAGCATTAAATGCTTGAGAAGACCTCATGGTTACCCTAGGGGTTAAGGGTTAAGGTTAAGTTAAGATTACCCATTGGATAAAGCTTTTATCCAAAGGATAAATTCTTGTGCAAAGGTTTAAGGATAACCATGGTCAAAGCAATAAATGCTTGATGAGACCCTTGGGTTACATGGAGGTTGAGTTTAGGGAAATTCTTTAACCATGCTAGAGGGTTGAGTTAACCATTAATGGTTATGAAGACTTTGGGGACAAATTTGTAAGAGTCCTTCCAAATTTGGGGGTATTCAACAAGTTAGCTTGTTAAATGGATAAAGGCTTTAATGCTTTTAGAAAACTTTACTCCAAATTTGAAAAGTGACCTCCTCAAATTTAGGGAAAGGGGATAATGAATGGGTTTGGGTTAATTGATTAGGATTAGATGGATTCTAGAAGAAATTAGGAAGAGGGTTAGGATGCAAGTGGGAGATGTTGGACTTTGCAAGTGGATGAAGGGATAATAGGCTTTAATTGAATAAAATGGATTTAATTCAATTTGGTTACAATTGGGGAAATTAAATAAATTAGATTTATTTAATTTAGGATAACTATTTTAATTAAATTTGAATTTAATTAAAAGTGGATAGGGGATTTAATTGAATAAAATGATTTATTCTATTAAATGGTAAAAAGAGGCCTAGTGAATTTAATTGAGTAATTTACTTAATTAAATAGAGGAATGTGGGTTATTTAATTAAATTGGATTTAATTAAAAAGAGAAATGAACATAAAATATTCATTTAGGAATATGTTCATTTTTATACGTCTACAGTTACAAGGAGAAGTAATGAAGCAAAGCAATCTGAAGAACAAAACATAGAACAAATATGCTCAAAAGAGGAGAGCTCAATAATCATCAAAAAATGTGTAGTGTCATAATGATACAAAGAAAAGAAAAGTAACCTCTAATAGGTCAAAAAACCCTAAAAGGGAAAACCTAGGCTTGCACATAATAATTAATAAAAGAATTAATTATTATGCACCTAAAGTTAGCTTAAGTGTAAAAAGATAATAGGGAACTTAAAGAATTAAACAAATATTGTTTAATTAATCAATTAAATACCCAATTACTCTAACAGAATTTTCCCATGATGACACCTATTTGATGAGGCTATTCCTAAGAAGCTTGGGATGACAAACAATGGAGTGGTTATCCAAACTCACACCTCCTATTAGATCCTTTGATGAGTTAGTAAACAAATTTACCACTCAATACTCCTACAATATTCAACATGTGATCACAATGCTCGAATTCTGCAATACCAAACAGAAAAACAATGAGACATTCATGGTGTTTCTTCAACGTTGGAGACAGATGGTTTCGAGATATCCTCGAGATGGCTCGAAAAGGAAAAGATGGAAATTTTCATCGATAATTTGAATAGTGAGATGAGCTACTTACTCAAGCTCCAATGCATACCATCTTTTGCTAAATTGATTGAAAATGGAATCCAAGTAGAGGAAGCATGTGTTAAGAAAGGAACATTAAAATTATTCAAAGAAGGAACTAATTCATCCAACTCTGATTTCAACAACAACAACAACAACAACAACTTAGATAAATCCAGGTTCTGGACCAGAAACAAAAATACTGGAAATGAGGGAGGAAACGAGGCTAATGATGTGAAGTCCAAACAATCATTTTTGGCCCTATCGGGCAATCCTCAGGCTACCAAGAATAAAAAGGGTTATAACCAAGGTACTAACACTTATGCACCTAATACCAATCCAGAATCTTCAAATACAAACAACACCAACAATACCCAAAACAACAACACAAATCGAGGACCTAATACAAATTCAAGGGGTAACACCAACGACTTTCCTAAATGCATTTACACACCATTAGGGCAATCATTAGAATGAGCATTCTGAGAACTCCTGGAAAATGAGATTATCTCATTACCAGCTATAAACAACTTTGAACCCTAGATCAAACCACCTTGGTGGAATGACTCACACTTTTCTGATTTTCATTGAAACAAAGGACATCAAACAAATGATTGCATGAGGCTTAAAAACATTGTTCAAGACATGATTGATAGAGGTGATTTAACAGTCGATGGTCTCAAGACAAATGGTGATCATGGCGCCTTTAAAAATCCCCTTCCAAATTACAACAAAGATGGAGCTTCAACATCAAATGATACACGAGGAGCTTGTATCAATCACATATACAATAACACCATCAATCATATATCGACAGATGACAACAAAATAAATGTCATTAAAATCAAGGACAAATGCTAACATGAATCAATCAATGTAACCACCAGAGCTCAAAAATATGTTTTTAAAGGGCATAAATTAGTAGCAACCACTATCCCTAAGACTCACTATTATCTGGTAAGTCAGCTATGCAAAACTCCTGCTCAAATATCCATACTTGAGTTATTAAAACTTTCACCAAAACATAAAGAAATCTTGGAGCAAGCACTATTGGAAACAAATGTACCTCAAGATCTAGATATTGACAAATTTTAAGCCATGGTAGCTCACATGACAGGGCCTCATAATCTCACCTTTTCTGAGTAGGATAATATCTCATTGAGCCATCCACACAATGCTCCCCTTCACATTGAAGTTCTTGTCTACAAACATCGAGTTAAACGAGTATTAATAGATGGAGGAGTTGGACTCAATATCTGTACCTTAAAACTTATTCATGCATTAGGCTTCTTTGAGCAGTCCATTGATCCACGCAGGAAGCTCACTATCAAAGCATATGATGATGAAGAAAGATCATCCAATGGAACCATGACACTGCCAATTTAAGTGGGACTGATACAAAGGGACACTATGTGCCAAGTCTTAGACATAGACCTCACATATAATATTTTATTGGGTCGACCTTAGATACATGAAATGAGAGCAGTACCCTCAACTTATCACTAGTGTGTTAAATTCCCTTACAATGGGCAAGAGATTTCTATATCAGTAGATGATAACCCTTTTCAACATTGTAATGCTATGGGGGCAGCCCAAGACAACTTGGTTCCACATAACAAGGAAAAACAAACTTCCTCAGCACCAACTCCTCAGCAAGAAAAGCTTAAATCTTTATCCATGGATTTCAACAAAAGATGAAAATCAAAGAACAAGGCATGGGAGAATACTCTTTGGAACCCATGTGTCTAACCAACTTACCAGCATCACCTAAGTTTCATGGGCTACCTTTGGCATCAACACATCAAGAAACACAACCAATCACCAAGTTTGATGGCAAATTTATCCAATTGGGCACACTAGCACATGAATTAGAAGAGAAGGACGTCCTTAGTTGGCTATATAAGGATGAGGAAGAAGTCAAAGCTGCTACTATGGAAGTAGTCATACCAACACAATTATATGGGAAAGGCTACTTGATCATGCAATGAATGGGATACAATGGAAAAGGACCTATCGACAAGCATCACGAAGGCATCACAGAACCATTGGATCCTCCTTCATAGTTTCCTAAAGACAAAACGGGATTAGGCTATGAACACACTCTACCCCCAAAGAAGAAACCAAATAAATATCAAAAACCTCAGTGGAAAGCAAAGGAGAAGTACAAGGAGGACTCATGGTAGGAGGCACTACATGAATCAGCAAAAACAATATGAAAGGAACGTGAACACCAGGAAAAAGAAAAACAACAAGAGGAAATGGCCATTCAAAGAGAAGAAGCATCTTATGCAGAAGTACATCACGTTCAAGAACCTATTCCAAACAAAGTCGAATTACCCCCTGAGGAAATCACTACTCCCCAAGGAGAAACAATATATGAACAAATGCAAAGAGCACAAGCAGGATCTGATACGGAACCAGAGAAAACTATCAAACTGGTATCAATCATCAGGGACCTATTTTCACCCTACAACATACCTATCCACAGTACTAAAAGAATCTAGGACAGCACTTCTGAGACCGATTCAAATGACTATGAATGGGGTAACTGTTCAATATTACTAAAGATATTCCTGAAAATACTAGTCATATACCCCTTTCTCAAGAAGGATAAGGCACAAAATCTAGACTAGTTGAATTTGGTCCACAAAATATCTATGACGCCAAATAAAATGAGCAATGACCTTACGAGCAAGTCTACACGGAAGATGATACCATCAAAGACCTCGACACAATCATTCTTATTCAATATCCCAACCAACCTTGACGATGCCTCCATCATGACACTTACCACAGCAGAAATCAACCCACCCAATGACTCTTTACCACTTGTCTTTCCTAATCTCATAGATTGGGATGAACCTAAAAACCATGACATACCTATTTTCCCATATGATGACTCCATTATCAATTACCTATGTACTATCAACCTGGAAAAAGACTCTACCAGCAAACAAAGTAACGACATCTGCAATCAGGGGAGTGCCAAGTCTCTCAATCATAAAAATGAAGGAAATAAAGGATCTACTGCTGAAAACCAGTCAATGGCAGCACTAGATCACAAAAAAAGTAAAAATAAAGGATGCATATGAGGGTGAAAACATTTTTAAGGCACCTAAAGATGGGAGACTTGACACTCTTCCTGAACACTATCAAGAGCAATCGCCCATATTGATTGATCCCACTCAATCCATTAACATTGATACAAAAGAAACAACCAAAAACATACACCTAGCAGAATCTCTTACAGAGGCAGAAAAGACAGAGTTCATCAAATTCTTCGAAGAGAAGCAAATCAATTTTGCTTAGTCCTGTGCAGATATGCCCGGGATTGATCTACACTTAATCATGCATCACTTATCTATTTCTCCAGGAGCTAAACTAGTCAAGCAAAAGTTGAGAAAGATGAATCCACATGTGGCATTAATGGTCAACGTGGAACTAAAGAAACTATTAGACGTCGGATTTATTCGACCTATCGATTATGCTGAATGGATTTCAAACATTGTACCAGTTTCAAAACCAGATGGAAGCATCAGGATATGTACAGATTTCAGGGATGTTAACAAATCATGTCCAAAGGATGATTTTCCTTTACCCAACATCGACATAATTGTAAACCTCACGACAGGCCATCCAATGCTATCATTAATGGATGGTTTTTCTGGCTATAATAAAATCAAGATAGCTCCAGAGGATCAAGATAAAACAACGTTTACCTGTCCTTGGGGAATGTATTGTTGGAATGTCATGCCTTTTGGCTTAAAGAATGTTGAAGAAACTTATCAACGAGCAATGATGACAATCTTTCATGATATGATGCATACCTTCATGGAAGACTATGTGGATGATTTACTAGCTAAGTCATTTACCCGAGCAAAACATTTGGGCATACTAGAGAAATTTTTTGAAAGATTGGAAAAATTCCAAGTCAGGCTCAACCCTAAGAAGTGTGTCTTCGGGGTAACATCAGGTAAATTATTAGGCTACATCATGTCAACAAAAGGTATTGAAGTAGATCCAACAAAGGTACAGGCCATCATGGAAATGCCACCTCCCAAGAACATTAGCCAACTCAGATCTCTACAAGGACAGCTCCAATCAATCAGGCGATTCATTGCCCAACTAGAAGATAAAATTATACCATTCAATCATTTACTACACAAGAATGTACCATTCAGATGGGAAGCCAAATGTGCAAAATCATTCTATCAAATCAAGCAATATCTAATGAACCCACCAGTTTTGGTACCCCCAATAGAAGGAAAGCCACTTATTCTCTACATATCAACAACATACATATCATTGGGGGCACTATTAGCATAAGAAGATCAAGAACGCAAGGAACGCGCTACCTATTACATCAGCAAAACCTTAAATGGATATGAGCTCAATTACACATTCATTGAGAAATCTTGCTTAGTTGTAGTCTTAGCTTCTCAAAAGTTTTGACATTACATGCTAGCTCACACAATCAAGTTAATAGCCAAAATTGATCCTCTCAAATATTTACTCAGCAAAGCAGCTCTCACATGCAGATTAGCTAAATGGTTCATGATTCTTAGTGAATTTGATATCCACTACACACAGTGTCGAGCTATCAAATGACAGGAAATCGCAGATCAATTAGCTAATGTACCACTACCAAATACACAACCAACAAAGATCAAATTTCCAGATAGCGATGTTCTTACTATTACCACCAAGCAATGGACCTTGTACTTTGATGGTTCCTACACTCAACATGGCTCAGGTGTCGACATCTTGTTCATCACTCCTGAAGGACACACCATACCAAGATCATATAGACTCATGTTTTCACACACAAATAACATTGTTGAGTATGAGGCATTGGTTACAGGAATCAAAATGGTCATGGAATGGAGAATCACGGAATTGAAAGTCTATGGAGATTCCCAACTAGTCATAAATTAGATCAACAATGACTATCAGAAAAAAGATGACAAACTGCTGCCATACAAAAGAATGGTGGATGATTTCAAACAATATTTTGTACACACCACCTTTGACCAAATACCAAGGTTGGACAACACAATAGCCAATGCAATGGCTACTATCACTTCACTATTACAAATTCCAGAACACCAAAGTCATTATGAGTTTCTGGTAGAGCAACTGTTTTCCCCAGCCTATGACAATTTTGCATCCCATGTTATCTATGCCTTAACTGGTTTAGACTCTTCATTATATAGAATAATATATGAATATCTCAAAACCAATATCCTACCCATTGACCTATCTCAAAATAAAAAAATGTAACTTTATCTGGCAAGCCGCCCATTACACTCTAACTGCTGATACTCTTTACCGTCGAGGTCTAGATGGTACTCTTCTTCGTTGCCTTGATCATAATGAATCTGATTCTTCTTTACAAGAGCTTCACGAAGGTATCTGTGGCACACATTCAAGTGGTACTACTCTTGCTAAAAAACTTCTAAGAATGGGATATTACTAGCCGACAATGGAAAAAGACTTATCATTTTGCAAAGAAATGTCCTAAATGCCAAATCCATGGCAATCTTATACATGCACCAGCACAAGAGTTGCAGCCATTTACAGCATCTTGGCCTTTCTGTCAGCAGGGACTGGACTTAGTAGGCAAAATACACCCTTCATCTTCAAATGGACACAAGTTCATTATCACCGCAATAGAATATTTTACAAAATGGATCGAAGCAGTTCCCATGACCATAGTAACTGGAAAACAAATTGCCTCTTTTATTCTTAATTATCTAAATTGTAGATGCGACATTCCCAGTTCCATCATCACAGATAATGGACATCCCTTCAAAAACCAAGATGTGCAAGAACTATGTGAATGATTCAAAATCCAACATCATTTGTCTACACCTTACTACCCACAGGGGAATGGTCAAGCAGAGGCATCAAATAAAACAATATTGAAAATCCTTAAGAAGACAGTAAATGATGCAAGGAAGGATTGGCATGTGCAACTCAATCCGACACTTTAGGCATACAAAACTACCATCCAGACACCTACAGGAGCTACGCCATATTCATTGGTGTATGGATCAGAAGCAATTTTACCTCTTGAGGTAGAAATTCCCTCACTCAGAGTATCTTTTAAAGGCCTCATTTCGGATGAAGATGAGTATCGAGTAAACATATTACAAGAGCTATAACTTCTAGATGAAAACTGGCAACATACCTATAATCACCTCAAAGCATACCAGCAACGCATGTGCATAAGCTACAATCACAAAGTCATCCCTAGGATTTTTAAAATCAGTGATCTCATACTCAAAGAAAATCCCAGAAATCAACAGGATCGAGAAAAGAAGGGAAATTTTGAACCTAACTGGTTGGGTCCCTATGTCAACATCTTAGCCTATGGATCAGGCACCTATTAGCTAACAACTTCAGAGGGCGATGTACTAGATGAACCAACCAACAACATACATCTGAAGAAATACTATACTTGAGTAGTCTAATGCACGAAAAAAGTGAAAAATTCAAAAATAATGGAAAAAAGGGTGAAAACCTGGCAATATGAGCTACTTGTGAGAGAACAACTCCTCTATCTATCTTTTCTCCTAACTTTTGCATCCAAAATTAAACACCATTGGCCATCGCCCAACACTTTATCAAAACAACATTATCCAGGACATACTTAGCGTAGTCACTGTCCTTGCTTATCTGAATATCTAATAATCATATCCCACCATGGCTTGGTAATGACTGTACATATCAACATCGATAGGTAAATCTAGCTAGGGGAAACATTCATCTAACTTCAAACATGTCGGTAAAATAAGAATCACAACATGCCCAAACAATCCTATCAAGAAAAACTCTTGCAGTCAAGAGAACAAAACATTGATCCACTTAACAACTTCACAACACGTGATGGATGATTTTTTGAAGTATAATTGTTTACATCTTGCATGAAGTTTTGACTATTTTTGCACTTGAACTCTTTTTACCTATTGGATCTCCTAAATTTTCTCAACGATGCATCGAGCTACAGAAAGTGATTGGGGACTCCGATATTTTTTTTAGTTTTTTGTCTATGAGGCAATCACTTGTACTGTGGAAATACTTGTCTCGAGATAGGATTCAAAGCATATCATTGAAGACATTGTTCCACTTTGCGCATACAAATGGTTTAATCTTGTCTATTTTCATGTGAGCAACACTCAGGTCATCTTGGTTCAATTATACCTTGATGCTTGTGTCATCTTGCAATATCAAAAATCATGTAATTTTTTCTCAGTTCTTTATGGTTCAATTATACCATTATGCTTGTATAAATTTTCAACATATCAAATTCTCGATGATGATAAAAACAAAGAAAGAAAAAACATGTGACTATACAGGAATGACAAACAAAAGAATGAGGATGATCAATTAGATGCATGTCATTTTACAATTAGTTGCATATCATTATCATACATCTCATTTTCAAGATACATCTCACAACAATCATTATCATACATCTCATTTTCAGATACATCTCACAACATATCATTATCATACATCTCATTTTCATGATACATCTCACAGCATATCATTATCATACATCTCATTTTCAAGATACATCTCATAGCATATCATTATTATACATCTCATTTTCAAGATACATCTCACAAATCATATCATTACATCATAAATCATACAATCATCTCAATCAATATCAAATCACAAAATTTTATCTAAGTATTGCATCATCATCATAGAACCATCACATCAATGCATAAATCATCATCCATAAAATGCATCACATGTGGATCAAAGAAATCAATGTCATATATATACAAAAGACGTCATGTTTGTCCAAAATACAACACAAATGATCAAAATACAATAGAGACAAGTCTCTCAAGTATGACTATCTCCTGAGGCTGATGGTCTCGCAGCCAATGTCCCGACACCTGGATCTCTAGGTGGATCATGACAAGGTGGCCCAGTCACACCTCTACTCTCCATCCTAGACTGAGTCCGCATGGATCGACTGGATCTCACTGTAGCATCTAGGAGCTCTGTGATCTCTAGGAACCACCTACTCATATAAACATCTATAGTACTCAACCTCCTTGGCTGCATATTGCATCTCTCTCAATGTGTCCCTCACAGAACCACCAGCTGCCACTCTCTACAGGCTATCCACTCGAGCCTCTGCTCGACCTAAGCGCTCTAACACCGTATCCCACTCTGCGATAATCTGTGTAATCTAACATTGTTGGGCCAGTACCTGTACCTATAGCTGTTGCACTGACAACTGTAAGGACCTAATTTGTGTGTCCTCTTGGTGGGTGGGTATCCAAATCTAAGGAGTACCTATGTCATGGTACTCCCTATCCCTATCCCTATCCTCGGCGCCGGTGGTGGTAACACATCTGACCTCCTCCTCTAGGTCGGCCGCCTAAACTCATCTATCCCACCCACAACTGTTATAACCTCACCCACTCCACCAACTCCAGCCACCAAACCTCCCCTCCCTCTCTCATCAACTACTCACCTCACTAACCTATCTCCTCCATCCCCTCCCCTATCTCCTCTCATCCCCCTATCTCCTCTCCTCCCTCTATCACCTCCATCCCCTCCTCTATCTCCTCTCCTCCCTCTATCACCTCCATCCCCTCCTTTATCTCCTCTCCTCCCTCTATCTCCTCTCCCTCCTCTATCTTTGCATCTGCCTCAACCACCTCTCCTCCCATCTCCCCCATCATCTCCTCCACCATCTCCGTACCCCTCCTCCATCTCCTCTCCCTCATCTCTCTGTCTCCCTAGCCTCTCAGGCTGCTCATCCTCATCATCATCAAAAGAGGGAATCATCTCTATTGGATCTAATATCCATGCCACGACATGGGTCAGGAAGAGTGCTGCAAACTCCTCCATCATCCCCGCATCTACCACCCCGTAGGCATACCCATATTTGTCCATCCAAATGCATGTACTCCTCCACCGCCGTAATGCTATCAATAGTCGGACCCCACTCTGGCACATCCTACCTCCAATGAGCATATAAGCATGCTCCATGTGGTATACCCTATTGTCGACCATACTACCGATGAACTCGACTGTGTAGGAACCTCTCAATCACAAAAGGTGTCCACCCTATCAGGAATCATGACATGTATATATAGGGCATCTCTAGCCCATCCTCAGCCCACACCTCACACTCCATATATAGTCTCTAAATAACCATATCAATGTCATACAACACCCTCCTCCAATGCTCTAGCTTGCCTAGCTTATGCTGGACAACTATCCTTGTATATCCATATGCATAGGCACGACCAACTGGCCTATCTCTGTCTGCAAGTGGCCTCACTATGGGAATGTGCTCCCAAGCCCACACCTATAATAATGTGACCCCGACTGATAAACTGTTGTAGCCTAAGTACACCACCTGATGCAAATGTGTGTACAAATGGACCAACATGTAGGACCCCCATGCAAACTGGCGACCCTATGTCACCATATCCTCTAGAACCAATACCCATCCCACTGCTAGTCCCTTTGACCTATGGTTGGGACATAAGAAGACACCTACAAAACCTGCCAGTACTGATGGTAGTGGGGCATAATCTATGAACTCCTACCAAGGGATCTCATACCCACAAATCATATCATCATGAAAAATCCGACGAAGTGCCTCAGTCCCACCCTCCTCTGTCTGCTCATAAGATAATAATGCCCCTACCATAGGAATCTGTAGAATCTGATAATAGTCCTCTAGAGTGGCTATAATCTCACCCGTAGCCAAGTGAAAGGTGTTGGTGTCACTATGCCACCTCTCTGCCAATGCTGTCAGTAGACCCCGGTTAATGATATACTGAGGCATGTCCAACAAAGAGGACAACCCACATCTCTCAATAATATCTCTATCTGCCTGTGTCAATCATGGAATCAGATACCATGGCCTCAGAAATTGTTCTCGCGAATAAATAACCCCAAGCCTCTCCTGTAACAAGCAAAACATGTCCAAATATTTATTCCCCAATCAAATCTGATATATATCCAAACCAAAAATTTCATATCAACTTGAAACAAATCCAAATCAAATCAAATCCCTATCCAATCAAATTTCATATCAACTTGAAAACAACACAAATCACATCAGGTTTCATATCAGAAATCCAACCCATATCCAATCAAATTTCATATCAACTTGAAACAAATTCAAATCAAATCAAGTTTCATATCAAAAATCAAACCCATATCCAATCAAATTTCATATCAACTTGAAAACAATGCAAACCACATCAAGTTTCATATCAAAAATTCAACCCATATCCAATCAAATTTCATATCAAATTGAAACAAATTCAAATCAAATCAAATTTCATATCAAATATCAAATCCATATCAAGAAATCAAATCAAATCCATATCGCAAGACTCATATCAGGAACCATATCGGAACTCATATTCACAACAAAAAAAATCAAAGATCTAAACCACCAGACAATCATGATCATCATTCAATCACTCAACTTGCAACTCCAACAACAAAAGCAATTTCAACAAAATCTATCAAAAAATCACAAATCAACACAGTAGACACAAAGATTGGCTACAACACCCATCCAGGAACACTTGGTAGAAACCTACTCACCCGAACCTATCTCCCTTACTCTAATTTTACCCTGCGCATCATATTTTCCTCCTAAATCATTGCATTTTCTGGCCACGTGCTAATAAATCTTCCCTATGCGCTAAACTGCCACCTATGCGCTAGCTAAACTCAGCTACGTGCTACAAACTTTACCCTAAGCGCTAGACTTACCCTATGTGCTACCCTGTTCCCTCCATGCACTACCCTTTCAACCCTAAGCACTAGACTTTCCCTATGCGCTACCCTGTTCCACCCATGCGCCACCATCTTTCCCCTACGCGTTAGGTCTGCTCTATGCTTTACCCTTTTCCCGCTATGTGCGATCATGTTAGCCATATGTACTATCCTACCCTTATGCACTAGCCTAAACCGACAATGCGCTACCCAACACCCCCTTGACACTACCCTAATTCTTTAATCCTATGTGCTAAAGGTTTTATCGTATGCACTACAAAATAGACCCTATGCGCTAACACGTGAAAATCCGACACAAAAAATGAAAAACGTGCTCAAAATAAACCAAACAAAAAGCAAAAGGGGCAAAATTTAGATGACTTACAGGTGGACCATATGTGGCAGGCCTCTGGTATCGATGAACGTGCTCAAATCAGTGCGAAGCATAGGGAACATGCATTTTGTCACTCTCCAAATGTCACTATCTCCAAAAGTCAAAAAGCACAAATGATACAAATAAAATCACTTTTCACCTTTTTATAGGGCAAAAGGAAATTAGGGTTAGTAGGTGAGGCATGTATTTTGCTCGTGCTCTCGCTTGTAACCCTAGCAAACATCATTATCGTGAGATGAATCAATTGGCGTGCATTCAACACAGACAAAATTTTAAAATGCACTCAAATTTACAACAATTCTCAACAGCAACCAAATTTCATTTTTTTGATACATCTCCCGAGGGGGCATTATCAATACCATTTATCAAATCTGGGGCACAACATCCACACCTCAACACGCAACATCACATCGATCAAATTTTGACAACACATCAATTTTCTTTGAATCAACATGCGCACACAGGTCACTTCAAAGAGGGGCAAAATGTAGACGTATAAAAATGACCACTTTCCTAAATGAATATTTAATGTTCATTTTATTCGCATTCCTCTATTTAGTTAAATCTAATTTAATTAAACTATCCACATTCCTCTATTTGATTAAATAAATTATTCAATTTATTTATTTAAATTCACCTAAACCTTTCATGTCATTTAATTGAATAAATCATTTTATTCAATTAAATCCCTTCAATCTCCTTTTGATTAAATTTACATTTAATTAAATTATTCACTTCAAATAAATAAATCTAATCTATTTAAATCCCCCACTTGCATCTATTTTGTTGAAATAAAGTAATTTATTTTAATTAAAATTACCCTCCATCCACTTGCATTCTCCTACATCTCCCACTTGCCTCCTAACCCTCTTTCTAAATTCTTCTAGAACCTATCTAATCCTAATCAATTAGCCTAAACCTTTTAATCATTGATTTTCCCTAAATTTGGGGATGTCACTTCTCAAATTTGGAGGAAAGTCTTCCAAAAGCAATAAAGCCTTATGTCTTCAACAAGCTAACTTGTTGAGTTCCCCCAAATTTGGAAGGACTCTTACAAATTTGTCCCCAAAGTCTTCCAAACCATTAATGGTTAACTAACCCTCTTGGCATGGTTAGAGACTTTTTGCCTAACTCAACCTTCATCAAACCAAGGGTCTAATCAAGCATTCATGGCTTTACCCTTAGTTATCTCCTTAACCCTTGCACAAGAATTTAACTCTTAGGTAAAATCTTTATCCAATGGATAACCTTAACTTAACCTTAACCCTTACCTCCTAAGGTAACCATGAGGTCTTCTCAAGCATTTAATGTTTCTTCCATCTCCTCTCAAGCAGTCTCTTGTTGACAATTGTCACCATTTCATTGGTGAGAATTGTAACTTTCAATCCTGACCATCCATTGCCCTATTTTCCCTATAAATAGAGTTGTCATTCCTCCATTTCATATCCAAGTCTTTAGCATAAAACTTATAGACATTTTACTAAGCATTTAAATCATCTTTACATAGCATTTAGCCTCTCTTTGATAGAAATAATCATAACATCTTTATTTAATCATGGTAGACTAGTGTGATATGCTAGGATAGTTTTGTTACTAATCCTTTCATCTTATCATCATATACATGCTAGTTTAGTTCATCTTTTTATTAATATCATGCACATTAGGATTGCATTCATGTTAGATTGATCAAAGCATCCCTCATTCTCATGATTGTCATCCCTAAGTCACTTTGCTCAGTGATATGAGAGCAAAGGCATTGCCTTAAGGGGTCTTGTGGGATAGAACAATGGAACATCCCTTGGGAAGTTGAGTTATTCCATATAGCTCCATAACTTGCACAAAGAGTCTCATTTGTGTGTGGACTAGTCATGATTTCATAAATTTCGTTTCATTGTACCACTTTCCCCGCATACAATGATCAATGTAAGTCACTCCATTAAATATGTCCTTGATCTATGGACCAATGTTTACTTTCTTCTCTATGTGTGAATGATGAAAATGTGAATCAAATAAGATGAAAACAATGCAATGAAAAATCCATATTCACACTCAACAATCACTCAATAAAGTCTAAGACCTATGCATAAATCAAATGATAAACAATAATATCACAACAAAGACCTTAGATTGCTACAATATTTCTTGATATTTGCTTGAAAGTTTGATATGGATTTGCTCTTAAGTTTTGTAGCATAACCTTGATATCAACATGATAGTATGAAGGCTTGATGGTTGATAGATGCTAGCTTGCTTGCTTGATAGTGATAATGCTCAAAATGATGGTAGTACTCTTGATCTCATGAATTGCTGGGGGAAAATTAAGTAAATGAAGAAGATCTTATTTATATGCTTCATATGACATTTGAACAATGGTGGAGATTAATTAGAAAGATCAATTGATGAGAAAATTTGTAAGAGGGTAAGACCTAAAATGCACATAAATTGATGAGATGGAAGGATGAGGAAGGGTGTAAATACATAGAGGAAATAAGTAAAATATTAATTTCATTTATGCAAAGTCAAAAAAAATAAATTATTTGAATTTATTTAGTTTTGGAAGATTTGTTAGTAATTAAATAATTTTGAAAAATTAGTTAATTATAGTGGAACAAAAGAAGAATTACTTAAATAATCAAATTATTTAACTAATATTGGAGGAAAATATGAAATTAATTAAATAATTAATATTTAGTTAATTGATAATGGAGGGAAAATGATGAATTGATTAAATAATTTAAAAATTATTTGATCAATAAAGGAAGGAAAAGGATCGTGAAATAATTAAATGATTAAAAATTATTTAATTAATAGAGAAAATTTTAGCTTAATTAAATAATTTAAAAATTAATTAACTAATATGAATAGAAGAATTAATGAGAAGGTGATGACGAGATGAAATTTAATTAGTCATGTTCAAATATCTACACTATAATTCTTATTTTACAGTGAAGTTTATTTAAATCACTGTCCTTGGTCTATGGACCACCATTGAATTTTTCGTGCCACTATATACTTTATTTTCTATTATTCTTTTTTTGCAACATTTTCATTTAAGTGACTTTCTCCTCACAATATGTGTGTGTATACACATTGACACATATACAACAAATTTTTATTTAAGTGACTTCACCCACCCAACATACATATATATGTATGTATATATGCATGCATGGATGGATGGATGCATGCATGTATGTATGTATGTATGTATGCATGTATGTATGTACACATATACACATATATACACTTATACACATGCATACACACATAGACATACATATATACACATCCATATATGTAGTAGATGTATATATACATACATATTAAAAAGTACAACATATTAATCTTGAGATTAATGGTGGACATTTACCTTGAATTTTTCTACTTGTTTGATGATGTTTATTCTTAAGACAATAAAAATAAGACAATTATTTACCACTTTTTGGTATAAATGAAGAGTGAAATTAATATCGAATATTTGAGCATTGAAACATATGATGTTTAAGTAAAGTTCTCTAAATGACTATTTGAACACCCTTTTACTTTTCCAACACATTCAGAGCTTAATGGTAGAAATTTAAAGTTTAATACCTACTTTATTATGGTTGTTCTTAGGACAAGGAAAATAAGACAACTATTTACCACCCTTTAGCATAGTTACTAATGACTCTTTGAGCGTTGATCCATATGATGTTTAATTAGAATGCTATATGATGATTTTTTTTAAAATATTTTTTTATTTTCTAACCTTCATGCTATTAACTATCATCTATGTTGTGTGACAATTATAGGTAAGTTCACACTTACCATGACATATTTCCATTAGTAGATTCATTTTGATATATATACAAGAGGAAAATGTCACGATAGAGTGTTCATAAAAATGAATTCTATTATATATATGGATTTTGATAAAATAAAATATAATGTTGGGATTTCCTAAAAATTTTAAGTTAGTGTTTATATTCAAGCATGAAGTTCATTCATTTTCCTATAGTTGCTATCAAGACCCAAGCCTTTGCAAGGACTTGGAACATTTATGTTCAATATTTCATTCACCTCCTACTCTCAAGCCCAAACCCATCTTTCTCCTCAAACCCTATCAATTGGGTGGAACTTGGAACCTAGAACCTACAATTTATAGTTCCAATTCCACTTCCACTCCTGACCCCCAACCCATATTTCTCCATAGACCTGAGACCCCAAGTGCAAATTGGAACCTAGAACCTATAGATTCTAATTTCAACTCTTCTTTCTCTCTTGACCCCCAAACCATCTTTCTCCCCAGACATCAATTAGAAACTAGAACCTCTAACCTATAAGTTTTACTTCCAAGTTTTCTTCCACTCCCAACTCCCAATCCATCTTTTTCCCCAAACCCAAAACCTAGGTGGAATTGGGAACCTAGAACCTATAGGTTTTGGTTCCAAGTTTACTTTTGATCCCAACCCCCTAACCATCTTTCTCCATAAACCCTAGACCCCTCATGGAACTTGAAACATATAGGATTCAACTTTAAGTTCACTTTGACTCCCAACCCTTGACCCATCTTTCTCCCTAGACCCTCGACCCCAAGTGGAACTTGGTACCTAGAAAGTGTATATTTTCAAAATGAGTTTAGACACCTAGAAATAAAATTCAAGGTTTTCTCTCAGCTACCCTTTATTAATGTCATAGGTTTCTAGGCTACTAAAAATCAATGTCTAACTCATCTTCAATCTAAGATGTCCATTTTCGGTAGGATTCATCCTTATCATGGATTTGCAACTACTATAATGCCATGTTAGGGTTTTGACCAATAAGGTATATTTTAATATTTTTTAATTTCCAAGGGTATCAATGATTATTCTTTGTGAAAAAGAATTTAAAATACTATCTAGGGTTCCAATCATCAAAATTTAGTTGTAAGAAAGTAATAAAGGTAGTTAAAGTACCTGATGATACCATGGAAGAGTATGTTGTAGATGTAAGTCTCCAAAACCATGAGTAAGTATCCAAGGATATTTATGAATACATAGTCTCCTTCCAACATATTTATTGTTGTGAATGTAAGTCTTGTTTGAAAATGTGGTAACTTTTTAAAATGGTTATAGTTATTGTTGTAGACACCTAAAATTATCCTAGCCTAATTAGACAAATATTTTTATTTATTCATTTATTCCCTTTTCTTCTAATAATTAAACGAATATTTGTTTGTTTAATTAATTCACTAAAACTTTCCTAAGCCTTTTTCTATCCTAATTTAAATAAATATTTTATTTATTTAAATCCTCTTTTTCCCCAATCAAATGAATATTTTATTTATGTGGTCCTTCTTTTATTAACTAAATAAGTTCTTTAATTAATTTTAATTCATTTACCTTTTTCCCCTTCCATTTATCTAAATTACAAGTGGCCACTTATCCATCTTAACCACTTACCTTATCTTATTATTTCGTCTACCTACCCTTCAATCTTAATAGACCATCTCTTGTCTCACCTCTTAATCATATCCCTCTGTTTTTAGGATGTTCTCTATAAAAGAGGCTTCCTCCTCTCATCCTTCATCAATTGAATCTTGGAGCATGCTTACATTCGATTGAATTGACTTTAGCCTACATCACTGCAATCAAGTCTACATCATCACAACCACATTCGTTCTTCATTGAGCTCTTGTGCAAGCATAAAAATCTAGGAGTAACCATATAAAAAACAAGAGAAATTGAGATAGAAGAAAAATGAAGATCAAACCCATTTGAATGTGAGAAGGTATCATTTGGGTAATTTTATGATTTCGCATGTTTGATGGTTCTTCATTGATGTGTTGTTAAATTTCATTATAGATCTAGGGTTTTGTGGTTGGAACTAGAGTTTGCAATCAGAGTTCAAATTCGGCAAATACAATTGTAATGATCATTCAACAGTTACATGTGAACTTGTACAATTTGGTTAAGGATAATTGAGTATGTTTAGTTTGCAATTGTTGGCAATATAGCATTATAATAGACAATGAAAGATTGTTGGCATTTCATAAGGATATTGAGAAGGTTGTTGATGATTATAGATATAATTGATTAAAGATGTTTACTATCTTGATATTATTATTTTGTCATTAATGTCAAGAAATTGATTTTCTAATTCAGTATGATGTTGCCATATCTTGAGAAGTATGATTTGAAGAGTATATAGATGTCGGTAAAAGACACAGGAAAGAATATGATGAATAAGGGGATGAATAAGGTATTCAATGGGCAATTAGTACCGAGTCAGACAATGATGAGATCATGATGTTTTAGATTGTTTTAACATCATACATATGTTGTAAATTATAAAGGTTAATACTATACTATGTTATCAAGCAAAGAACCTAGTCGGTAAACCCTAAGGAACCTAGTCGGTAAACCCTAAGGTTATCACTATCGGTTAATGAAGGCGGAATGTCTACCAAGTGAAGTTTAGTATTCACCTAATTGTTACCGAGTTGTAACCGAGCTATAACAGAATGCATTAAATGTTTGCATGCGTTATTTAATGAAGGAAGTTGATGAGCTGGAATTGATTAAATGATTGGTGAACCGTGAATGAAGTTTGTTAATGAATCTAAGGCAATGGAAAGTCGGCATGAAGATCTATAGTGCAGATTGAACCGCAATACCTTGGCACAAGTTCCAAGAAATGTATGCAAGTTCCAAGGCGGGGTAAAACATTTTCAGATCGAAAGATGTATTGAACCTGGACAAGATTGAAGATCTGATGGCTATGATTGATCATGGGAAATGTGATCAAGGAGATTAAGTGGTTACCTAACTGTTTATAAATAGGAAACTATTAATAAACAATGTGTGCGGGCAAGTGTATGCACAGGGATGCTACATAGTGATTACCAAGCACAGAAGCTTGAAGACCTGTTTGAATAATAGAGTATAGAAACCCAACAGATAGACAAGATTAGTTCTATGTCTAGATTGTATTAAACAAATAGGAATCTTCTTTAGCATTTTAGATGTGAAGTTGCAGATAGATTTTATTACTATTATTTTGTGAAAGTGACAGAAAATCTCTTAACCGAGTGGACTTAACAGTCTTATTTGTAAAACCCTCTAGCAAGGTGACATTCTAATTGAGTGTTTGAAATCCTTTAACAAGGTCACTTCTAACAAGGTGAATATCCTAACAGATCTAAGGGAAATCCCTAAACCGAGTCACATCTAGCAATGTGTTTGTAATCTTTAACAGGATTTGCTTTTACCGAGCATACTCTAGAAGAGTATATTTCTTAGTGGGTCCGAAATCCCACAGTGGTTTTTCCCTATTTGGGTTTCCACATTAAATCTGGTGTTATGAGGTTTATGATGTTTATATGCTTTTGAGTTTGCATGTTTAACAGTTTTGGTTATATTATTGAAATATATGTTACCGAGGTTGAATCTGATGTTTTTATGAAAGATTAAGTTTGTATGATTCACCCCCCCTCTCATCTTGTTGGCTATTGGATCTGTACTTATATTAAGTATCAGAACTATCAATTGGTATCAGAGCTTTGGACTCTAGAAGGAAAGTTTAAAGGCAGTTGAGTTAAAGATCCAAAGATGTATAAGAGGGATGCACCGAAGCTGAACAAGTCAAGTTTCTCTACATGGCAGAAAAGGATGAAGCTACATCTATCAGGAGTTGGAGAATATGTTGTATACTATCTGGAGAATAATTTTGTTACACCGAGCACCTATCCATTGACTATGGAAGAGATAAAGGCAAAGCAAGAACATATTCAAGCAATGATTGAAATAACATCTGCATTGACCGATTCAGAGTTTAATGATCTAGAAGGCTGCAATGATGCAAAGGCTATGTGGGATAAGCTCATATCAGTATATGGAGGAGATGAACATGTTCAAAGAGAAAAAGTAGATAGTCCTAAGAGAACAACTTGAATCTATGAGGATGAATGAAGGTGAGAACATAACTCAGTACAGTACAAGACTAAAGGAGATTGTCAATCAAATCAAAGGAGGAGGTGGAACTATTGAAGAAAAGGATATAACAAGTAAGTTGTTAAGAACCCTTCTACCAGCTTATGAAATCCAAGTCTCTGCAATCAATGAATTGAGGTCTGTACCTAATATGCTAGTTTCTTTAGATGCTACTATTGGTAAGCTACATGCATTTGAATTAAGTAACTTTGATAACAGTGGATCTTCAGTAAATAAAGTTGAATCTGCATTTAGTTCTTTTCATCTGGATGAATCTAATGATTTCAATGAAAGAAAGTATAAGTACTTTGAAGGAGATCACAGTGGAGCAAGTGAGAGATTTCATAAGAACATGGAGGCAGTACACAAACTGTATGAGGAAATTAGAAAGCAAGAAGAGTTTGAAGCACTATTAGCCAAAAGGTTACCGAGAGGCAAAGGTAAGTACAAAGGAAAACTACCTTTGAAATGTTTCAATTGTGATAAGATAGGACATATGGCTTCTAACTGTCCTGACAAAGATTCTACTGAAAAGAGAGATTACCGAGATGACTGACAAAAAGATAATCATTACAGAGGACACCGAGACTTCAGAAGAAGAGATAGAAAGACATGCCTAATAGATGATGAGGAATCTAATGATGATAAATCAAATCAGACTAATACATAGGAAGTAGTTTATGTGGCTATCAAAGATGGATTAGATGAAGAAAGGTATGAAGAAAAAGCCCTAATATCTCACATAAACACTAATGATTCTTGGATTATAGATAGTGGATGCTCACATCATATGACATGAGATAAACACAAGTTTGTTATATTAGAAGATTATGATGGAGGTTGTGTCAGATTTGGTAATGATGCACCATGTCCAGTGAAAGGTGAAGGATCTATAACACTTCTTGACAATGCAAGATGCAATGATGTTTATTGGGTTGAAGGTTTGAAATACAATTTGTTGAGTGTAGCTCAGCTAAACAACACAGGTTACCAAATAGAATTTCAGAAAGGAATTGTCAAAGTTCATGACAAGAATGGAAAGTTAGCTACTACTAGGACACAAACAAAAGGTAACACATTTCACCTTGACTCAACTCGGAATAAGTGTTTGTATGCAAAGATTGATAATACCTAGTTATGGCATAAAAGGTTTTGTCATATAAATTTTGATAATCTGATCAAAATAAGTAAGAAGCACCGAGTAAGAGGTCTACTGAGTCTTGAAAAACCTGAGAATGCTATGTGTCGAGGATGCCAGATGGGTAAGATGATGAGATCAAGCTTTACAATTAAGTCTTACACTTCTAAGGGAATTTTAGATCTAGTGCACACTGATCTTTGTGGTCCTATGAAAGTTCAAAGTTATTATGGTGATAAATATTTCATATTATTTGTGGATGACTATTTAAGGATGATGTCAGTAATGTTTTTAAAAGAAAAATCAGAAGCTTTTCAAATATTTAAATGGTACAAGGCAAGAGTTGAAAATGAAACAGGAAGAAAACTGAAATGTCTTAGATCAGATAGAGGAGGAGAGTTCACATCTGATGAGTTCAACCTATTTTGCAATGATCATGGTATTAAAAGACAAGTCTCTACACCGAGAACTCCACAGCAGAATGGAATAGCTGAGAGAAGAAACAGATCTATTGTGGATTGTGCTAGAACACTGATGATTGAAAAGAAGGTACCACAAACATTTTGGAGAGAAGCAATAAGCACTGTTGTTTACACCTTGAACTGAGTTCAATTGAAGAAAGGTACTTTGAAGACACCATATGAAATCTGGTATGATAAGAAACCTAATGTAAGTTATTTTAAAATCTTCAGAAGTAGATGCTATGTTCACAAAGATGATAGAAATGGCAAGTTTGATCAGAAAAGTGAAGAAGGAACATTTCTAGGTTATTCTTCTAGAAGCAAAGCATTTAAATGTCTGATCAAATCATCTAACAAAATAGTAGAAAGTGCAAATGTGAAAATTGATGAATTTGTAGAAAGAAATGATGAAGGAAATTCCAAGGAACCAGAAGACTATGATGAATTTGTCTATGTTCAACCGAGAAGTCTTACTGAGAAAACTATTGAAGAAAATATCCAGTTACCAAGTGATGAAGAAGATCATATAGAGCCTACCGAGCCTGTATTAGCCAAGTATGTCAGACAGAACACATGTTTGATATCTGAATTTGAACCAAGAATAGTGAAAGAGGCATTTAACAGTGAAGATTGGAAAAATGCTATGACAAAAGACATTGATAAAATCAAGAAGAATGACACATGGACACTAATCCCAAGACCAAAGGACAAGAATGTAATCGGTACAAAGTGGATTTTCAGAAACAAGCTAAATGAAAAAGGAGAGGTCATTCAAAACAAAGCAAGACTAGTTTGCAAAGGTTATGCTCAAGAAGAAGGAATTGATTATGGTGAAACTTTTGCACCTATTGCTAGACTTGAAGGAGTAAGAACATTGTTGGCCTATGCTGCTTTCAAGAATTTCAAGGTATATCAAATCGATGTCAAATCTACATTTCTGAATGGAATATTAGAAGAAGAAGTTTTTATTGAACAACCTGAAGGATTTGTTGAAGACAAGAATAAAGATCAGGTATGTAAATTGAACAAAGCTTTATATGGTTTGAAACAAGCACCTAGAGCATGGTATGAAATATTGCACTCTTATTTGATTAAGATTGGTTTTATAAGGACAAGTGAGAACAACAATATGTACATGAAGAATGATGAAAATGGAATACTGATCTCAGCTATATTTGTTGATGATATTATATTTTGTGGAAATGATTCTTTATGCAAGAACTTTGGAAATGAAATGAGCAAAGAATTTGAGATGTCATTAATCAGTGAGATAAAGTGTTTTATAGGTTTACAGATACTGCAAATGAAAAATGAGATTTTCATTAGTCAATCCAAGTACATAAAGGAAATCTTGAAGAAATTTGGAATGGAGGATTCAAAACCAGTAAGTACTCCTATGACTACCAACTGTAAATTGTCAAAGAATGATGAATCTGCATCTGTTGGTGAGACACTTTACCGATCCATGATTGGAAAGCTACAATATGTTGTTCACAGTAGACCAGACATAGCACATGCAGTAGGTATAGTTGCAAGATTCTCTGCAGATCCTAAGGAAACACACATGACAGCAATCAAAAGAATTTTTAGATACTTGAAAGGCACTGAGGATTATGGCTTAGTATATCAGAAAGGAAATGATTTTGATTTAAAAGTTTATACTGATGCTGATTGGGCAGGCAACATTGATGACAGAAAAAGAACAAGTGGAGGAGCTTTCTTTTTAGGAGAAAGACTAGTGAGTTGGCTTAGCAAGAAACAAGGATGTGTTTCACAGTCAACAACAGAAGCTAAATATGTAGCTGTAGCATTGAATTGTACCAACATTGCACAGATCAAACAATTGTTGGAAGGTATAAATGAGAAACTTACCGAGCCAATAACTATATTCTGTGACAATACTAGTGCCATTAATATTTCAAAGAATCCTGATATGCACTCTAAGACAAAGCACATCTCTATCAAATATCATTATCTTAGAGAAGAAGCTCAAGAGAAGAAAGTGGTGTTGGAGTATGTTAGCACAAAGGAACAAATAGCAGATATCTTCACCAAGCCACTCCCAAGGGACACTTTTGAATATCTTAGAAGTAAGTTAGGGGTCCTACCCCTATCTTCTACTCATTGACCGAGTTCGGTGAAAGCATCAATCCGATGACTCTATCGAATATCTTTTGGGAGTTGATGCTGATTTATACACATTAGGATGTTTTCTAAAGGTGTACAAGAATTATTACAGGAATTCTTATAGGGACCAGGAATTGAAGACAAAATGCTCTGACTGAGACTGAATTGATACACAACAAGCAGGAATTCACTTCATACAGGAAGAAATTATGTTTTAGTTCTTTACTTTTTGGCATTGTTGTCAAAGGGGGAGAAGATTAATATCAGGGGAGAAGACTAAGGAGAAGACTAAAAGAAAACTGAGAAGACTATAGATTGGAAAGAAGATTGAAGAAAACAGGAGAAGTCTAATGTATGGGGGAGAAATTCTGATGACAGCAAGAGAGCATTTCAGTATTTCAGAATCACAACAATCCGAATCTTTTAAGGTCAAATCAATTGGTTTTGCCATCAATGCCAAAGGGGGAGATTGTTGGCAATATAGCATTATAACAGACAATGAAAGATTGTTGGCATTTCATAAGGATATTGAGAAGGTTGTTGATGATTATGGATATAACTTATTAAAGATGTTTACTGTCTTGATATTATTATTTTGTCATTGATGTCAAGAAATTGATTTTCTAATTCAGCATGATGTTGCCATATCTTGAGAAGTATGATTTGAAGAGTATATAGATGTCGGTAAAAGACACATGAAAGAATATGATGAATAAGGGGATGAATAAGGTATTCAATGGGCAATTAGTACCGAGTCAGACAATGATGAGATCATGATGTTTTAGATTGTTTTAACATCATACATATGTTGTAAATTATAAAGGTTAATACTATACTATGTTATCAAGCAAAGAACCTAGTCGGTAAACCCTAAGGAACCTAGTCGGTAAACCCTAAGGTTATCGCTATCGGTTAATGAAGGCGGAATGTCTACCGAGTGAAGTTTAGTATTCACCAAGTTGTAACCAAGCTATAACAGAATGCATTAAATGTTTGCATGTGTTATTTAATGAAGGAAGCTGATGAGGTGGAACTGATTAAATGATTGGTGAGCCGTGAATGAAGTTTGTTAACGAATCTATGGCAATGGAAAGTCGACATGAAGATCTACAGCGCAGATTGAACCGCAAGACCCTAGCACAAGTTCCAAGAAATGTATGCAAGTTCCAAGGTGGGGTAAAACATTTTCAGATTGAAAGATGCATTGAACCTGGACAAGATTGAAGATCTGGTGGCTATGATTGATCATGGGAAATGTGATCAAGGAGATTAAGCGGTTACCTAACTGTTTATAAATAGGAAATTGTTGATAAACAATGTATGCGGGCAAGTGTATGCACAAGGATGCTACATAGTGATTACCGAGCACAGAAGCTTGAAGACCTGTTTGAATAACAGAGTATAGAAGCCTAGCAGATAGACAAGATTAGTTCTATGTCTAGATTGTATTGAACAAATAGGAATCTGCTTTAGCATTTTAGATGTGAAGTTGCAGATAGATTTTATTACTGTTATTTTGTGAAAGTGACAAAAAATCTCTTAACCGAGTGGACTTAATAGTCTTATTTGTAAAACCCTCTAGCAAGGTGACATTCTGATTGAGTGTTTGAAATCCTTTAACAAGGTCACTTCTAACAAGGTGAATATCCTAACAAATCTGAGGGAAATCCCTTAACCGGGTCACATCTAGCAATGTGTTTGTAATCTTTAATTTGATTTGCTTTTAACCGAGCATAATCTAGAAGAGGATATTTCTTAGTGGGTCCGAAATCCCATAGTGGTTTTTCCCTATTTGGGTTTCCACGTTAAATCTAGTGTTATGAGGTTTATGATGTTTATATGCTTTTGAGTTTGCATGTTTAACAATTTTGGTTATATTACTGAAATATATGTTACCGAGGTTGAATCTGATGTTTTTATGGAAGATTAAGTTTGTATGATTCACCCCCCCCCCCCCCCCTCTCATCTTGTTGGCTATTGGATCTATACTTATATTAAGTATCAGAACTATTAGCAATACTCCAATTTTAATGCATCTTAATCCTTTGATCAATATTTCCAGTATTTTACCTCTCATAGTATTTTCTTTCTATCGACTTGATTCTATAACCCATCAATAGACACTAGTCTAGGAATAATTTTACTCAATCACTCATTAAATGAACAAATCAATAAATACCCTTTTTAAATTATAGTTTAATTTTGTGTAGTAAATCAATAAATGCCCTTTTTAAATTATAGTTTAATTTTGTGTAGTTTGTGATAATACAATACACAAGAAATTTTATTTATCAATTTCTATGTATAATGCAACTTGCACCCACCTTTTACTCAGTATACTGGTGTCCAATTGGCTATATAGAGGTTGTATGGTAACTCCTTTCTCTCATGCTCAGTAAGAATATTTGAATCTACACCAATAGTTTGGGTTTGGTTACCATAGTCTTCAATTATCTATGTTTTTTATTAAAAAAATAGTGTTAACAAGGGAGCTGACCCTTAACATAGATAGAGACTATCAAAAAATTAAAAGCCCATAGGCAGGAAAAACAACACATTGGAGCAAGCCCGGGACCAACAAGGTCGAACAAAGGGAACTTGTCCAACTGTCACGAATCGTTTTATTTAATATTATGCAATTTAAGATGTAATGCGATTTTTGAAATTCAAAATAGATTAGATCATTCATAATCTAGTATGAGGAAATATAATATGCTTTTTACTCCTGCAAATTATATGAAATTCAATATTCTTTTGGGGTTTTTCATTGCTAATAAAATTTTGAGTGTAAGTAATGCAGGATGAGGTGAAGGAGGTCGAAGGCAAGAACACGAATCAGGTAGAATTGCTTTTAACTGAACTGCTTCGATAGAAAAGGGAATCTTTCACACACCACATTAGGATTTATAATTTGCATCTTGAAAGTGTGGATGATTTAAATGATCTTATTGAGTGTTTGTTCAAACTGAAATGATGAAATTTGAATGAGTAGTAGATTAGTTTAAATGTTTTTATAGGTGCATTAATTGCATGATGTGAGTAGTGTTTGAATAAATATAACTTGTCTGAGTAATTGTGAAATAGTATGTTTTATGGTTAAAAGAAATTTATTCAATTATATACATATATCAATAACCAATTATCGTGAAATTTGACTTCGTCAAATTTGTTGTCTATTCATACGAAATTTGTTTAAATAATAAAAATTTCATCTATTTGTAAATATTGAATAATGTATCGTATTTATGAAATTAAACTAAGTAATAAAAATCCGATCTATATATATATATATATTTCCTTATCAAAAGAAAGGGTTAATTAAAAACAAAGTCTAATGTTTTATATAAATTATAAAACATACCATATTATAAATATTTATTAAAAACAAAAGTCTAATGTTTTTATGTTAAAGAAAAGTCATTTTTAAATTATAAAACATACCGTATAACATTATCACTTTAACTAAACATGATAATATAAGGTGGCGGGCTGAACAAAGGAGGTTGACATTTTGAGCAGATGAAAGAAGCTGCCTTGGTCGATGTAGACCCCTCCACCCACGATAGCTGCTACCCAAGCTTTAAACCAGGTCAATGTGGAGGCAAAGTCGCTTAGATAGGCATGGCTTAAGATACCACCACTACCACTATTAAAGCATAAACTCGAACGTGTAAACCAGTCTTCCTCCATTCTCAGTGGCTACTAACAGAGCTTTAAACATAGGTTAACGTGGAGGCAAGGTTGTTTAGAAGGCGTAGTTTAAGGAGAGACCACCGCCTACCACCACTACCACTATCAAACATAAAGCAACGTGTAAAACAGTCTCCTTCCATCCGGTGGTCGCTGTCAAAGCAATACACAGCACGATGGAAACTTAAAACTCTCTCTCATGACTTGGCATGCAACATTACTACGGTAGTCGACAGATTTCATGCATGGAGAATATAGTTGCAACCACATAAGTGGAACAATTAATACAACCCAAAGGATAGCAGAAAACTTAGCAACATATTTGAATAAATAGACGTAGGCACGCTCTCACATTTACATTCTTTTCTCACACGAAGTTAGAAGAACGAAATTCATGAAGGGAGAGTTAGAATAGATTGATAGAGAGTTAGATTAGTTTGATAGATAAAAAGATTAGTTTGATAGAAAGATTAGTTTGATAGATAAGAAGATTAGTTTGATAGATAAGAAGATTAGTTGGAGAGAAAGAGAGACGTACGATCAAGGAATCGAAGCATTTGATGAAGAACGTCAAGGTCAAAAGCTCAAAATCCATTCTAAGTTTCCAAGAGGTTAGAATCTTTTGTTTTTCATTTCGTTTTACTTTATTCGTTAAATTTGGTATAAAATGTGTAGAAAAGGAAGTTTAGATAATAGATACGTACGTCCAAACGGGTATCGATTATTAATATTGTATTTGAAATGCTTTTTTAACCATTGTGGAATAAAAGAAAAGAATTTAGAGAAAAGAGGTTGTTAATATTGTACTTTGCACAAAAATATTTAGTTTTAATTCTATTTTTAGAATGTGTTTACGTACTTTTGTTAACTTATGAGATTAATCTCATACATGTTTAACACCTTCTATTGTTTGTACCTTATTTTAGACGAAAGATTGATTTTACGATGATTGCTTATAAAAGGTTTATCGTTTTTTATTTGAAAGATAGATTAGACAAGTAATGATTAGTAAGCAACAAAAATGATATCTCTATTTCTATTTTAAAAGAAAGACTGTATTCTCAAAAGAATTTGTGTTTGACGGAATCAAGCTAGGGTTAAGCTTGAGATGGAAAAATTTACCTTTCAGGACAGGTGCCGAATGTGGATGCTTTAGGGAGAATAGTTGCTTTTTCCAACTATTATTTTGTTGTGCATGGCATATACTTGGCCAAGTTATTGTTTGAATTTTCCGTAGAATGAGATGGAAATTCCTTATTTATACTCTCTACCACATCCTAGTATGATAGCAAATGCTTGTTTCTTAGAATGAAGTAGGAAAAATGAAAATGCATATATCATCTAGGCATGCACTAGATTCCCTCTTGCTTTCAAATTCTTTGGTTAAACCAATTCGTGCAGGGTCGGGTATTCTTGATTGACCAAGAATTTTGGGGAAGCGTAAGCTTCAAGGATGGGCGGAAAAAGCGCTTGACTCTTGTTCTCGTCTGTGTTCGAAAGAAAGAAGGAAGCGACTCAGACTGAAGATCGATAAATAGAAAATGAGAACTTCTTTATATTGGATATTGCATTATTCATGTGCATTATTATGATATATTCGATGTTTGCTTATATTTTGTATAAAATATGCTTAGAAATTGAAATCTTAAGTTTATTGAAGAATAAAGCATAGTTTAGGGTTAGATCCTAGAATGATGTCTTTACACCAACCTTCAACAAATCAAAACCAACTTAGGGAGGGGTGTGGACACCCAATCCATGGGGGGGCAGGGAGGACTTCCCCTTCCACTTGCGACAAACAACAATTTGGGTGATACTACTCTCAGGGCCATCAAGGGAATGACCAAGCAGAAAGGATCCCGCTTGTAAACCATCAAGAAAGCTAGTGTCATTAGGAATCAAAGAACAATCAGGCAGGGAAGACCTTGTAGAGACACTGCCAGACTATTGTTGCAGAACAACAACAAAATGTTGTTGTAGAGCAACATCGAGAGCAAAACCGCCAGGAGAAGAGCGAAGCAGAGGTGCAAGAGCAACAGATGTAGGAGCCAAGGGGGTAGAAGAGTCTATGGTAGTGGTAATATTAGCAAAGGCTTCATCAGCAGTAAGGGGCACCTCATCTCAAGAGGATTCAACTAAAAAAGAGTATAAAGCATTAATAGTCAAGTGATATTCAGTAGCACCCTTCCACCAAGTAGCAGCACCTCTGCGGCGAGGGGGAGAGAGAGAGATAACATTTTGAAGCTAAGTGACTCATTGAGAAGCACCTTCGATAGCGAAAGGGGAGGCCCTCATAATCTAGCAGCTTCCAATTATCTATGTTATTTATAGAAACTTGTAATAATACTCTCTCAAGTTTAACCTAAGATTAAATTTCAGGAGAGAAACCTACTCTCATAAAGTTGATCTTAAACCCTCCATTATTTTATTGATGAACTGATTTCACTTTCTTGATGAAAAACTTGTCCTTGTAAATGAAATTTAGTCCTAAGAAGTGGAGCAATAGTTTTCGAACCTAATAGAATGGTGTTATTTTCAAAGATATGTTAGCAATTGTTAGGTCTTAAGTAATTTGAAATATTTTGAAATACCTCAACAATAGGAAGTTTACAGTTGTGCATTATGTTTAGTTAAGTTTAGCATCCACAACACCCCTAGAATCCCTACAAGACCAAATCAACTTCCACAAGAGATAATGGTAGAAACAACTTGCTTCAACAATACAAGATTGAATATTGGTTGAATATCAAATATATAATGAGATGGCCTTGCTTATAAAGGTAAGGTGAGATGTAATGTTGTGCTTCACAACTCACACCCCACTCTACCACTTGGCAAAGTGAGGACCCCGTTTCTTTCTTTCTTCCTTCTTCCATTTTTCTCCTTTTCTCCCCTAAGAGTATTTGTCCCTTAATGTTTCCTTTTGTCTATTCCTTTTCCTTGTCTTTTGTTTTGTCCCTCTTTCAAGGATCAGACTTCAACCTTTCCCTTGTTCTATTTTCATTTAGTGAAAATAGGAATGGTTGAACCTTGAACCCCACCCCCTTTGTTTTTCATGCATTGAGGATCAAAGGTCTCGTGTTCACTTTGTAACAAATGAACATGCGAACTTCAACCCTCGATATTGTGTTCTCCTTGGTGCCTCTTGTACCCAGACCCCTACAACTCATGCATTTATTAGGGTTGGTGAGCTTTATGTCAACATTCTTTCTTATGAAAGGGTCAAATTTAAGACCTTTTTTCTCACCTTTTGTTTCCTAATTCAAAATACATGGAAAACCCTTGGCGATTGGTGACTTGGCATACTCTTATCTCAAGTTATAACCATTTGACTCCACCACCTCCAGTTTGCGGTGATTAGGCGTGTTGGCATGCAGGCTTACCCCTTTTTCTCCTTTATTTTTGTATGTGTTTGTTGCTTGAGATTGGATTAAGGGTTTTTAGTTGTGTGTTTCAGTTTTTGTTTGTTTCTTCTTATTTTGTTGCTTGAGCCACAACTCAATTTTGTCTTTGCCATCCATCAACAATGAATCTTAGTTGTTTGATCATTGTTTGGTTTTGATTGGGCTAGGGTTCTAACTGTTGTGTGTGCCCTAGGTCTAGAGGAAGAACCATCATAGGGTTCTTGGAAATCTGAGTTGTTTGTTGATATATGAGTTGGGTTGTCATTGATGTCAAACTTGGTGTTCCATATAGAGTTTGGTCTGAATATGGTTGTGTATTGTTGTAGGTTTCTCTAATGGATGTTGTTGAGTTTGTGAAATATATGGTAAGTTTGATATGCAGGAAACACTATTTAATGCTTTGGTGGTTGAATGCTTTGCTTACCTCTAGATAGCAAAGATTATGTTTTGAATATGTTGTATCATCATGTTGTCTAGCTCGTGGATTGTAGAAGTTTGTTGTTGTTAAATTCTAACAGTGAGGGTGTTTGTCAAACTAGTCCAAAAATGTGGAATCTTGTGTTGTGGTTTGGTGGATATGTTTAGTTGGTTTGTGCAGTGTTTTAGTTCAATTTTTTGGTGGGGTCTTTGTTTCACAAGTTGTGTTGGGTTATGTTTGATATGTTTAGTTATGCTATGTTTCTTAGTTGCCCGATTGGATTATATTTGATTGGATCATACTTTTTGGTCTGCATATGCTTTGGAAGCTATGTCAGATGGCATTTGTGGGTCTCAATGTGGTGTGTTGAGATACGCAGTAAGTAATTTGCATTGGAAGATTTTTTTTAGCCGACTGGTTGATGAGCTTTATTGTTTATCTACACATTATGTTTGGTGTCGACTTTAGAGGATGTGTTAGCATGTATGATTCATTGGATTTGACTTGGAAAGGTGTTTTTGATGGATTTGGGTCCCCTCTTTCTCCTATAGTGGACCAAATTAAACATTTTTGGTTTGGGTGACTTATTTCATGTAATATTGTATACTTTGTTTGTGGTCGACCCTTCATTAGCTTTTTAACAATCTAAAGTGTATTTAAGGAGTGTGGATGTATGAGTCGAGTGTGGAAGAGTATGGAGTACTATATGAATTGATGTGAAGTGAATGTGAATGATGAGCAAACAGATTTTGTGTAGCGGATATGTGAAAGCCAATTTGTGTAGAGCTTTGACGATAATCTTTCAATATTGGCAATGTTGTAAGATAGTGGTTTTATGTTATATGTGTTTTCCATGATGTTGGTAGTACACAGAGGTTCAATAACAATTTCATTATCAAGAAATTCTATTAGTTCTACCATTCTTTATGTTGCCTGAAACAATAGAAAGGACAACCGATAACAACACATAACACATAACCGGTAAACAATATGAATGAATCTTATAACAATATGAAGAATTATGCATGCCACATGCTGGATCGTGGTCCATGATACAAACAATGCTTACAATGCAATTACAAGATCCGTAGATCGTCCACATATCAAATCAGCTTTCGATAACAATCTGTCAATTCTATCCTAATTTGGACCTCAACCTTCCAGCTTTAGTCCTACCGGATCAAAATCTCGTTGGTTCTACATCTTCACCCAATCTTAAAGCTTTGTCTTCAATCTTCTTACTTCTTTCTATTGTCTTCAAATGATTCACAAGCTTCCATTTATACCATCTACAAATAATTACAACTCAATCAAGTCGGCCCAAAGACCAACCAGTTCATGAAACGTGCAACGGTAACATGTCAGCTCAATCACTTAAGAAAAAATCCAAAACATAAAACGATGCATAAACCTTTGGAAATACTGGCCAAGGCCCAAAGAAACACCTCAAACGAGCCACAAGTCACAGAGATCAACCACAACCCGAAAACATCTTCGCTCAACACACTGCCAGACTAATTGGTAAAAACACATCAATCGGGACAATACCAAAATCCACATCTTACCGGAAACAAAGCCAAACGCTATGAAACTTGAACGTGATAAAAGCCACAAACACAAGGGAATAAACCCAAAATCACAATGCTAAACACTCAAACATGAATAAATGTCATGCTCAAGCAATTCCATTGAAAACTGCCCAACTGGTAAGAACTAGATCGATGCTCCTGCATCAGAATCTTGGGGTTAATTGAAAAGTGAGTCCCATCACTTTCTCTAGTTTGGCGATCGGGCAGTAGGTACTTGCAACTGTCTCAGGGGATTCGGTGATCTAACCACAGCTTCTAGTTGCCTCTCCACAACGATCTATCAGTCCAAACTACACCCTACCTCAATCGACGATCGATTCAAGTCTCCACCCACTAACTGCCTCAAGATCAAGCTCTAGGATTAGCGGTCTACTTGCAAACCTTGCTCTGCCTCATGTTCGATTGTCTGAACAAGTCCACAAGTTGCCTAAATCTTCTCTCCAACCGACCGGTACACAACCAACACTCTCTCCAACAACAGGTTCACAGACCAGCTCTGATACCATTTGACGCAGTCAAGACAGGGAAATCGAATGAAGGACAACCCAACCTTGTAGCTTAAAAAATAAATCATGCACAACATACCGGTAACCGGTAACAAGGTGCCAAAAATAGCAGAAAGTCCAACCGGTAACAACACGGAACACATAACCGATAAACAATATGAATGAATCTTATAACAGTATGAATAATTATACATGCCACATATTGGATCGCAGTCCAGGATACAAACAATGCTTACAATGCAATTACAAGATCCACAGATCGTCCACATATCAAATCGGCTTCCGGTAACAGTCTGTCGGTTCTATCCTGATCTGGACCTCAGCCTTCCGGCTTCAGTCTTACCGGATCAGAATCTCGCCAGTTCTACATCTTCACCCAATCTCAGAGCTTTGTCTTCCATCTTCTTACTTCTCTCAGTTGTCTTCAAATGATTCACAAGCTTCCATTTATACCATCTGCAAATAATTACAACTCAATCAAATCGTCCCAAAGACCAACTGGTTCATGAAACATGCAACGGTAACATGTCGGCTCAATTACTTAAGAACGAATCCAAAACATAAAATGATGTGCAGACCTCTGGGAATACCAGCCAAGGCCCAAAGGAACACCTCAAACGATCTGCAAGTCACGGAGATCAACCGCAACCCGAAATCATCTTTGCTCAACACACCGCCAGACTAATCGGTAAGAACACATCAACTAGGACAATACCAGAATCCACATCTTACCGGAAACAAAGCCAAATGCTATGAAACTCAAACACGATAAAGGCCACAAACACAAGGGAATAAACCCAGAACCACAATGCCAAACACTCAAACATGAAGAAATGTCACACTCTCAAGCAATTCCATTGAAAACCGCCCAACCAGTAAGAACTAGACCGATGCTCCTACATCAGACTCTTGAGGTTAATTGAAAAGTGGTTCCCATCACTTGATCTAGTTCGGTGATTAGTTAGTAGGTACTTGCAACTGCATTAGGGGATTTGTCAATCTAACCACAGCTTCTGATTGCCTCTCCACGATGATCTATTGGTCCAAACTGCAACCTACCTCAATCGGCAATATGTTTAAGTCTCCACCCACTAACTGCCTCAAGCTCAATCTCTAGGATTGATGGTCTACCCACAAACCTTGCTCTGCCTCACATTCAACAATCTGAACAAGTCCACAAGTTGCATCAATATTCTCTCCAACCAACCGATGCACAAATAACACTATGTCCAACAATAGGTTCACAAACCAACTCTGATACCAATTGATGCAGTCATAACCGGTAAGAATCCTCAAAAAAGTCAATCGACTTATGCAACAAGAGAGACACAACGAAAGCAGTAAAGAAAAAATAACAAATTCACATAAACAGATCAGATTACAGCTTGAGAACTTCTAGCAATCTTCATATTATCATCAAAGATCATCCGGTAGTTAACCAGTTACATGCAAGCTTCAAGCCAGATACAATCCAACTGGGACTCTAAGAATCAACCAGATCACAACATGCGAATCTCAATCCTTATTCTCAGTTCTACTTCCTCTGCCTCCACAAATGATTACATAACATCATATTTATACCCACCAGAACATATCTAGGTCGGCCTCAAAAGAATACATTCACCAATGCAGGAAAATGAAACGTGCAATTAGGTCAGCCTTAAGATTTATGAAATGTTTCCAGAAAATAACAACCAAGGGATGCAGTTCAGCAAGAAGGTTAGCCAAGCGCCAAAGAACATCGAACGAGACCCAAGATGGATCCACACACCAAGAAAAGTGTCAGTAATGAAGGAAAACCAAGCGGTAAGCACAAGAACTGTCTTGAGAACCCAGAAGTAGCCAACTGGAAGCGATAACTGACCAAAGAAGAACCCAAATGAACTAGAAATTTGGAATCAACTATATGTAACTGCTAGGAAACTGTAAACAAGATCTGCCACGAAGAACAAGCAACTACTGGTACATACGGGTAAGAATACAAAAAACTGCACAAGGAACTAAACAATATCAAAACTGAAAGGAAATATTTTTGGTTGATGCAATATTTCTCATCGACAGGGGATGCTCCAACATCATCTTGGTAGCCCTTTCTATATCTTGCCCTGAAGCAATGTGCCTCAATTGTGCAAGTCTATGTATCTTGCCCTAAGGTAGTGCGCCTTAGTCTTGCAAGTCCACCAAGTGCATGATACTCCTTGGTAATGAGCCTAAAACATTGTAATTAATTCTATTTATATTGTATGATTCTCACTGTGGTTTTTCCCTGATTTGATTTTCCATGTAAATTTGGTGTTCATGTGTTGATGGTTGATTTTTTCAATGTTGTTATTAAATATTGTTTAATATATGTTAGATCAATTTTCAAGTGTTTCGAACTAATTCACCACCACCCCATCCCAAACCCCCCTCCCTCTCTCAGTCTTGTGGTTTTAACAAGGGTTCACTTGTAGACCCACCTTTGAAATCAAAGCAAAATCCCTGTGAACCACATTAAAAAATGCACATACATGGGAAAATCGAACTGATGCCTATAGGACAAACAAAGAATGATTTAATAATGCTGGTTATTAAAAAACCTTAAGTGTCATGATTCGAGCATTGAGCCTTATTAGGTCAAGTTCAATAAAGCAAAAAAACAACTTACTATGTATCCTCGACCTTCGATCCTTATGAGGAAAACAAAAATTTGAAAATGACCTAAGCAAAGCAGGAATCTGGTGTGTGTTGTGAAAAGATCAAAAGATGAACTAAGAATCATCTTCCCTGTCCTTTAGAAGTCCGATGAACTTATCACACACAATACCTAAGTGTTGTGGGGATCAAGGTTGGCTGATACAAATTCCCAATTAAAAGTTACAAATTCCTATCTACCTTGACCCCTTGTGCAAAATTTCCAAATACTACAACACACCAAGCCTTATGGGGATCAAGGAAGCCCACAAGCCCTTTGATGCACCAATAGTATTTGTGCTCAAAATTAAGCTAAAAAACTTGCATAAAATGATGATAGCAAAAATAAGAAATTTGTTACCCACAAGCCCTTTGTTACACCAGTGATAGTTGTGCTCAAAGAATATTTTTGTGGTTGAAAGAAGGATGTTAGGTGCTTAAAGTAGCAAAACAACTTCATATTTAAGAAAAACATAAAATGGGCTTATATTATGAGTTATTTATTGATTTAGAGGATTGATAATAACCGAATAAGATTGATTTGGGAGATTAATAGTCAAAATTAGATAAATGAGAAGCTTTTGAGTGGCACTTAGTGATAAGTGTACTTGAAGAGGCCCATGATCCAAGAGATTTAAAGAGAGATTTTTTTATTTCTTTTGCAGAAAATGGAGGGTGGAGATTCAAAAAGGTTTTTTTAGCCATGTGCTTTGTATTGAGTCATGCAATCTTGAGCCGTGTGCTAGATTGTCTTGACTATTCATGATTTGGATTGTGAAAATGCATTACTAGTCAACTAATTATTTTTAGTGCACTAATGATTTGAGAAGATAATAAGAATTGAATAAATAGGTTGTATTTATTAATTAATTTAGGAAGTGGTAATGTGAAAGGAATTGATAATAGAAAAGATATCAATAGGTGATTTTAGGTGTCCACACAAATGAAAAAAAAAAAAAAAAGGAAAAAGTTTTGGGAGATGTTGATATGAAGGTGATCAAGAATCACTTAGAATTCCAAAGGGAGGAATGGAATGTTGTGGACTCTCTAAACAATTTGTCTTCACCTCAAAGAAAATTTAGTTGCATTGTTTTTATTAAAAAAGTAATGTTAACTAGGGCGTTGACCCTTAACAAAAAGCAACATCAAGAGAGATGATGTTGGAAGAGAACCACAACCCAAAGAAGGAAAGGAATAAACACAAGAACCTAACCAACCAGGGAACAAACCCCACTCAAGGGGGGGATGAGCCACCCAAACCCCCATGAGGGGGGGTATGGGGAAGGGGAGAAGATTTCCCCTTACGCCTACGAGCAACCACAGAGTAGGATATGCTAAGATCCAGCAGAAGGGCCCCTGCAAGGTCAACAACACCGGTGACAACATAAGGCTGGAAGAGGGCCATAGGGGGTTGCAGAACAGTAACAACGACAGGTTGTGACAGAACAATAGAAGCAGAAGCAGATCCAGCAGTAGGGGAGGGTTGCAGGATAGGAAAAGAGAAAGTGGGGACCTCCGGAGACGAGGCCACAAAAACATCAGTAGGAGCAACATAAGTCGTGGGGGGCACGACATCATCCTCATGGGAGGAGCCAACAGACACAGAATCCGTAGCAACAACTCTTAATGTTGGCAATTGACACTCATTGGATTCATATGTTGTCATTGAAGGCAACAAGATTCCGTAGAAGGCATATACCGGCAGATATCGGCAATGGAGGCATATACCGGCATACACCAACATTGAAGTAATCAAGGTCACAATCGGCACCGACATCGGCATCAACACTTTTGTGAAGCCAACACCAGTTTGGGATCTGAAAAGTTTCATTCAATTATTTTGTAATTATTGTATAAGGCCGACATTGTATATCTTTTGTAAGGTATTGTAAGTCGACATAAGGCATATTGTTTGTAAGGGTATATAAGTCAGTTTATTAGGTCATTGTGATATATGGAATAGAGAAGAGTGTGTAGGATAAGGAAACAGAACAGTGTGATGCGAAGGACATATATGTAGATCACTTGTATGCGAAAGTAATATCATGCAATGATCTGTAAATGGTTTGTAAAGCATTCTTGGAGAAAAGGAGATACCGGTACAGAACAGAGCTATAGTCAGAGCTCTTTTTGGCATAGCAGATGCATTTTGTGAGTTCACCATTATTGTTTTATCTCAGCAGAAGTTTGTAGTCAGTGAGACTCTTTTGTACTGAGCACTGTGCTCTAGGCAGTGTGCCTTCCTGCACGTGCAGGCCCCCATACTATGTAATATCTTTCATATGGCCAGTGAGTTGATATTGTGGGTCACAAATCCCACAGTGTTTATTCCTCTTTGAGGTTTTCCACATATAAATTATGTGTGTTATGGTGTTCATTCATGTGGGTGGTTTATTTACTTCATGTTATATGTTTCTTCATTTACCGGTTTATATGTGTATGTTGTAATAAGGTAAAATCTTATATTACCGGTAGAACACTGATTACCCCCCCCCCCCCCCCCCCCTCTTTAGTGTTCTTGAATTCATTGTACTCCAACAATTGGTATCAAAGCTTGGTACCTCGGAGGAAGTTTAACAGCTTGAGGAAGATCCTGAAACCATAATCATTGAGCATGGCTATGGAGAAGCAACTTGAAATGGCACTTGAGGATTATGATACTGAAAGGCTGAAGAACTTAAAGCTGCAAAATGAATTGAATTTCGCTAATGAATTCATTCTTGTTCTGCAAGAAAGGTTATCATCAGCTCGAGCTAGGAGGAAGGAACTTTTGCAAAACCAGGATGATGAAGAGAAAAGTGCACTTAAAGAACAATGTCAGAAGCTGAGTCAAGCAAACATGCTCATGAAGATGAAATGCAAGACCTAATTATGAGGATGTCAAAAGAAATTGAGGATAGAAAGAAGAAGGAAGAAAATCTTGTTGTATCTCTGAAGAACAAATCTAAAGAATGTCACAAATTGGCTCATGAGAGTGATATGTTGAAAACTAATTTGGTATAATCCCATAATAATGAACAAGAGCTTGAGAGACAAATAATAACTCTGGGAAATGATCTAACTACTGCAAGTATAAAGAAAAATTCAGGATTAGTACTACACAGTTGGATGATTTATTGAAAAGACAAAGGCAGAATGATGATTCTAGAGGACTTGGATTTGTACAAGGTGGAAGCTTCGGTACTGAAAATGAAGATCAAACAACCGGTATGCAAAACTCATCAGACCAGAGGAAACCAGTAAGGCAATCTAATGCTTATAAATTCAATGGTAGATGCTTTGTTTCTAATAAATTTGGGCATGTGGCTAAACAATGTATAAATAGAGCAAATCAAAACTACAATTTAGTTCTCGGTCAATGCACAAATTGCAAGAAATGTGGTCATAAGTTAGAAAATTGCAGAATGAATGTTAAGTGTCATGCATGTGGAAAGTTTGAACATTTGGCTAATCAATGTAGAACAAGGAATGGCACCGGATATGGCAAAGTAATTCAAAAGAACAATGTTACATGTTATGCATGCAACAAAATAGGTCATATTGCTAAGTATTGTAGAAGCAAGACCACACCGGTTAGCAATGACTGAGCAAATGAGAAAGGAAAGCAGAAGGTAGATGAAATACAACATGATCACACCAAGAGATGGGTAAGAAATTCTGAAGAACCAAGTGGAGATGCAACTACACTGGAAATTGCACCAATAACTCCACCAGTAGAACAGAGCATTCCTGCACCAACAAAAAATTCAACTGGTAACTGAGGTATACGCCTTAGGGGTTGGCAAATTCATTGCAAATCTTGCATATTCCTCATAAGAGATCTGGAAAGAGATCTTAAGAGTTGTATTGATCATTGATGAAGGTTTACCCGACATAAAACTGTGAAACCGACATTCGGTAGGGTACATCACTAAGCATTTATGACAGTAAAGGACTAGGGTTTACTCGCTGATAAAAAGGAAAAAATGAACTCATTTTCACTCACCCAGCACTTGAGAAAACCAGAGCGAAGCAAAGGCGAATCACAGGCGATCAAGAGTGAGCAAAGGCATTCTGAAAAGATTTCCAACAGTTTTCAAGATCTTTCAAACCAACGATCATTTTCTAGGTATTTGTTTGAAATGTTCTAGGTATTTCTTTGAAATGGCATCCAAATCTTCATCTTGTCCTACTTTCATTGCAAATTCCACCATTGTCGAGGTTAAGAATAGGCTCAGACCCATTTTTAAGGAAGTTCCTCAAATAGCAAAGAAGGAAGACTCTACGAGTGCATTCTCGAGGGTTCCCAATGGCGTAGTTTATGTAGAAGACGCCAGGGCCTATATTCACTGCACCTTGGAGGATTTAGGCACTGAGGAGATCAAGGGAATGTATCAATCTATGATACTAGGCAGCTCCGAAACAATCAAGTTGAAATATCAAGTCATTGTAGACCTAGGGTTAATCGGAATCCTGTATATACCGGAATTCAAGGATGAAATGGTCAAATATGTTCTGAGCAGGGTCCACAATGAATTCATCTGGCTAGACCGGTCTTACATGATCACCAAGGAAGCAATTCAGGTGGTCACCGAGTTACCCAAAGTTGGACAAGAACCAGGGAAGAAGATCTCAAACACTGAGGTTGAAAAGCTCATCGGCGCAACCCATGATGGAAGATCAATGAGGATCAACACCATCAAAGACACAGATGTGAAATTTGCTAGCATGATCATCAGCTACAAGGTAAATCAATCAAGTCGATTGAACTCTGTTGCCAGTTCTTGTATTCATGTTGCATACCAAATGCTAAGGAATGATGGAAAGTATGATTTGTGTGAATGGTTAAGAAGTGAATTAATGCTAAATCTTGGCAAGATTAAGGGTGTCAAGAAAGGAACATTTAGGTTTGGTAATCTTATTATCTGCTTGATGTTATATTTCATGAATGAGTTGTCGGGTTTGGGAAAGAAATGTTGGGCTTATGACATACTGGTAGGCATGCAAATCAAAGATGCAATCACCGGTCTTGGCAGCAACAGGGATGAGAAGCTATGGGGCTTCTTTAAATCTTTCCAAGAAAATATGAGACTGAGGGAGAGGATCTCCAAGCACATTGTAGAGAAATACTCCACTGATATCTGCTTCATGGTAAAAACTGATGAGACCCTCATGGAAGCAGTGGAACCAAGAACCATATGGGTCACTAAACTAGGATATGAAGTTGATGACAACATCTTGGAACTTTATGCAAAAATGTTGCTTGATGGTCCATTAGATGACAAAACTGAACATTTTGGCACTGCGGAGGAGAAGGCTCTTGAAGTTAAAATTGGCTTCAACAAGAAAAGAAGAGAAAAGAAAATAGACAAGATGTGTGCTTTCGTTCAAAATGTTATCCACTAGATAGATACAGAACTAGGTTCTGGATCTAAACCAGTAGATCAACCGATAGCGGTTAGTGCTCCTGAGGCAAAGAGACCAACAACTTTCATTTCTCCTAACATAGGATAATCAACCTCTTGCATTCAGAAGGGTACAGAGGAAGAAAGCTAACAAGCCTTGGATAGAGGAGAAGAAGGTGGAGCCAAGGAGGAAGCTAGTAAGAAAAGTGACAAAGCCTATTGCACCCACACCTCTGGCAAGGAAGCCTCTACTCAAAAGAGGAAACCAGTTTCATCCGCCCCTACAACCCCCAACAAGAAGAAGAAAAATGATGATGAAGAAAATATAACTTGTGCTGAGTTAATTAATGAGGTAACGAAAGATGATATTTTGAAGAATGTGTCAAATTTATATGAAGATCTAGATGAAAAAGAGCAAAATGAAACTGAGGAAGCAATTTTGTTACATATAGACATATATAAGAAAGCTTTAGTAGAGATTTTGAAGGAAATTCCTTTATCATTGTACAATAAGTTAGATGCAAGAAGATTAGATGCAGTTAAGAGGGATAGGGAAATTAAGGAAGTTGAACTTTTGAATATGTGTGACTCTATAAATAATGAGGAAATGAAAAGATGTATAGATGTTGCCAACAGAACAATTTTTAGCAGCAAAGACCGACAAATAAGCTTAATGATGGGTAGAGTAAATGAGATAGTAAATGAGACCAGAGATGGTTGGACTAAATTCTTTCAAAAGAATCCTGATTTCCTTACTTCTCAAGAAGAATTTGGCAAGGCAACAACTTCCACCATTCCGGATAGATCGAAAGGGAAAGGAATTTTGGGAAGTTCAGATCAAATTTTGAATGAACCGACAGTAAATAAGAGTGTACAGACACCACCGATAGATAAACCTAAAATTGATGAGTGTACAGACTATACCGGCATAAACAACATTTGTACATTTCGAGCAAGATAATATAGATAATGTATAGGGTACTGATAATATTGTGGATAATACTCCACCGACAGTAACAGCTACTGCACCAAGTGGTGAAGCCACCGGTGCAAAAGGGGATGAGAAAAGAGATACTCCATGAGAGGATAAGGGAAAGGAGACTGATAAGACTCTGATTCCCCAGCAAAACTTTTGGCAATTGACACTTCTCAAGTTGAGAAGAAATCAATCACGAAGATGAGTCCCACAGAGCTAATGATGATGGCTAGTCAGAAGCTAATGAAGGAGGGATTTGCAGACAAAGGAATAATGGATCAGTCAATAACAGTTTGCACAGATTGATTCCTGATTGTATGATTGAAAATGAAGCGAGTCCTTCCGGCAAGCTTAAGGTACTGACAGAGCACATAGCCAAAAACTTTCAATCATTACAACAGATTTTCAACCGGCAAGCACTTGAAAGATTTACTTTGGCTAAGAGAGCCGCTTTTGATCAAATTATTGAGACAGAAAAGAGGAAGATTGAGGAGAAACTCTTACTTATTGAAAATTCTTTGAAACAGTGTACTAACATCTATAGGGTCTTTTGTAATATAGAAATTCTTACATCAAACATAGATAAGAGGATAAAAGAGTTACAAGACAAGATTGCTACTATTGCTAATTCTTTTGATGGACTAACTTCACTTACTACATCTATTGATGGACAAATTTTGACTTTGGAGGATCAAATTTTTGCTCTTGAAAAAGAAAGAGAGAAGATTATTCGAAGAGCAAGAAATCTCAGAGGTTTGGTGAGTCCAAGATTGGATTCACTTGGTGTACATAAAAGGGAATGCATGGACATGCTTGCGAAGCCCACACCGACAGAAGCCACTGAGAAAGAAACACTTGCACATCTACTGAGTGGACTTGTAGCCATATCTGAAACTTTCAAAACCAGATGGGATACCTATATACAATTACTTGAGAAAGCTTATCCAGAAATCTTGAAATTGGTCAAGCTCTGGTAAAGTAATCTGTAATTATTCATTGTTTTGCACAGATTCTTAAACAATTCTTTTAATTCTTTCACAAGTCTTTGGGAGGATATATATGTGAAAAATATGTATATAATCCTAGGGGGAGGATATTAGACAGAGAGTATATTGCAAACATAGTCAATCAGCTCAGGGGGAGCATATTTCAGTGGAACCGACAGGGAATCCATTTTTCACATGAGTGTTGCCATCAATGCCAAAGGGGGAGATTGTTGGCAATTGACACTCATTGAATTCATATGTTGTCATTGATGGCAACACAATTCTGTAGAAGACATATATCGACAGATACCAGCATTGGAGGCATATACCAGCAAATACCGGCATTGGAGGCATATACCGACAGACACCGGCATTGAAGTAATCAAGGTCACAACCGGCACCGACACCGGCACCGACATCCAACACTTCTGTGAAGCCGACATCAATTTGGGATCTAAAAAGTTTCATTTAATCATTTTGTAATTATTGTATAAGGTCGACATTATATATCTTTTGTAATGTATTGGAAGTCAACATAAGGAATATTGTTTGTAAGGGTATATAAGTCAGTCTATTAAGTCATTGTGATATATGGAATAGAGAAGAGTGTGCAGGATAAGGAAGCAAAACAGTGTGATGCAAAGGACATTTGTGTAGATCACTTGTATGCGAAAGTAATATCATGCAATGATCTGTAAATGGTTTGTAAAGCATTCTTGGAGAAATGGAGATACTGGTAAAAGGGTTTAAGAACTGGTACATAACAAAGCTATAACCGGAACTCTTTTTGGCATAGCAGATGCATTTTGTGAGTTCACCATTATTGTTTTATCTCAGCAGAAGTTTATAGTCAGTGAGACTCTTTTGTACTAAGCAGTGTGCTCTAGGCAATGTGCCTTCCTGCATGTGCAGGCCCCCATACTATGTAATATCTTTCATATGGCTGGTGAATTGATATTGTGGGTCACAAATCCCACCGTGGTTTTTCCTCTTTGAGGTTTTCCACGTATAAATTATGTTTGTTATGGTGCTCATTCATGTGGGTGGTTTATTTACTTCATGTTATATGTTTCTTCATTTATCTGTTTATGTGTATGTTGTAATAAGGTAAAATCTTATATTACCAGCAGAATACTGATTCACACCCCCCCTCCCTTCTCAGTGTTCTTGGATTCATTGTATTCCAACAGTTAAGTGGTTAGTAGTAGCATTCTTCCACTAGGTAGAAGCCCCTTTGTGTTGTGGAGAAGAGCAACCTAAAGCAAGATGGCCAATAGAGAAACATCTTCTACAGCAAAAGGGGAGACCTTCAAAATCCAACAGTTATGACCAAGGCCTATCCCCACCATAAGAACCACATCACTCGGGAGAGGAGCAAAGATGTCGATATCAACAAGAATGTGGGCAAAGGTAGTGTGTTCCATTGAAGACGTAGCATCATCGACCTTCACGAAACGGCTAATAGAGTTACCGATTGCCTCATAGCAAGAATGCTCCCAGAAATGAAGAGGGAGATTGATGAGCCGAACCCAAACTGGACGCACATTAAGTGGTTCAATGAGAGGATTGAAAGAGGTTGTCCAAAGCTTGATGGAGAGGGAGTCCACTCCCCAAGCCCATAGCTTGCTCAAAATCAAATCCCTATCAGCAAAAGAAGTGAAGGAAGCAACGAAAAATCCTTTAGCACAGGGAAAAAGCTCAATATTGAGAGCAACCAAAGGCCGCCAGGAGTCACTTACCCAACTGTGAAGGTCCGATAGGGAAGGCCAGAGCCCAAAGAATCTGCACACCAAAGCATAGCGTTGGTAAAACCCAATGTTGTCAACAACATCCTATCCGCAAACCACCACAGGGGAGGATTTCGCACAAGGGAGAAGACAGACCCCCTTAGAGGGTTGGGCGGAAGATCTGGCCACACGAGCAAAGCTATGCTTACCAGTAGGTTTGGGCAAAGGACCAACAACATCAGCGGCCGGTAGCAAGGTGGTTTCCCCAGAAGCCAAAGAGTCGACAATAGTAGGATCCACAGCCGGGGAACTGAGGGGGTGGATGCAACACCAGGCACATCAACAACCGCCAAAGGGGTCGTCAACCAAACAACAGTAGCATGGATCGTAAGAGCCGAGGACCCCACGCAAGGAAGGGGTGGAAAGCAAAGCTCCAGATATCCACAACAGAACCAGGGGCATTCAAAAAGAGGGAGGCAGGAGAGCCATTCTTATTATTAGTTTAGTTGCATTGTTAGTTTGTTGTTTATTCTTAATATTATGTGATTTTGTGTAGTTCTTATGTTTTTTGTAAAACAATTTGGGTCCTATCAAAGACCCACTTTTAGTTAATAATAATAAAAACATCACACACACTAACTATATTTGACAATCTCTTTTCTACTAGAGTCAACTAGATTACATAGATATCATCTGAATTACAACATGTTGAGTAAGTGCACACCTGTAGACCTGTTGTTGTTGCAGCAGAACCACCAGTCACAGTTTCAGCAATTGTAGTCTTGGTAGTGTCGACAACAAACAAATCCATTATGTCAAAGTCACTCAAAGATTGAACTTGTTTTAATCGCACTTCGATGATTTAACCTTGGATGAATCGTGAGACACACCCTCATCTTCACAAACATTTAATTTCCTTGTGTTCATTTATATGCATATCTCATATTATTGACAAGCACTTGATCAAAAATATTCAATTATATGTATTTTTAATTGGTTGAGAACAAATTCTATTTTGAATGGATTAGTGAATGAAGTTACATAACAAAGAGATGCACATGAAGAAGGTTTTTATATTAGGATTTATATGTAACTTTTTGACTAGGGGAAGAGCACCAGTAGCCGTCATAGCTAACTTTGCGCACCCACAGATCCTAAATGGTACATCAGATTTTGAATTTTTTTTTAGTTGTCTTCGTATGCGACTTAATTGCTTATAGCTATTGATCTAGCTCCTGGATAGTAACGATGCACGTTGTTGAATCAGTTATGTGCACAAAGGTCAAAAAGTACACATTTCAAAGTGTCGCTTGATACCTAACTAAAGATGTTCCAGTAACCGTCAACTCAAAATCGCTAGTACTTGTTGACAAATGTCCCAATAGTGGTGCGCAAATGGGACAAATGTTCCAATAGTTGTGCACAAATGGGTCAATTAATTACAAAAAATGATCAACTATTGGTACAAAACAAATTTATTAATGTTGTTTTCACTATGACGGCTATTGGGGGGTCAACATGACAATAAAGTGACGGTTATTGGAACTATGTTATCTATTGGTGCTCTTCCCCTACTTCAACTACTAACAAATTCATCATGAGCAATTGATGATCTTAACTACAAAACCATGGATCCCATAAACAACAAAATGGAGACCAAAACTTATTTAGGGAGTTGAATTGGATCTCTTTCCATTTGTTTGGATAGGAGACATTCCAATACCTCTTCTTAACTTATGTATTGATCCTTTAACATAAATTAAATGATTGAATATGTGTTAAGACAATTGAGCAAGGGCGGGTGGTTAGGGATGGGAAAGGAAGAGGTAGACATGTCTTCATTTGGGCATTGTGTTCCAATCTTACCAATCTCAAGAATTTTAACAATTGAAAGTGCAATTTATTGTGACAATTAAAAGTGCAATTTATTGTGACGTTTCTTGAGATTGTATAATGGTATGTATTCATTGAGCTCACTAGGTTAAATGCAAAGAAGAGTATGCTATGTTTTTGGCTGATCCTTGTGAATGAAGAAGCTTGTACGATTGACTCATAGGGGACTCTTACTAAGATTTCTTCCTTGATTGGGTTTTCCCAAGGTAATCTCTTGTGCTATCTTGTTTTTGTTATGTCTCTTTCATTCACTTGCTTACATCGCCCACTACATAGTAATAACAATTGGAGCACATTCGGATATGGGTAACATGAACATTTTCCATGTTCCCCAATGAAAGTAGGATTCTAACTTATTAATTATAGAGCCGCAAGAATGTCGCGATTTTGCAGCCTCAAATGTTAATGTCGCGATTTTGCAGCCTCAAATGTTCTTCAATTAAGCATAGATATTGTTGGCAACAAGTTGTTGATCATAAGATTTGTGTTATCATACAATGGAATATCCATATCAATTATGGATCAGCACTCACCATTTAAACTTTTTTAATTCATATCTTTCAGAAGGTGAATACCATTCTTATCAGATTTATTTATATTGCAAACATTCTAGTTGAAATTGAAAAGGCGTTGGATAGCTGGAGCTTTAGGCAGGGCATATGAAACTCCTGAATACTCATTCCTTACGAAGTTTAATTTAAAAATGGCGACCTCTGTACAATCAAGGTTTAAACGCTCACTTCATTTCATCAGCATTTTATATGGTGCTTTGAGCACAAACACAAGATTCGTGACTTCATTTGCCTTGTCTCTATTTCTAATATATTACATTCAATCAAATTTCAAATCATCGAGGAGATTGATCATCAAAGGCTTATAAACATTGTATCTTTAAGATTTTTGTGGAGTTTATTCATTTAAATGATATAGGTTTCTGGGATTTTTCCAATGTAAGAATTTTTTGTTCACTTTCTCCTTGGTGTATTTCTCCGATCCTATCAAATTTTAATCAGGCTTTCATCGTTGATGTATTTACAATTTCTTTGACCGGGAAATAAGGAGTCAAGTTAGAAAATATAACAAGTGACATCTTTTGACTAGAGGAACAAAAAATTCAGGGGATATTCACAAAATTAAAATCAGAATAAATACATGGATATTAAAGAAAGAAATATTTCCTCCAAGACAAATGTTCATATTGCAATCTGTAGAAAGAAGCTTAAGAATACTACAAAAGCTTTTGGGATTCTCAGATATAATTTAGAGTTCTACAGGTATCTACGTCAGTGGATTTTTAAAGTTAAATAGCAAGAGAAATAAAAATGCAACAGCATTACCAGTACATTACCAAGACTGAGCAACTAATGCAGACCAAATCATGTGTCCTGGGAGCTCTATTTTGGAAAAACTGAAAGGGCATTCGGAGTCGTGTTGAAAAGATTATTTCTTTATTATAATTGCTCACACTAAGAATGTTTGTTATTCAAGCTTCTCTATTATGTATGTCTTTTCTTTGAAACCTTATAAAAAAGATAAAAAATGGTGATGCTGAATACTGACTCATAGTTCTCGAGGAGGTGCAGCGTCTTCCTTTGTATTTCAACACCTGAAATTGTTTCTCACTTCAACGTGATGGTTTACATGCTTCTGCACTAGGTCTTTCTCTGCTAAACTTATCATGAAACTGAAAGAAAGTTTGACTTAAGAGTACTTTTGTCAGCATTACTCCAAGCTCAAGATTACAGTGCAAGTACTCTGGAAATGAACCTAAAAACTGGAGCAGGTTGCACATAGACCTGAACAGAAAAATGACAGCATTAATTTTAACACCTTACAAAAAGAACAAGTGGGCAATCCAAGTTCCACAAAATAGTCAAACCACTCCTGCAACTAATCACTGTACAGGAAATGCTGCCAGCAAATTTAATCATTTGTTCAGAGTTTTCTGCTTAGCCTAATTTTTAAGAGAACTTGAAATCAGTACTTTGTAAACTTTCAGACCTTCATGTTTCTCGAGCAGATGACTTATGCTTATATTTGCGCATGCATCGCCTAAAATAGTTCTTTCCTTCAGGATGAATCTCTACAAATGTCTTCTCAAAAGTTTTCTCTGATGGCCTCAGGATGCGCATGATACCGAACTCTGACTTAAGAACATTATTTGTCCTCAGCCATTTATAAAATTCGTATCTAGGCATGGTTCTACGCTCAAGACTGTAATTCAAGAATTGCGGATATTTTTCAAGAACCTGGAGTGGGTTACTTACAGACCTGAAAAGAAAATCAGCTTTCTTCTTAACTGAATTCAAATTTAAACTGAATATATTAGGGGAAACCCAGAGTATTTTACAAACAGCACAAAATGGCAATCCAAGTCCCAGCAAATAATTGAATCGCTCCTGCAGCTTATCTGATTTACATTCAATCCTGCTTGCTGCTTCATTCATCTTTCTAGAGCTTTTGGATAAGCCTGCTTTCAAGAAAATGTTCAGCGTGTGCCTTCCAATATGCCTATGTAAATGTTCACAAATTTGTATTTCTTGAACAGATGTAACTGGCATCATGCTCTTCAAACGTTCTTCAATGAACGCAAAAAAATTCTGCTTTTCAAAAACTGTTCCAACCATGCATTCATGAAGCTTAATCAATTTGCTCCTATGCAGATCGATTTTCTCTCTTGCCTCCTTCTGGTATTGTTCAAAACTTGCAGCACTTGTCTCCATAGATTCGACTAGTTTAGGATCCAGAAGTTCAGGACACTTAACAAATATACTGCCAATATTTTCCTTCTGAATTCCTAAGCTTGACAAAAATTCTATTATAAAGTACACAGATTCGTCTGAACCATTGGTAAGGAGATCACTCTTTGTATGACATAATTTACTTATCTCATCCCAAGAGCAACCAACACCCATCAAAAGCATCAGCTTTTCCAAAACAGTACCCCTGTTGTGCAGATTTGTTTCATTCAGACAGCAAATTCTGCTTTTCTCCACTTGCAAACCATTCAAACGACTAGTAACTGCCTTTAAGTTTTTATACACGTCATCATTAAGAACTGACGGGCAGCAGATTAATATTCTCACAAGAGAAAGCTTACTGACTCCAAGATTCTCATAGAACTGAAGTTTCTTTTGCAGTTCTTTTGAAGAACTACTGAATATCTCTGGGTGCTCTTTGTAAAGTTTGCCAAGTTCCTGCCTTGGAAATCCAATGTTGCTCAAAGTTGACACAGTTGCAAGCAAGGCTTGGTTTTCCTTCATAAACAGTTGATGAGCAGGCAACAAGCTATGGATATCACAAGGCTGTATACCAATGCTTTCAAAGAAGGGCTCAAACTCATTAATTGGATTATAAAGCAGATGTTTCTGAAGAGCTGGGTTTATGTTCTTCCTTTGCCGTACACTAGATAACAGCTTGCGTATAAAGCATGGGGCATTGAGGCTTATATATCTGGCATCAGTAAAGTTAAAATCCCTACTGTAGTAAAGATAATCTTGAAGCGCCTGCTGAACTTGGAGCTTCACATCTTCTGGGACTTCAGCCAAGGGCTTTACCCTTGCCTTCCCAGAGAGTTTAGCAGTCTGAACAAAAATCAAAGGCAGCAGATTTAGGTTTAAATAATGAGAACCCCAGGTAACCAATTTCTGTTTAGAAAATGAAAATTTGGGATAAAAAGCATATTTTTGGATTGCCCGCTGAAACATTGGTAGGTCAAACATTAGGGTTTTCTCCAGAAACAGATACTGAGAAGTATGTCCCAGTGATCAGAGCCAAAACTAGATGTATTGAAAGAATTTTTAAAATGAAGCCAATTTATGGGCACTGCAAAATTTTCAACATAAAGCGTAGCTATCAAGTTTGATATTTCGATGAGATTACAAAACAATACGTATATCCAAACTGAAAGCCAAACTGGTAACCAACATCTCAAATCGAAAAACAACCATGTGATTTATCCATGAAAATTGCACTTACTCGAGCATTGTGATGCCGAATAGAGGGCAGAGTTTGCACTGCACCGTCTCGTCTCATTACATGCGTGCTTAAGGACATTGGATTTTGGATTCAATTCCAGGTTTTGTCGAGGTTTGGGAGTACCTATCTAGCCTCTGGAACGAAGCTTTAGAACAGATATGTCTTTCTTTTAGGTTTACATTGCATTGCTTGAGGACGTATGTTAAGTTTGGATTGGTAGGGTTTTTTTTTGGGGGTTTCTCATATAAATATTTGTCATTCATGCATTACTTTATTATTTATTTATTTGTTTGTTTGTTTATTTATTTGATTTTTTAGTTTATTTATTTTATTATAGAGGTATTTTATGTTATATATTTTATTAATTTTAAAGTTATCAGTTTTACATTAAAAAAAATAATCATTTGTTTTCAATGGTTTTTCTTTATAACATGAGGCACTTCTCCTTTCTATTATAGAGTCATAGATTACACTTCTCAATGTCAAAAAGTTTCACTTGTCCTTATAAATATTTTGGAGGTTATAAAAAGAGACGACGTCTCCCTTTTCAAAGGATTTGATATAGTTAATTGTGTTATAGGTGTTGGTGTAAATACGGTTTTGGACTTAGTAAAGGTCTTGTACCTAGTGTTTTTCTAGTTTCTAATAGAGGACTTATTCACATGACTTTAATTTACTTAGGTCCTTACAAATATTTTGGAGGTTATGAAAAGAGATGCCGTCTCCCTTTTCAAAGGATTCGATATAGTTAATTGTGTTATAGGTGTTGATGTGAATAAGGTTTTGGATCTAGTAAAGGTATTGTACCTAGTGCTTTTGCTAGTTCCTTATAGGGGACTTATTCACATGACTTAAGTTTATTTAGGTCGTAGGTGTTGTTTCTAAAAGGCATTAGTTGTCAAGATAAGAAATATAATATCTTATCTTTATGACATTTATTTAATTCTAGTTATCTATGTCATTTAATATTTGATTGAGGTAGTTGTCTCATTGTATAGGACTAAGACACATGTCACAATCTTGTCTAATCCTACCTCTCACCGTACCTTGATAAGCAAGGTCATCCCATTGTATATTTCATATTCTATCAATCATTCTTGCATTCATAATCAAGCAAGCTACTCTTGTCATTCTCTCTTGTGGAAGTTGTTTTGATCTTGCAAGGATTCTGGTGGTGTTAAGGAGTGACCAATTAACTCATACATGGTATAAGAGCTCCAATGTTGCACATTCCTTCCCAAATTGAAGGGGTGTCATATGTCTTGAATAATTTTATGGGTGTATTTTAGGGTTTCATTGACCTCATGATTGAATTCACGACATTAAAGAAAGTTAGGTTTGCCTTTTGTTTCATCAAATTTTGTAGTATTTTGCCAAATCTACAAGGGTTTGAAGAAGTGTGAAGATTGGCTAGTCTAAGAGGTCACTGATTTTTGGGGGCACTTTAGGTCCAAATCAACATCACCATTACATTCAAGAGGTCGATGTAGACACCTAAAAATGCCCTCTTAATTAAATAAATATTTATTATTTATTTAATTATCTTAAGCCCACCTTTTCCTCTATTAATTAAATAAAAAAATTTTTTATTTAATTGATTAATTGTCCTCTTCTCTCTAATCCTATCCCTCCTTCTTGCTCACATGGATCAAAATCTAAATTCGTAGGCATGTGACAAGTGTCATATTCCTCGTCATTCACTTTATCCTTTCTCCAATGTCCACACTCATTAAACCAAGAATTCAACCCACCACTTAATCTTATCCCTTGATTTTGAATTAACCTCTTAATCTTATTCACTCTTACCTACCACTCCATCTCCTCCCTTCATCTTTACCTACCCTTCAATCCTATTGATTCTCTTTTAACTATGTGATCATGGTCGTTCATCTTTTAACCTCTTAATCTAAGCCCTTGATTCTCTTGGAGATTTGTATAAAAGAGGTGTTTTCCTTCTATTTTAATCATCAACAAACATTAGAGTAGTTACATAATGTCAAAATCTTGCTAGAGCTTGCATCATCATTCCTATTGCATCATAATCTTACACCATCAAGCAACCATGTTCCATTCCTTTCATGATCTCTTGTGCTAGTGCTAAATAGCTGAGATCAAATACACAATTTTCACAAGATCTTTGTTTGTGTGTGTGAAGGTACACTTTCGTTTGTTTCATCTTATTTGCATGCATGATAGAGTACTTCATTGGTGTTGTTGGATAGGTTTTGTAGATCTAGACTAGTGGTTGGGTTGTTTAGGGTTTACAAATAAGTTCAATACATAAATGATCTAATGAATTTTGACTATAAATTTGGCCATTTTCGATAAATTTGTTTTTGAGGCAAAAAAAATTGTTTGAGTAGGTCATATGATCCCTTAGTGTGCAAGTTGTCATATTTTATTTGGAGAAAATAGAAATAGAATATTAAAAATTCTACATTTTATTTTATTTTATCAGGTAAATATTTTGTTGTTAGCAAATTTTCTTTGCAAGCAAAAATTTAAAAAAATTGGCTTTGTCGACTTGCTTATTCTATTAGACCCATACCTCTACTTGGTCGACATATAGTCAACTCATAGCTTTATTGTCACTTATTTTAATAGTTTCTAACTTGCATACATTTTTTGCATGGCATTTTAGTGGTCTACAAATTAATGTTTATGGTTGAATTATCCATTTGCTCAGTCCACTTATTTCTTGGTCGACATGTATAGTTTGTCTACTTGTTGAATTTGTTGTTGGCCATTTTTATGCTCTGATTGGTTGGTGGTTTAATCCTTTTTGTACGTACAAATTGTTTGGTCAAGCATGTAATATTTGTTTAGCATATTTAAGTGGGGTGCATTCCAATTGGTGTATTGACCTATGTATGGTGTGTGGTGTGTTGGCACTAGCACCCACCACCCTTATGCATAACGCCTAAGAACTTAAATACCACACTCCTAGCATACCACCCTTTGCCCTCCACTTTCAAGAACGCCATAGCTATGTTGCCTCATATGGGCAATGTTTTATTTTTTTTGCCACAACGTTGACCCCGGTGTTACCCCCTATGGGCAAGTGCTTTAGTTTTTAGCCACAATGTTGACCCTAGTCACATGATGGACCAAGGACTAACAAATTTTTAGCCCCATGTGCCTAACTAGACCCTTTAGTACTTGAAAATGAGGGTAGTTTTATTTTTCTCATAACTTGGACAAACATAGGCCAATCTTTGAAAATGAGATATTATTAGAAAGCTGGTTTTGTCTACTTTCCAGTGTTTGAGTCATTTTTTATATATATTTTTGTTTAATGACGTTCATCGCTATTTGAAATTATATTTATTTTTGACTCTCGAGCTCATAACGTTTTTCCACGATCTCCATTTTTTGCAATTCTCATGTCATTGAAAAGGCATTGAGGATCTATTTCAATACATCCATGCACTTTTTCTAGATTTTGTCAAAAGTATCTATTATTCAATTTTTGATATATTTGCATCCTAAAGGATTACTTGGACATTTTTTACAATTGGGCAGGTGCTTCTCTACCAATCTCTTCAGTTTTAGCATACATCATGTTAACAATTTCTATTTGTGTTGAGGGTTTTTGTTTTGGTAATAATTTGGAAATCTTGTGGAATGAATCATGTATAAGGGTTGTAGATGTAAATATTGTGGAGATAGTCAACATGGGAATGAATGGTGTCCTCATGTCCCACATTATGTTATTCAAATCTTTCTTGAGAGTGCATCCAGTCCATCATAGGATACCACATCAACATCTCAAGTTGCTCCTTCTCCACGTACACAGATAGTTGTTGTACCTTCATTAGTTGAGACTCCCATTCCTACTAAGCAGGATAATCCATTTATTTTTGGTGATTCATTACAATAGGTATTTTGTTGTCTTTTTGATTGGAGTTCCTATATATTAGACATTTCTTCGTTGTTTGTTGAGTCTCACGCTTCAAATTTGGAAGATCAATTTGAGGGTTTATCTCTCCTATTTGATAATAGTCTTGACACAACTATTGTTACATCATCTTTGTCTTTGGAGATTTTTCCAAATTGTTTTCCATATGTTCTTTTCTTTTAACCTTTTATTATGACTAGGCATGTATTTCATTGGTTTGTGGCATCACCATCTTCATCATTCAAGGACTTAGAAACACATGAGAAAATTTTAGATACATCATCCTACATTTGTATTCTACTTCCTACCAATTCCTATCTGGAATGGAAAACATTCCTACATGTGTACTTGGTTTATCTTCTTCACAACGAGAGTGTTGAACACACCACATGACTAAGAGAGGGGGGGCAAGTGTGGATCAATTTGGACCTCGAAATACCTTACTTCTAATCTATAATACTTCAAACCACACTTAACTTATTATTGTAATTATCAAACATGAAAGCACAAAGCACCATGCACACATGAACACCAGATTTATGCAGAAAACCCTAAATAGGGAAAACACACAATGATAATCACACTCACAATATGAATAACTAATTACAATGTTTTAGGCTCAAGGCTAAGGATATCACTACATTTGATAGGACTTGCAAGACTAAGGTGCACAAACTTAGGGCAAGATACAAAGGATTGTACAAGCTTCCAAAAGGAACACACCTTCTTCAAACAAGTAAAGGGAATAGATGAATTCAAATGAACAAGATATCATGATCATGAAATTGTCTTTGAACCATTGTGTTAAGTGACCAATATCATGGCAAACCCATTTGGCATTAATCATTGTCTCAAAACACTATCAAACTGAAGATATGAACATCAAAGCTCTTCACAAACTAAATTTTGCACCAAATATGCTTGCATATCATTCACATCCACTTCACAACAATTTTCACACATCCCATGCATCAACTCATACAACCACACATCTATATATACAAGATAATTCATTAAAACTCTCAACTAGGTCAACCATAGATAAAACATACAATATTACATAAATTAGTCCACTCATACCTTTAATACCAAATGCAGTCTAGTCTAGGAGATAGATGGGATCCAAACACATCACAAAAACATCCTTCTAAGATGATTCCAACAAACTACGCATACTAACACATCCTCCAAAGTTGATACCAAATGAAAGATGTAGATAAACAATAAAGCGAGTTAACTAGTCGACCCAAAACCATCCTCCAATACAAAGTAAATACTATGGATCTACACACACCATGGTGAGACCCATATCAACATCCAAAGATTCTAAACACAACATCCAATGCATATCTAGACCAAAAGAGCATGAACCAAATAAAATACACCACCTCAATAAGCCAAAAACTAAACTCATAACAACATAAATTCACTTGCCAATCAATCCAACATTAGAAAATTGAACTTGAACACTACACAAAGCAAATGAACATGTCCACCAAGATACAACACTTAGATCTACATATTAAATAACTGCTAAGCATTGTTTGGACCAGTTTTGACAGACAACCTCATTATTAGAAACAACAACAACAACCAATTGTACCATTTGAGCAACAGAGAGCCTGAAACTTGATAGTGTAATATGCACGGATCATAAGCATTGTGATTATAAATGCAAACCATAATCCTCAGAAACTAGATTAATTCAAAGCATATTTCCATTGGGACGGTAAATACTCTTTCCTACACATAAATATTGTTTCTTGCATATTAAAACTTGCACTACACCAACCATTTGTAAACACCTCAACATTGCTACCAAACCACTTTACAACCATTTGGAAACACCTCAACATCACTACTAGACCACTTAACAACATTAGAACACTCACTTTAGAACCATCTACAACACATAGTGACATCAATGACAACATAACTCAATAACTCAAGTTTCCAATATTCTCCCCCTTTTTCATTGATGGAAACATTTGTACCACCAACAAAAAAATACATTCTATCTCTCTCCCCCTTTGACATCAAGGACAAAGGCCATATTATTGCAAACAACTTCTACTTTACTGAACTCTTCCCCTTTCATCTTGACTCAATTTCCCTCTTTTGGGAATAACTTTGATCACTACAACACATCATCTACAACCACACATACTACACTACTCCCCCTAATAATAGCAACCGCATCAATCCAGGAGATAGAAGATGGATTTTTAATCTCCCCTTGGAAAGGTGCACCACTTGAATGCATCTAGTTTGAAGGAGGGGAAATAACCCATAATTTTTGTTGGAGACACTCAAAAGTATCCTTGCCAAAGCTTTAGTAAATATATCTGCAATTTGTTGGCACATACTCCAATCTAACTTCCTTCTTTGCAAACTTCCTTATTAAGAAATGATATCAGATTGAAATGTCTTTCTAGTCCTTGAGTGTATTATCAGATTCTTTGAAATATTAATTGCACTTGTATTATAACACATAATTTGAATTGCCTCATCATACTTAACCTTGACATCTTTAAGAGTTTTCTTCATCCACATGACTTGAGTACAACAAGATGTTGTTGCAATTTATTCTTCTTCTGCAATAGACAATGGCATTGAATCTTATTCTTACTCAACCAAGATACCAATATATCTCCCAAGAAAAATGCACCATCACTTGTACTTCTCCTATCATCAACACATCTGACTCAATCAACATCTATATATGCTCTCAAAGTGAAATCATCATCCTTCTTATACTATAAACCATAATTTAGAGTCCCTTTTAAATATCTAAGTATCCTTTTTACTACTTGATCGTGAGATTGCTTAAGATTAACTTGATATTTGGAAACCAAATAAACAACCTACATAATTTCTAGTCTTGAATCAATCAAATACAATAATCCTCCAATCATAGATCCATATTGTTTTTTGTTAACATCTGAAGATCCATCATCCTTGCTTAGCTTACAATCAATAGTCATGGGGGTTGCAACTAGTTTAGAATTCTCCATCCCAAATTTCTTCAACATCTCTTGGAGAAATAAAATGCCTTTTTCTGATTTTGTAACTTGAAGACCAAGAAAAATGGCAGCTCACCTATCATAAACATCTCAAACTCTTCCATTTCTTCTGCAAACTTCTTACATACATCATGATCTCCTTTGAATATGATATCATCAACATTTTCAACAATAATCAATAATTTATCACTTTCAACTTTGAAATAATGGTTTCTATCTGTAGTACCTATTTTGAAATTTGCTACAACAAATAGCTAACCTTGCATACCAAGCTCTAAAAGCATGCTTGAGTCCATAAAGTGCCATCTTGAGTTTGCAAACCATATTTGGATCTTTTGACAAGTTGAACTCATCTAGTTGATCAATGTATACTTCTTCTTCAAGTTCTCCATGAAGAATGTTGACTTGGCATCTATTTGATATACCTTAAACTTCTTATATGCAGCAAATACAAGAAACATCCTTATAACCTCCATTCACATCTGGAGCAAATGTCTCCTCAAAGTTTATAACTTCAACCTATGAGTAACCTTTACATACTAATCTTGTCTTGTTCCTTGTGACTTTTCCATATTCATTTATCTTATTTTGGAACACCCACTTAGTTCCTATCACATTCTTATCCACTAGTCTAGGTACCAATTCCCATGTCTAATTCTTCTCTATCTAGTTCAACTCCTCTTCCATTGCCTTTATCCAATTCTCATTCTTGCTTGCTTATGTATAGGTCTTTGGTTCCACTTGAGATAGGAAACAATAATTTGTTCATTCACTATTTTCTATAAGTCTTCTTCTTGTCTAAACTCCTCCATTCTTGTCCCTAATTATCTATTCCTCTAAGTGATTCTTTCACACATAGTTTGCTAGTATCTTAGGTATATGTTCATGGTTTTTTTATTATGTACTTGTCTCTTCTTTATATTTTGAAGTATCCTTCTCTTCTATAGCCACCAAAATAACTTATATCTTAATCTCAAATTTAGGTGCAGTCTCAATCCAATTCTATTCTTCACTAACTCTCACATTTGCACTCTCCACAAATTTATTCAACCTCTTGTTGTGACATCGATATGCCTTACTCCTTGTAGAGTATCCAAAAAATATTCCTTCATATAACGTTGCATCAAATTTCCCAAGATCTTCCTCATCTCTCCTTATGTAGCACTTACTTCCAAAGATTCTAAAATACTTGACTATAGGAGGTCTTCCGTTCCATAGCTCATAAAATGTTTTTGTGTAATTCACTCTAATTTGCACCTGTAGCGTCGTAAATTGTACGCACTTGCTAAAGTGGTACAATTTCACACCTAGTTTAGCACCCGCCTTGGCGCATTTTGCATTTTGCATTGCATTTCCCCTTTAGCACTTAATTAATCAAATTAATTAGGTCTAAGGTCCTATTTCATCATCTCCCATATCATAAAGTTGGGCCCTTTCATTAAAGTGTGCCCCTTTCATTTTATTCCTCCAATACATTATTTAATCAAAAACCCTAATTAGGTCCTATTTTGAACTTGGGGGCTTGATTTCGGGGGTCAAAACATCTCGAAATCAGCTGTAACTTTGGGATTCTCTCTAAAATCATCATATCCGACGGCCCTGAAAATTTGGTGAAAAGTTGTCGGGACCATGGCGCCCGGAGAGGACCATGGCGCCCGGAGTGCACATGGTCCCGGACATTTTTCCCGAAATTTTAGGAGCGCAATCCAATCATAAAATAAAGCTTAACCCCAAGAAATTGGCGGGAGATTCAATCTCTAAGTCGGCCTAAAGTTGGAATTAAGACCTAGGGTTTCATATATAAAAGCTCTCTTTCTTCATTTGAAAGGATCAGAATTTGGTTTTCAGGGACCTCATATGCAGTGAAAGAGCAGATCTTTTGAAGACTTCAACAACATTCAACATCCCTCTATCAAGCATTTATCAATTCCATTCATCCATTTAGGGCTTGGAAGACATTGAAGAACAATAGGAGATTACTGACTGAAGATTGGCTTGTACCCCTCCCTTGGGGGTTGGGTATGATTTCGTGTTGTTTTCATGTCTTTGCATAAGCTCCAATATATCATTTGTATTCATTCTTTAGATCACTTTGCATCTTGATTTAGAGCATTTACATTATCATTTACAAGCAATTAGGGTTTACTTTCTAGGTTGCTCTAGTTTGCTTTCTTGCATTTTAGGACCTTGCACACCCACTAGGTTTGCACACACAATACATTTTACAAAACAACTTGGCTATTCGTGGAGGTGGAAATCACCGAAGCGGGGGTTTGACTAAGGCAAAACCCTATATAGCCGCCCAAACACCTTTTTAGATATAAGTGCAGGTTTCGGAATTCGGACGACGCCGCAAGTTGCAGATCCGGAAGAAGTAGACTGAGACCGACCTTCCCACCAAATCTCAGAGCAAAAGACCAGGACAGGGGCGTGGGGCGCCCTGGTCCCTGGGACAGGGGCGCTGGGCACCCTGGTCCTCCTAACAGACAGCAGTTTCAGCATTTTGACAGCTTTTCAGGTTGCAAAATAGCAGTTTCTGGAGCAGTTTCAGGTGCAGAATCAGGACAGTGGCGCCCGCGCCCCCGTCCCGAACATTTTCCCTCAGATTTTAACTCTGGGTATGCATTTGCATTCTTGTCTTGTCCTTGTGTTTACAACTTTCCATTATTTAAGTTCAATTCTGCAAATCTTGTTATTAGTTCATACTTGCACATTGGGGTTTGGGATTGAACTTGCATCATTTTATCTTTCAATTACAACAAAGGAATAGAAATCCTAATAGGTAGCCCGTGGCTCTCTCTTCCACAAAAAGAAGTAGCCAATTGTGTGATACCTCTAGGCTCTTTCATATTCCACAAATGTGTGATTGAAAGTGAGATTAGGGCATGTTTGCTTAGTGTCACTTTTTCCCCCACACATTTTGGTGAACCCGACGTGAATTCCAATCTTCTCTAATTCTGATTTATGTTTTCAAATTTGAGTATTTATGCTATTTCAAATTCAAATTTGTATTTACAAGTTTTAATTTCTTGCAAGATTCAAAAAATTTAGAGGAAATTTTTGCTAAAACCCTAATTTTGTTGAACTTGTGGATAGCTTAATTGGGATCAATAATTTCAAATCTGATTTAGGAACTCATTTGAATCATAAATTTCATTTTCTAAATCTACATTCTAAGTGCTTGCATTGGTTAAAATTAAACATTTCCTTCTATTTTGCATGTGTTATCATTTGAAAGAGGAAAATTGTTGTCATGATGCATTCATTTCATAGATGTGATAATGGGTTAGCTTCCCTTGTTTCAATTTTTCCTTCTCCTAAAGAACCTCCCCCCATCTATAACAACATTTTAGTGCCTAAAAGAGTTTCCTCCAATCCCTTTGAGACTCTCCCGTGCTCTAAGGATGAAGACTTTAAGAGTGATCTTGACAGTTCTCCTAAAATGTGCCCTTCTTATTTAGCTATCCTAGAGGAAGAGAATGATATCATAAACACCTTTCTTAATGTTACTTCATCTTCCCTACATGATGCCTCTCTAAGTGAAAAGGTATTGATGGACATTGACTTATTTTCTCCTAGAGTTGGTCCTTCCAATGGGGGCATGTTAGTGCAACAAGAGGTTATGAACACTTCCTTCAAAGATCTCCTTCCTAAGCATGAATCTTTGGAGAAATATGTTCATGTTCCTCCTAAAAAACACTCCCTTCATGAGGATCCTTTTGTGCAAGAAGATGACATTATCCCTACATTTCCTAGTGATGGCATTTCCTTTTCCAACAAAATTCCCACTAGAGATGATGAATTAATGATAAATGCTTACCCTTCTCCTAAAGTTTGTCTTACCCATAAGCATCCCTTAGAGAAAGAAGATGAAATAATAAGCAATTTCCTTAATTCTCTCTCCCCTGAAGATCATATTGAACATATTTTGAGGAAAGAGGATGAGTTTAACACATCTATTGATGCTCTCCCTCCTAAGAATGAGGAATTAATAAACAATGTTATCTCCTCTCCCGAAATTGACAATACTTCAAACATTCCTTTCAACAACTTCACTATTTGGGATGAACCATTAGAAGAAGGTGTAGATTATTCTCTACCCCATGAGAGAACTCTAGCCAAAGGGGATGAAATCAAGATTGAAAACTCCCTTGATAGTTTCTCACCTTCCTTGAATCTCAATCATTCTCCCTCTAAAAATAAAGCATCTCCCTCTCCTCAACTTGGTTCTACTCATGAGGATACCCTAGTTCAAAGCAAGATGGTTAACATCTCTTTCAAAGATCTCCCTCTCAAAAGTGAGACTTTAGAGAGTGATGTTGATCCTTCTCCTAGAGAGTTTATTCCCCATGTAGATCCTTTGATGATAGAGGATGATATGACCTTTCCTAGTATTACTCTGCCTACTAGAACATCAATGCCTACCCCTTGTCTCTCTCCTAAAATTGATTTAATCCGTGATGAGATTTTAGTGCAAGAGAAGACTATCAATAATTCTTCCAACACTTTTGTTCATTCCTCTAAACCATCCTCAATCAATTTGATACATGTGAATGAAACACCTAACAAACCTCTCTTCACTATCCAAGGTGCTTGTCCTTCTCAAAATTCTCAACCTTTAAATAAGCCTATCTTAGTGGTTCAAGGTGGTTATGCTAATGATTCTTTTTGCACTCCTAAGAAACCTATTATTACTGTGCAAGGAGGTTATTCTACTAAGAGCCCTTATGAGTATGCTAAGCAATTAACTAGAGAGAGTTATCATGTGGTTGCCCATACTTATCATACTAGAAATAATAGGCAACCTAATCCTCCTCCAGTTATCCCAACTTCACTTCCTCCTTCCCAACCTATTCTTCCTCAAGCTCCTCATATTTCACAAGTTCTTGGTAAGGAATATGATCTCATAGAATAACTTAAAGCTACTCCTGCTAAGATATCCCTTTGGGATTTGATCCAAACTTCTTCCGCTCATCATGGAATGTTACAAGATGCCTTGAAAGATTTGAATGTTCCTCCACCTAATACATCTAGTAATATAGTGTCTTTGGTTAACTCTGTGATGAATCCTAAAGCTCAAATTGTGTTTACTCAAGATGAGTTGCCTACTAGCGAAATTCGACATGATCCCTTGATGATTGTGGTTATCATAAATGACACTGCTATAAGACAAACACTGGTAGATAATGGTTCTGGCCTTAATGTGTGTAGCATTAATCTATTGCATAAGATGAATGTGGATACATCCCTTATTGAGCCTGACTCTCGTCCCATTCGAGGCTTTGATAATGTGGCTAAGTCTTCATTAGGTATTATCACCTTACCCATCACAGTGGGACCTGTTACTTTGCCTACTCCTATCCATGTTATGTCGGGAAATCTAACATACAACTTGTTATTAGGGAGACCTTGGATTCACAATATGCAAGTTGTCCCCTCTACATTGCATAGACAAGTAAAATTAATTTATAATAATAAGACATATACCTTGATAGGTGATACTAATTTTCAAGCTTGTTTGCAAACATCTACTTCCAAAGGGAGTTCTTCTAAGCCTTCCTCTTCTAGTGATGACTCGTTAAACAAGATACCTATGGATGAATCATCACCCTCTGATAATCAAAATTCTTTGGATGAGTCTGAAGTTCCTGAAGAAGATTCTTCTCAACTTGAATCTACACATGAAAAGGCTTTTGATCCTGAGAAGGTTCTTGCAGAAGACGATTGGGGATCTCTTGATTTTAATCCCACCTTTGTAGGTGAGTATAGGGTTCCTCCTAGAGAGCTTAAAGTTAAAAAGAAGGAAGAAACTAGAGATCAATCAGTCTTACCTGAACCTATCAGCAATAATTTTGTGGCCGCTTCTCAAACTTCTTCTCCTCACACCTCTAATTCTGAAGAATTTGATTCTTTGTCTTATGAAAAAACACCTTTTCTTTCTGAAATAGCTAATCGTTATGGTTGTGGTTTTCATATTTTGGCTAAGAGTGGCTATAGTGGAAATGGTTGTGGCGCAAATGAACAAGGAATTAAAGTTCCTTTAGAACATAACATGCATGAATATTCATTTGGACTTGGATATAATCTTTCTAAGCCCACCAAAGCATCTAAAAGACCATCTCTCAATGTGAATGCTATATTTAGTAGTGATGATGATCTCACTTCAACTAAATCATCTTCTACTTCTATCAACTCTCATTCCCCTCATAAGGAAATCTTGGCGATGAAAAAATCTCTTTATGAATCCCCTCAAATTTCTAAATTCACTTATGAATCTTTATCTCCTATTCATCATAAAGTCCTTTCCTCCAGGGATAAGGCTCTAATGAATTACACTCATCCCTCTTCTAAGATTTCTTGTGACTTTTCTTCTTCAATTTTTATCATTTTATACATGTTTTTGATCTCACTTATAGTTGAGCATTTAGCATGTCATATTCAAATACCTCATTTAATCTATCATGCCTTTAAATAACATTAATGGCTATTATGTTGCTCATCATTATGTGACATTGGTAGCTCATTTACTGGGGGCTCATTGTCATTCATGATTGTACAATTTCAAGTGCAATCATATTTTTGAAGCAACATAATAGCCTAATTTTCTATGTTATCTCTTGTTCCTATGGGGACAAGAGTGATTTCATAAATCTCTTCTTTTGCTTATGTCTAAATCTCTCCCTAGAAGATTGTGTAAGTCCTTCTCATTGTCCTTATCCTTGGGAGGCAATGATCTTTCCTTATTTTTTTCTAAGGATCCACTTTTTCCTATTTCGTGGATGGTGTGAACTTTATTACTTGATGTTATTCCTTGTATGCATTTGTTGTTGTTTGTTCAAGGATTCTCTCTTACAAGAGGTGTAAGTCCTTGACTACAACCTCTTTTGCACTTGGTAAAATACATCCATAATGAATTCACTCTCCCAATTGGGTTAAAAAGAGCGTCATCCTTCATTAAGAATCACTTTCACCTCACAAAAGAAGGAAGTATTGCATTCTTATTCTCTTCTTTGTCTTATTCTAGAAGATGTTATATTTGTCTAAGACAATTCCTCTCGAGGATAGGTGTCTTTTGTATAAAGATCTCTTCTCCTCTAAGGATCTCCTTTACACATACTACAAGATATCCCTTTTCAACTATCTTATCCTTGCTTAAAGAGTGTAAAACTCTCTTGCTTGGATCTATGACATTGTTGCATTTTTGGGGTATCTTCTTTTATGATGAAGGTAGGTATCCTTGTTCTACTTTTCTTATGACATAAACATTACACTTTTTGAGCAATGGGTCATTCTCAGAACCAGAGCACAGACTCTTAGAGTGAGATGTCTCCATTTTTCTTTTATACAAGGTGATTATTCTCGGAACCAGAGCACAGACTCTTAGAGCGAGATGTCACGCTTTTGTACTATACATATACAGGTTGTAGCATACTCGGGCATAGACTCCTATGAGGTGCTTCTAATCTCCCTTACACACACATGCACGAGGTTGAGTGGAACTAGCGGCATAAGGCTACACTTTCTCACTCTCCTCCCTTACATGGATCACCTAGACAGACTCTAGGGGCTAGTTTTCCATGTCCTTTGTCCCATGGATCACCTAGACAACATCTAGGGGGGAGAAGTCCATGTTTTCTCTCTCACTATTCTTCTCATGGATCACCAATGTGTGTATTCATGTTTTTTTTTCCTTTCTTTTCTTCTCTTTGCATTTTGTTTCCATTTACATCCTTCATATTGTGTTAGAGAACTCTCAAATCCTCACACTCTTTGTTGTGTTGGAATTGAGATTTAGTCCTCTTTCTTACCAAATGATTCTCCATTAGTTTTTGATCTCATATCAAATCTTCTTGTGAGCATTTGTCATCAATATTCTTTAACAATTCGAAGAGGTAAACATGATACCCTGTTTCAACTCACTAAAATTAGCAAGCCGAAACAGGGGGGGGCATATAGCTACCCTCGAATTTTCATCACCTTCCTTAGTAAGCATTAGGTGATTTTGTGATCTAACGTGTGTTTTGTAGGGTGCGGTTCCTAACTGTGTACTGCAGATACTGTTGGGGGCTTCGTTCGACAGACTTATGGATATATCCTTTTTCAAATAATGTTTACTTTTCTGTACTTTAGCTTGCATATGCACGTAGTGTTCATATGACCGCTAAAGTGGGGGCTAAATGTAGCGTCGTAAATTGTACGCACTTGCTAAAGTGGTACAATTTCACACCTAGTTTAGCACCCGCCTTGGCGCATTTTGCATTTTGCATTGCATTTCCCCTTTAGCACTTAATTAATCAAATTAATTAGGTCTAAGGTCCTATTTCATCATCTCCCATATCATAAAGTTGGGCCCTTTCATTAAAGTGTGTCCCTTTCATTTTATTCCTCCAATACATTATTTAATCAAAAACCCTAATTAGGTCCTATTTTGAACTTGGGGGCTTGATTTCGGGGGTCAAAACATCTCGAAATCAGCTGTAACTTTGGGATTCTCTCTAAAATCATCATATCCGACGACCCTGAAAATTTGGTGAAAAGTTGTCGGGACCATGGCTCCCGGAGAGGACCATGGCGCCCAGAGTGCACATGGTCCCGGACATTTTTCCCGAAATTTTAGGAGCGCAATCCAATCATAAAATAAATCTTAACCCCAAGAAATTGGCAGGAGATTCAATCTCTTAGTCGGCCTAAAGTTGGAATTAAGACCTAGGGTTTCATATATAAAAGCTCTCTTTCTTCATTTGAAAGGATCGGAATTTGGTTTTCAGGGACCTCATATGTAGTGAAAGAGCAGATCTTTTGAAGACTTCAACAACATTCAACATCCCTCTATCAAGCATTTATCAATTCCATTCATCCATTTAGGGCTTGGAAGACATTGAAGAGCAATAGGAGATGACCGACTGAAGATTGGCTTGTACCCCTCCCTTGGGGGTTGGGTATGATTTCGTGTTGTTTTCATGTCTTTGCATAAGCTCCAATATATCATTTGTATTCATTCTTTAGATCACTTTGCATCTTGATTTAGAGCATTTACATTATCATTTACAAGCAATTAGGGTTTACTTTCTAGGTTGCTCTAGTTTGCTTTCTTGCATTTTAGGACCTTGCACACCCACTAGGTTTGCACACACAATACATTTTACAAAACAACTTGGCTATTCATGGAGGTGGAAATCACCGAAGTGGGGGTTTGACTAAGGCAAAACCCTATATAGCCGCCCAAACACCTTTTTAGATATAAGTGCAGGTTTCGGAATTCGGACGACGCCGCAAGTTGCAGATCCGGAAGAAGCAGACTGAGACCGACCTTCCCACCAAATCTCAGAGCAAAAGACCTAGATAGGGGCGTGGGGCGCCCTGGTCCTGCCAGGACAAGGGCGCTGGGTGCCCTGGTCCTTGGGACAGGGGCGTTGGACGCCCTGGTCCTCCTGACAGATAGCAGTTTCAGCATTTTGACAGCTTTTCAGGTTGCAAAATAGCAGTTTTCGGAGCAGTTTCAGGTGCAGAATCAGGACAGTGGCGTCCGCACCCCCGTCCCGAACATTTTCACTCAGATTTTAACTCCGGGTACGCATTTGCATTCTTGTCTTGTCCTTGTGTTTACAACTTTCCATTATTTAAGTTCAATTCTGCAAATCTTGTTATTAGTTCATACTTGCACATTGGGGTTTGGGATTGAACTTGCATCATTTTATCTTTCAATTACAACAAAGGAATAGAAATCCTAATAGGTAGCCCATGGCTCTCTCTTCCACAAAAAGAAGTAGCCAATTGTGTGATACCTCTAGGCTCTTTCGTATTCCACAAATGTGTGATTGAAAGTGAGATTAGGGCATGTTTGCTTAGTGTCACTTTTTCCCCCACACAACACCCTATTAAGAATTTAAATAGTAGTATGTGTAGCTTCAATTCAATACACATTAGGTAGTTTATCATCCTTCACCATAGCTCTAGCCATTTCAACAACAATCTTATTCTTTCTTTCTACAACTCCATTCTATTGAGGGGTCCTAGGAGTAGAGAAATATCTTATAATACCATGTTATTCACAAAGTATATCAAATTCATTTGATGTAAACTCTACTCTATTAGATCTTAAAAATTTGATCCTAGCATCAACTTGATTCTTAATTATAGACTTGAATACTTTAAACTATTCAATGCTTCTAATTTTTCTCTCAAGAAAGTAACCCTTGCCATTTTAGAATAATCTTCAATAAGAAACATAAAATACCTTTCACCATTCAGTCCTCTTGTCCTTCTAGGTCTACATAGATTTGTATGAATCAAACCCAAAGGTTTTGAAATTGAATACTTCTTATTTTTGAATCTCCTCTTTCTTTGTTTTCCCAGGTGACATTCCCTACATATAGTATTAGTGGGATCGATAATCTTTGGCAAAATCTCACAACATGAGTAGAACTGATCTTTATCATATTGTCAAAACTGATATTTACCATCCTTTTGTGTCACAACCAACATTCATTTCTTTGTGCCAATATACAAATTTTTCCTCTATTATCCTTCACATTGTAGACATTGCCATTAATCCTTATACCTTCTAAAACTAATCTCTTAGAACTTCCTTTTTTGATTTCACACCTAAACCCATGAAATATGAGCTTATAACCCTTACTACACATTTGAATCACACTCAAAATATTATGTTGTATACCCTTAATGTAATAGATACCATTATTTGTATGCTTACCATCAATGGAAATAGTATATTCACCACAAATAGGTGTAGCTTCTTAACCTGCAAACTTTACATAACCAACATCATACATTTCAAAATCAATGAACTTTCCTTTATCACCTGTCATGTGGATAGAACATCTAGAGTCAATTATCCATTCTTTAGGCTCTAATTTTATATGCATTGCAATCTTCGCACTCACTAGTTTCTCATTATTCTCCACTCCTTTTGGATTACCAGAGCTTTCATTATTCTTCTCCTCTATAGCTAAAAATAATTATTCTTCATTTGATTCATCACCATATTCATCTTCAAATGAATAAGTCTCCATTGAACAAAAAATATTCTTATTTATAACTATTTTTCCCTAATTATCATCATTAGCTCTTCTACCATAATCTTCTTTATAAGTACATCTAGAAGCATAATGACCTATTCTTCCACAATTGAAGCATTTGAAGGGTAACTTACCTTCTTTGTATTTTCCAGATCCTTTCTTTAGTATTTTTACAAAGTTTTCTTCTATCCAAACCATGTCATTGCTTGCTTCAAGTTCATCTTGAATCTTCCTGGTGGCTTTGAATGTTGCTTCTTTCTTCTCCTTTCATAAATCATCTAACTCGGTAATATCAAAGGTAGAGAGAGCCATACAATTGATCCAAGGTGTATTTTTTCATGTGATGACTCTCTTCAATGACATACTTCTTAGGTTTGTAGCATTTAGGCACTGAAAACATCACTTTTCTCACCACTTCACTTTCTACTAATATTCCACCAATACCCCTAATTGCACTGACAATCTCACTTACTCAATGTAGATATCTTTCAATTTTCTTATCATAAGACACCCTTAGGTCTTCAAATTTGTGCTTTAGATTTATCAACATGGCTTGCTTTGTCTTCAAGTCACCTTCATACACACTACTTGAATTCTCCCAAATTTATTTAATAGACTTCAACCCCATAACTTTAGAGAATACCAGATCACTTAAACAACTAATAATAGCAACTCTAGCATTTGCATTATTCTCATGTGCCTTAACCTCATCTGGAGTCTAAGGACCATTTTTTAGAGAAATATATCTAGTCTAGATTATTTACCATATTCTATTTGACAGAGATTCCAAATGATATTCCATCCTTTCTTTCCAAAAGGAGTAATTTGTACCATCAAATTTAGGTGCTTTGTAATTAACTTCCTATACCATTTTATGTCTTCTTCAAGCAATTAAGATTGTCTAAAACAACCAAGATTTGATGCCTATTGTTGAACACACCACAAAACTAAGAGGGGTGGTGAATCAATCTAAACCTTAAAATACTTTACTTCTAATCAACAATACTTCAAACCATAATTAACTTATTTATGCAATTATGAAACATGAAAGCACAAAGAACAATGAACACATAAATACTATATTCGCATGGAAAACCCTAAACAAGGAAAAAATATGATGAGAATCAAACTCACAATGTGAATAACTGCTTACAATATTTCAGGCTCAAGGTCAAGGAGCTCACTACACTTGATAGGACTTGCAAGAGTAAGATGCACAACCTTAGGATAAGATACAAAGGACTATACAAGCTACCAAAAGGAATAAACCTTCTTCTAGTAGGTGTAGGGCATACATGAACTGAAATGAACAAATATCTAATCATTAAATTATCCTTGAACCACTATGTCAAGTGACCAATATCGTGGAAAATACATATGACATCAATCACTATCTCAAAACACTATCACACTGAAGATATCAACATCAAATCTCTTCACAAATTGACTTTCGCACCAAATCTACTTGCATATCATTCACATCCACTTCACATCAATTCATGCACATTCCATACATCAACTGATATAACCACATGTCTATATATACAAGATAATTCATTAAAACTCTTAACTAGGTCGGCTATAGGCAGAATATACAATAATACATAAATTAGGCCACCCAAAATAATCTAATCCATCGTATAAGAAAGGCCAACCCATTGTATATTTTATATTAAATCATTCTCGCATTCATAATCAAGGAAGATATTATTGTCACTCTCTCGTGGATGTTTTTTTAGTCTTATAAGGGTTTTGGGGCTGTTGAGGACTCACCAATGAACTCCTAAAATAATTAATGATTCTTAGAGTCATATTTGTATTTTGTCAAATAGTTTACTAATAGATAGAATATGTTAATGTAAATCTTATTGAGAAAGTTTGAGGTAAATTTTCTCTTTTAAAATATATATATATATCTACATCCATGTTTTTGAGTGCCAAATTTTTGTAAAGAAAATTTTAAAAAAGCTATAAATGGGATTGAATTGCTTATTTATTATGAAAAAAATAGTTTTGTATTGGTTAAATTGTCCAAGCATTATTTATTAAAGTTTTAAATTAAAATTTTCACCATATGTAGTAAATAATGATTGGAGAAGCTAATTCTCAAGATGATATTTTTTATGTTATCATGAATGCTCATACCAATATGGAGAATAAGGATATGATGAAAGATATTTAAGAGGAAGATGTTAAAGCTATTGTCTTCTCCTTTGGAGGTTTGAAGGCTCCCAGACTTGATGGCTTCTCTCCAACTTTTTCAACAATTCTATAAGATCATTAAAAATGATCTTATCATTGTTAAAGATTTTCTAAAAAATGGTAAGATCTTAAAAGAACTCAATATCACTTTCATTGTTTTGGTGCCTAAAAATAACAAGCTAATCATCTAATGTATTTTAGTTGTATGCAATACTATATACAATTTTTTCTCTAAACTAGTTGGTAATAGCATTAAGCCTCTCCTCCATCTTCTTATCTCTCCAAATTAGAAGGGCTTTTCTCTGGGAGGACAAATCCTAGATGTTTCTCTTACCACTCACAAAATTATCCATTCTATGAAGAATAATACGTGTATACACCTAAAAATGGTCTGAAGATAATTGATTAAATACGAAGTTATTTAATTAATCCCCCTTCCCAATTACTTGAATTCACAAGTAATTTGATTAATTTTTCTATTCATTTACTTGTAAATAAATCTAAATAATTTATTTATATAGATCATTTCATATCCCCCCTTTGAAAAATTTAAGTCACTCCATTTTAATCAATTCTTCTAATCCCATAATTAAGATTAACAAATCCAAGTTTGTTGAAATTAAATATCCATTTTCCTAATTGTTTGAATTTCTAAATTCAAATTGAACGCATGGCTCCTAACTTATAACCACCTAGCCTAAACACCCCCTGATCTAACCCATTCCATCTAAAGTCTATGCCACTTTCCCCAAGATCTTATGGAAAACCAACAAGTTCATAATCACAAATCCCATAAAACCTCTTCAAATATTTGATGGAACCTTTGTTAGAGAGGGACATTATCTGAAGAAACTGAGGACAAGGATGTGATACAATGGTTATATAAGGATGAAGAAGTTCAATAGAAAATCAATAATGTCAGTATACCCATAGAAAAATATGGAAAAGGATTCAACATCCTACAAAAAATGGGACACACTAGAACAGGTCCTGTGGGAAAAAGAAAAGAAGGCCTTCTAGAACCCATACAACCTAAATCTCAAATGGCTAAAGACAAATCGGGCTTAGGGTATGGACAAATTTCTCTAGAAGAAGACACACATTTTAGACAACAAAAAGAGGAGCATGACCGAAGACAAGAGGAACTTGCAATCCATAGAGAAGAAGCATCTACTAGAAAACGAGCAAGAGAACAAGAGAAAACAAGAAGAATCAACTGCCAATCAACAATGACAAGAAATTGATGTAAGGCAAGAAGATCTGATAGCCAGACTAGCAAAAGTAATCATCAGTCGAAAAGAAGCTAAATATGAGAGAAGAAAAGTAATATCAAAGAAAATAGAAGAAGCAACCCACAATCTTTGTGAGAAAATTTGTAGATTATAAGCTAGCAGTGAAACTGACTTGCATGAGTGGGAATTTGATAAATATTCTGAAATATCTTTTGAAGACTCTTGTGATACAAAATATGTATATATCGATCTAGTCCATTTGTATGCGGGTCAAACATTAGAACATAGACCATTTGAATGGGAATCACAAACTAACAATTCTAACTTCATTGAGACCAATCAGAGGGTGATCAAGAGAACGTATCTTGAGGAGAGTGATATCCTTAACTCGACTGAAACAACAAAAAAAATTGACAATTATGTCATGACTGTTGAAGTCTTTGAAATTAACCAATCAGATGATCCTTTACCCTTAATACACCCAGAACTTATTGATTGGGACATCACCAAAATCAGTAAAGTTGACACCATCCCAAACGATCATGTTGTAGCCATATATCTCAATATCGTTGAACCCATAACACCAAAAGAGCTTCCACCAGTGAATCTAATAACGCATCTTCTAGTCAAGGGGGTGCCAAATCTTCCAGTCACAAAAGTGAAATTAAAGAATTAAAAAAAAGTTCTAATGCTGAAAACCATTTTATGGCAACATTAGACCAATCAAAAGGTAAATTAAAGAGCGTATCTGAGGGTGAAAACCTCCTTGAGGTGCCCAAAGATGGAAGATTTGACACTATCCCAGAACATTTTCAAGAGAGATCAACTATCTTGATTGAACCTATAGAAGCAATCAACATTGGTATTGTAGTCACATAAATCTGTCCACTTAATTAAATGAATACTTAGTATTTATTTGATTATTTAACCATCAATTAATAATTAATTAAATTAATATTTAATTAATTCATCTTAACCCTATTCTCCTATTAATTAAATAAATTATTCAATTTATTTGATTTAATTCACTTAACCTTTTTCATAGCATCACTATCTACTCTTGCATAGTATTTGCTTATCATATTCAACCATCTTGAATCTCCATATGGCATCCATGGCTAGTGCTAAAAGCTGAGAGCTACACTCATTTGGGACTTGGAGAGGAGAGAAACAAGGGAGAAGCATCAAAAGGCATCATGGAAGCATCTTGGGGAGGCTCTTCTCCTTTCTTTTATTTTGTTAAACTTCTTTCATGCTTTTTGAAATCTCTCTTGATATGTTTGGAATGGTTTTTAGTTCTTTGTTTTGTTTTTATGGTTGAAACTAACTTATTAACATTGAACTTTGTTGTTGCCTTGTCCCCATTTCCATGACATCAGGTATTCCAGAGAATCCTAAGATTCTTCATCCTGCAACATCTTTAGTGGAACAAGAGAGAAACGACTACAATGACTTCTTCAAGAGAAGGCAAATCAATTTTACCTGGTCATACATAGATATGCCAGGACTAGATCTAGACCTCATCATGCATCACCTCAATGTTGCTCCAAGAGCTAAGACAGTCAAACAAAAACTCAGGAAGATGCATCCTCACAATGCTCTTCTAGTCAAAGCAGAGTTGAATAAACTATTGGATGTAGGATTCATAAGCCCAATCATATATACAGATTGGGTGTCAAATATTGTACTTGTATCAAAACTAGATGAGAGTATCAGAGTGTGCATAGACTTCAGGGACCTGAACAAGGCATGCCCAAAAGATAATTTTCCACTACCAAGCATTGATATCATTGTAGATCTTACAGTAGGTCATGAAATGTTCTCTTTAATGGATGGTTTCTCAGGGTACAACCAAATCAAGATAGCCCCTGAAGATCAAGAGAAAATAGCTTTCACATGCCCTCGGGGTACTTTCTGTTGGAACTTCATGCCTTTCAGGATCAAGAACATTGGGGCTACTCATCAGAAAGCAATGACCACCCTTTTTAATGATATTTTGCATACCTGCATGGAAGATTATGTGGATGATATACTAGCAAAATCACACACTAGAGAAGGACACCTGGAAATTCTAGACAAAATATTTGACAGATTAGAGAAATAGAAGTTAAAATTGAATCCAAAGAAATGTTCTTTTGGGGTCACATCAGGCAAGCCTTTGGGATATATCATATCTGCTCGTGGAATAGAAGTTGATCCAACAAAGGTAAAAGCTATAATGGAAATGGAATCACCAAAGAACATCAGTCAGTTGCATTCTCTACAGGGGAGATCACAATCAATAAGAAGGTTCATAGCACAGTTGGCTTATCATTGTCATCCATTCATTCACTTATTGTACAAGAATGTTCCATTCAGATGGAATGACAAATGTGAGGAATCCTTCACTCAAATCAAGGAATATTTAGTAACTCCACCAGTACTAGCATTGTCGATTGAAGGAAAACCATTGTTGCTTTACATCTCAACTTCAAAAGTATCACTAGGAGCTCTCCTGGAACAACATAACAATGAAGGGAAATAACGAGCAATCTACTATATCAACAGAACTCTAGTTGGATATAAGTTGAACAACACAACCATGGAGAAAACATGTCTAGCAGTAGTATTTGCAACCCAAAAGTTGCAACATTATATTCTCACACATTCAGTTAAGTTGATTTCCAAGATCGGTCCTCTAAAGTATCTGCTAAGCAAGGCAACACTAACAGGTCGACTAGATAAATGGGTCATGGTGCTGAGTGAATTTGACATTGAATATGTTGATCAAAAATCTATAAAAGGACAAGTAATGGTGGATCAACTAGGTGAAGCACCCTTGTGCGATGATACTCCATTACACATTGAATTTCCTGATGCAAATGTTCTCACTATCAGCAAGAAGACTTGGGAACTATATTTTGATGGCTCTTACACACAACATGGATCTGTTAGAGTAAAGGTTTTAATTTAATCATGTTGATTAAATTACCTTTATTCCTCTCTTAAGATTTCACTTTAGTTTGCATTTGTGACATTTAATAATTATAGTAATTATTAAATGTCTACCTATTAGGGTTTCTTTTAGGGTTGCACAATATCCTTTTATAAGGATTCATCATTGTAATTTATCTCTCTCTCGGATGAATACATTTTTCAGCTTTCAGAGCACCCTTGCTTGTTTGTCTCCATCTCTTCTTTCTGTGACAGGTTATTTGCATGCAGGTGATCTTCGGGGTTTGTGAAGTTGGCTTTCTCAACTCCTACATGGTATCAGAGCTCCAGACCTGCTGCTTCCTGTTCGTCTTCTGAAGAATTTGGAGCTACGAGGGTTAGATCTGATTTTCCGGTTTTGGTTGCATCAGATCTGTGTGTCTTCTGTTTTTTATTTTGGAATAGGGGTATTTTTTTTTCGGTGCACTTTGAGCCCAAACGGACCTCACCGTTGAGCTCGTAGCGCCCAAAAACCCCTATTTCCATATAAAATTCGTCCGATTTGGACACAGTTGCACCAGGAGGCAAATTTTTTTTGGCCCCAAGGCCGTACGGCCCTAGGGCACGAAAACCGAGGCGAAAAAATTTTAAAAAAAAAACAAAAACCACGGTTTTTTCAAAAAAACCGGGCGCAGCCAGTGTAAACCGCCGCGCCGCCGGTAAGCAGCCCGGCGGCCACCCGGCGTCCACCGCCGCCGGCGGTATCTCGCCCACGCGCCGCCTGCCGCCTGCGCGCAGCCAGCCGGCCCGCTCTCAGCCCGCGCCCAGCCAGCGCGCCGCCTGCCGCCAGCCGCGCCGCCCCAGCGCCGCCCCCGCGCCGCCGCCTCCTGCGCCTGCCCCTGGTCACCCAGAGGACCAGGGGCTTATTTTTTTTAAGCCCTTGAGGGCTTAAAGGGCCTATTTGGGCTTTTTTTGGAGCAATTTTACTAAATCGGGTATAACTCGGGCATTTTAGCTCGGATTTTCGAATAAAAATAGGCGTTGGAAAGCTGGTTCCGAGCCCGATCTAAAAGATGGATATCTTTTTTTCTGATTTTTCCGTTTTGTAGTGTTTTTTGCCAGTCGAAGTCAGAACAAGTTTTTTGCACTCCAGGAGCCATATCTTTTGCATACGGACTCCGTTTTTCGAAAGCGAATAGGCGTCGGAAAGGTGGTTCTGTGCTCTTTCCAGATCTATCATGTATTTTTCCAGAATCTGCACCAGGTACATTTTATTCAGTACTTTGTGTTTTCACACATCTGTCACTTACTTGGACGTTTCAGACTTGGAAATAATTTGTTTGCATGGGATGGCTTCACTTGATCTGCTTTATCAGTATTAAAGTCATTTAGTCTCAGATTTGTTTATTTGAAGAGTTATCATGGGTTTTTCTACTCACCCTTCAGTTGTATTTCTAGAACGGGGTAATTATGAGTCATGGGCAAAGGGCATACTTACACACTGTAGGTGGCTTAATATTTTGCCTTATTTGTATGATCTCATACCTGAACCAGCAACTTTAGAGGGAAAACTAGCTTGGGATATCATTAGAAATCACATAGTAGGAGTTATTTTGTCTAGTGTTGATTCTGACACTGTGTGGGCTATATCGGGCATTGATTGTCCTCACTCACTTTGGACACGTCTTTGGGAGATTTATGGAGACCCCAGTCTTTCTCCATTCCCAAAGGATCCTGCTTCAGATTGTCTTGTACCCATTGGTTGGAGAGATAACACACCTTTTGATCATGATACTTTAAAGGAACTTCACTATTTAGACACCCTTACATATTCCGATGAATCAGAGGATTGTCTCACAGTTCCTACTCTTCAGACTGAGATTGTACATGTATCAACATCATCTCCTTTTGTTCCTGATCAGTTTGATATTGCCTCTTCTTTGGCTCCTATTGATTCAGCTAAGCAGGACATCATACATCTTTCAGACATGGCTACTTGGGATTCTTATCTTGCAGGCATTTCGTCTTTGTTTGTAGAGTCCTATATTGCAGACTTGGAGGATTACTTTGAGGATTTTCAGCTCCTCTTTGTTGACAGCCATATTCCAGCTGTTAGCCCACCATCATCTGTGCATTCAGAGGTTGCAGTTTTTGAGTCTTCAATTCAGTTTGGATTTGACATCTTTTGTTTCAGTTCAGACAGAGGGATTCTTCAGCATCCTATTATGGCACACATCTTGAGACAGATTGATTCTTCTCTCTTCACAGGGTTTCTTCATATTCGTCCTTTGGATCCATTTCTTCCCAAGGGGAGGAATATTATATGCCGCTTCAGGATCTCTTTTTGGATTCTACCTCAGGCATCCATATGTGCGACAGGAGTTTCTTCATTGTGGGGGGGGCTTCTAGTCTCTTTCTTTTTCTCCTATGGAGACCATTGTATATGTACTTATATGATAGAAGTTGTCTATGGGGGGTATCATGTTATCCACCTCCTATCCTTCTGTTATTAGTGCATTTATTTCTTTCATCTCTTTTTGGAGTAGAGTTTTTCCCATGAGGTTTTCTCTATTTCTCCACTTTACAGAGATTTGGTTGTAATTGGGTACCTGATCAGGCCTTGTTGCCGGGACCCAAGTTTACTTTCTTGCATTGTAGTTACCTTTGCTTTCTTGCACATGTTTGTAACTGCACTTTTGCTCATCTTAAGGGGGGGTGTTAGAGTAAAGGTTTTAATTTAATCATGTTGATTAAATTACCTTTATTCCTCTCTTAAGATTTCACTTTAGTTTGCATTTGTGACATTTAATAATTATAGTAATTATTAAATGTCTACCTATTAGGGTTTCTTTTAGGGTTGCACAATATCCTTTTATAAGGATTCATCATTGTAATTTATCTCTCTCTCGGATGAATACATTTTTCAGCTTTCAGAGCACCCTTGCTTGTTTGTCTCCATCTCTTCTTTCTGTGACAGGTTATTTGCATGCAGGTGATCTTCGGGGTTTGTGAAGTTGGCTTTCTCAACTCCTACAGGATCAGGTGCAGGAATCCTATTCATAATGCCTCAGGGCCACACTATCCCTAAATAATACATGCTAAGCTTCCCATGTATAAATAACACTACAGACTATGAAGCACTAGTCATTGGTCTCAAGATGGCCATTGAATGAAATATCGTAGAGTTGCATATCTATGGCGATTCCTAGCTAGTTATCAACCATATAAATGATGAGTATCAAACCAAGGATGATAAACTAATTCCCTACAAGACATTGGTTGATTATTTCAAGAAATACTTTGCATAGATCACTTTTGTTCAAATCTCGAGGAATGAAAATAAAGCATCAGATGCCATGTCAATGATAGAATCTCTTTTACAAACTCAAGAGAATCAAGAACATTATGAATTCTTGGTGGAAGAAATATTTTATCTATCCCATGATTCTCCTGACACCCAAATTGTCTGTAATATATCTGGAACTGATTCCTCATGATATGTCCCAACATATCTTTACTTGAAAGATAATATCCTTCCCCCAGATCTTTCACAAAGCAAAAATGAAACTTTATCTATCAATCCGCTTGTTATACCATTATCGCTAATACCCTTTACAAACAAGGTCTAGATATCACTCTATTCATGTGCCTCGAACGTGACGAATCCAAAAAAGCCTTAAACGAAGTCTATAAAGGTATTTGTGGCACACATTCAAGTGGTCTTATGCTGGCTAAGAAACTCATATGCTTGGGTTATTATTGGCCCACTATGGAAAGAGATTCCTTCACATATGCTAAAAAATGTAAACAATGTTAGATTCACGACAGTCTGATACATACACCAGCACAAGAGTTGCATGCTTTGGCAGGATCATGGCCATTTTCTCAATGGGGTATGAACTTGGTAGGAAAAATTCACCCTTCATCTTCAAATGGACACAAGTTTATTTTGATTGCAATGGATTGAAGAAATGCCTTTAACAACAGTGGCAGGGAAACAAATAGCTTCTTTTATCCTCAACTATATCATCTGTCGCTATGACATTCACATCCCCATTATCACTGATAATGGAAGATCCTTTAAGAATCAAGATGTACAAGAATTATGTGAGCGATTCCAAATCCAACATAGATTCTCAACACCCTATTATCCTCAAGGGAATGGTCAAGTTGGGGCATCTAACAAAATAATCCTAATTTTTTTGAAGAAGACAGTCAATAAATCTAGAAAAGACTGACACTTTCAGTTGAATCCCGCTCTATGGGCTTATCACACTAGCATTCATACACCCACTGGGGCAACTCCATATTTCTTGGTGTATGGGTCATAAGAAATCTTACCAATTGAAGTAGATACCTTCTCTATGGGTGTCACTAAAGGGACTCATTCCAGATGAGGAACAGAGAGTATCCAAGTTAAAAGAACTAGAATTTCTACAAGAGCGTCACCAAAATGCTTTTGATCACTTAAAAGCATATCAACAAAGGATGGCGAGGAGCTACAATCACCAAGTCAAGCCAAGAGTATTTCAGTTGGGAGATCTTGTCTTAAAAGAAAATCCACGTAACCAGCAAGATCGAGAGAAAAAGGGAAAATTTGAACCAAACTAGTTAGGTCCTTTTGTTGTGGTTGTTGCATATAGATTTGGAGCTTACTTGTCAACACTAGAAGGTGAGTGGTTTGAAGAACCTATCAACACAATGCATCTGAAAAAAAATTATGTCTGAAAAACAGAAAATCCAAAAACAATGAAAAAGCAGAAAATCCAAAAATAGTGAAAAAGTAGAAAATCCAAAGACAGTGAAAAAGAAGAAAAATCCAAAAACAACGAAAATAGTGAAAAATAAAAAAATCAAATATGAGGAAAAATGCAAGAAAATTAAATGGTGAAAACCTAGTAATATGCTCTATCTATCAACTACCTCTTCTATCTATGAGTTCATGTTTTCTTTCTGCATCCATCCATCGCATTCGTATATATCCATCATAAAGACTTTTTTCCATAATTAGGCAGTGCCATCTCACCATGGTTTGGATCATTGTTGTGTATCCATAATAAATTTTGTTTCTAGACTAGGGGCAAAATCCTGAACTTAGCTAGGGGCAAAATTCTATTGAGTTTAATTAAATAGGCAGAACAACAGTTAGGCAACACTTGTCAAGTGAGAACTGAGACACATCCAACGTTGAACACAAGATCAAATCATCAACTATCAACTATCAACTATCAATTAAACATAGAAAACACATAACATTGGATGATATATTCTGACTAATGATTTTAACACTTTGACAACAATGGTTCAACTATTTTATCTTGATTTTTGCTATCATAATTTCAAAGTGACTCAAGGATGTCTCTAACTAGAGGAACAAGGAAGGAACATGATATTTTCTTGTCTCATGTTTGTAAATTAATCATTAATAATGTGCAATTTGTCTCAAGATATGATCATCTGAGTATCATCAAGGATATTTCGGATTTGCACATAGGAATGGTTAATACTGCCTATTTTACGCAAGCAACACTCAGGCCATCTTGGTTCAATTATATCTCGATGCTTGTGGTAACTTGTAATATCAAAACCTAGGAAAGTAGTGCTCAGGTTGTCATGGTTTAATTATACCATTGATGTTTGCACTCACTTCCCATGTTTTAAAGGCTCAATGATGATAAAAAGCAATGACCAAATGACTTGTTCGTTCACAACATTGCATTTAATTGTGCATTTGCATATTTAAAGTAGATTACATTTCATTTTTGATGGGATCATAAGAGTTCATCTATTCCAAGGCCAAAAGCTTCAAACATGTGTTATCTCTCTTATTAAGAGATTGAGTACATTGGACATCAACAAAAATAGTAAACTCATCCATCCTGCATAATAAGTTAGTTCATTTCATCACATGTAAGCATTGCACAATAATAAATCATTCATATATCATCAAATCATGTATATAGTGCACCATCATTGCATTGCATCTATGTCATATCGATATGCATAAGTAAAATTATAAAAATAGGAGACACCAAAAACAATACTACTTTAAACACTGACTGGTAGATATACTTAGCAAGTTTGTTAAACAATATGCATGCAATCCAAAATGGTATAACGACATCCACAATAAGTACAACATCCACCATAACACAAGTGTTTATACGTGGAAAACCCAAATGGGAAAAACCACGGTGATATGGGACTCACAAGTTAACTATCTGCAGTAATAGATAACTGACCGATTAAGGTCTACAAAAAGTTGCTTTGCTAGGAGAAAATCCTATTAAAGATCCCAAAGCTTAGTTAAAATCTATACTCTGTTAAAGGTAGTACCCTGTAAGGAGTAACCTTGGTAGAGGATTTTTGAATCCAAACTAATGGATCACTTGGTTAGAGGATTTGTACAATGAAGCTTGTTAGAGCTTACTCAGTTAGGGGATTTGACTGTTGCAGTGATTAGAAAACAATGGGTGGTGTGATCTAGTAGTAGCACAACTTGCTTGAATAGATCCTCTTCTACGCACTCAAAACTTTATTACCAACATACTCTGCAAGTTAACACTTCTGCCTTCGCATCAAATCATCTCATAACATATCTCCTTCGCTCATACAAAATAATTCATTGTGATGTCAATATATAGACATTTAGATTTCATGTCGACCTCTAGAAATCATATCACAATTTCCTAGGTGCAGTGTATCTGGTCAAACAATCATAACTCATCACAAAAATACCGCCAAAAATTGTCAGTTAGGATAACTCATCATGACCAATGATAACTCATCACATAATCAATGAATATCGGTTGGAACAACAATACCAATTGGAGTTAAACATATAAACTATTTGTCCTTTGATTCTTCTTTGATAATCTCCACTGGATCTTCAGGTTGTCGCCGAGTTATGTATATCCATATATAAATACACACTGGTTGTCTCCATGTATATACCAGTTGTCACCATGTACCGGTTAGATATAAACTTCTAGTATACCGGTTGTAATATAAACAACTTTGAAGTCACACCAGTAGACAATATGAACATATGTGTGTGTATGTGTTTCATCAATGACAACATATGAAGTTATTAATTACAATCATCATCAAGCCAACAATCTCCCCCTTTGGCATTGATGGCAACACTTCAAAAATTTTACAGCAATACCGTTAAGTATGCTTACAAAAAAAAATTGTACACATATATATACTCCCCCTTACTACATACAACATACAAAACTTTCACAACACACATATATATTTCTACTCCGCCTTTGACAATAATGCCAAATTGAAAAGCAAAATACACACACACACACACACACACACACACACACACACACACACACACACACACACACATATATATACACTTATACACACACACACACACACACACACACACACACACACACACACACACACACACACACACACACACACACACACACAATATATATATAGAGAGAGAGAGAAATGTGTATCAATTAAATGTTTACATATACAAAAACTTAAAAATTTGAATCAAGATGTATGTAGTGCAATCCTCAGAAAAATGTCACTAAAGTTTCTCTTCAATTGAGAAAAAGAATGTTCCCATGTCTCCAGCAAGTTCTCAGTGATCTCAATCGTGGTCATAGGTTGAGTACATAACTCTTCCATTGAATCAAGTGTACATGTTTATGGAGTAGCCAAAATTGCTTCTACATTCTTGTAGGCTCTTTACAATATGTCCACTTGGGGTCTGAGTAGATTCTTCAACTCCTTCAGGGATCAGAGTCTTTTTGCCTTTTCAAAATCATAGGTATCTAACCTATTTTACAAATCATCCACACATTTTCCAAAAGCAAAAATAGAATCTTGTAATGGTACATATGCATTTCATATCTTTTCTAGCTCTTGCTATGTTTCAATTCACTTGTTATTGATATCAGAATAAAAGATTGAAACATTAGAAGCAGATGCAAGAATATTCCTTCCTGTTTCAATAGCTTTGCTTAATAAATCTTTATTAAGAGAGAGATCAATTTTTCTTGTATCAATCTCTTTGATTAACTTCTCTCCACGCTTCTTCTTTTAGCTCTTCTCAGCATAAGTTTGTGTTGCTTCTTCTAGGGACTTAAGTTGGTCAAATGCATCAACAACCAATTGACCAAGCTTGCAAATAGGAGATGACAAATGCCCTGTAGTAGTTTCCGGTAGTAGACTTGTCAGAATATCCACAACATTCTGAATGGTTTTTGCTTCCATTCTCTGTTCTTTAAGTCTCTTCTTGTGTGCCCTAGATTGCATGACAGTTGCAATCTTCATCATTTCTAATGCACTCATGTTATTAACAATTATAGGCCCTGAGATGCCTAATGAGTCATCATCATCTTCATCAATATGTTGTATGACTAATGATTTTACTGGTTCAACAGATGTTACCTTATTAATTGTTTCTTTCTCTTGTTCTTTCTCTATTTCATGTTCAGAAATCTGTGTATCAACTTTTTCATCAGATTCCTTTTGAGTGGCCTATGAAACCAGTGGGAGTTGGGGTTTCACTGGTTGTTCTTTGGCTGGTGGAATATCCACTCCTGGTTGAGTTGTCAGTATCTCAACTGAAGTAACCTATGAGTCTGAAATTACTGGTGGCTGCATATTTGGTGCAGTAACATTTCCAAATAGATCTATTGCTTCTTGAATATCATCAACAAGTATGACTCATTGGGAAATAGTATCATCCTTCTCTTTGATAGGATAAACAACATCAACTTGCACAAATTCATCCTCGTCTATTTCTGGTAGATTAACAATATCTTGCTCATCCTTAGAAGAATGTATAAGCTCTCGCATCCATTGAATATTACGAGTAATCTGATGAGTCTCAGTTTCAACATGTTGCACCTTTCCACTAAGTAGCTTCAATCTCCTTGACTTGAAAGCAAATTGGACTTTGTACTTATCAAGCAATTCATTTAACTCATCCTTTGACAAATCAGAAAAGTATTGCATAAATACATCATATATAATTTATTTTTCTTTCTTCACAGCTTCCTCCCATTTATTCAAAAGAATAGTATGCAAGGAATTAGAAATATTATTTTCAAGATCATGAGGTAATCTATTGTAATGGCACAAATAACTGATTACCTGTTGAACAATTTGTTCCTTCTAATCTTCATTGAATGAATCAAAATGAACTTTGACATTATCAAATCCATTTCTTCCTAATGTCTTCATCATTTTCTCAAAGTTAGTCTCAGGCTTGTAAGTTAAGACATTAATAGGCACAATTACCTTTGGTACTTCTTTCACTGGTTTGGCTACTTTACCAGTTGCTTTCATTTTCTTGGGTTCCTCCTCAGTATTAGTACTTTTAGATTCTACTTGGAGAATTAGTTTCTGACCTCTTTTCTTTGATGCAATCTCCTTCTTTACATATACTTTAGGTTCCAGTTCCTTTTTAGTTTGGACACTTTATGTCACTCTAAATACTTTTTATTACCGGAGGTGCTTTCTTAGCCTTCTTCCTCTTACCTTTACCACTTATGGTTGGAACACTACTGGTTTCAACTTTTACGGTTTGAACTTCAACTGTATCCAATCTTGTCTTCTTTTTGTCCACTAGAGATGCCAACAGGTTATTGGCATTATCGATCAATAAGTCATAATTGACTTCATAGCTCATGTCTTCCATTTCATCTTCTCTAGGCTCAATAGCCTCCATCAGACAGAAATCAGTGGTGACTGTGAAAATAATGTCCTTATCAAATTTTTTCACCACATCCCCGGGTAGCCTTACCCTCACACTCATTTATTTCTGAAATTCATTAAAATATTTATTCATTGCAACAAAGAAGGTGTTCCTCACAGCCTTGATGTTGTTCTTAATCTGGGCAGTTACCAGTAGATCCTTAGACCATTCAAGATCACCAATTAGTGGTAGGAAATTTTGGAAATAAAATAATAAACCAATCAACAATTGACCAAATTTAAACTTTTAACTGTTGTCATTCTTGATAGACTGAAGATTCAACATTAATTGGCTCCTTATGGCCTCACATAGGTCATAATTAACATTTTCAGCTATCATTTTATAAGCAGTATGCACTGTTGCAGATGGTACACTGTTCATTCTACTAGAATAGAATATTCGGTAGCCTATGACCATAGTTATCGGTTTAACCACTAGGTCCTTAATGTTATTGACAGAAAAAGCACACCCATCAGAGGTTGATGAGGTTAAGGTGTTTACTGTCTCTTTTGAAATTCGCCTGAGCTTAGGTACTTCACCGGTTGAGAAAAAACTAGTTACTGCTTGAATAGCCTCCTTGGTTATAGTGTGTGTCCTTTCCAAATACATATTCCCCCCATGAACATGACTCATAATAATTCGGATATGTTCCTTTTCAAAATCTTCAAGGAAATAAGATGCATTATGAAAACCTTTCTCATGAACCCTAATAGACTCGGGTTGAATCTTTCTATTTTCATCGCAAAGGGATTTCAACTGAGAATATATTAACAATGGTCCTAAATCCTCAATTTTACAATCAATGTAGCTAGAAAAATCTCCTTTCACTACGACACTATTAGGAACTTGAGATAAAGCATTATAAGACACAATTTGTTCCGACTTCACAACCTCCATGGGTTTAGATGTGATCATCGATTTCTCTACTTGCTTGGACGATGATGCCATTCCAGATAAACTAGATTTGAAGCATAATTTTTCAAAGAAATACCTAAGTTTATGCACACTACCTCATTTACCAATTGATTACTCAAGTACACACCAGTTCAGTCTTCACTGACTTTCAAATCAGCTTGATCACTCAAAACACAATACAACTTCGACTAAAATCAGCTAGCAGTCCTTTCTTTGCTGTGCAAGTGCTCAAGAATTCTTTCTCAAATGCATTAGGGTAAAAATAACAAAGTAAAACTCACTTTTATCCTTTTTACCTACTTGCATTAAATGATCTCCCGTCAGGGTTACAAACCCTAATTACACTACTTAATGATGCATACAATATTGACAGATGTAAAACCGGTTGATAAACTTTTGAAAAACCGATTGACAAAAGTTATCAAAATTTCATGCATTCAAACTCTCTTACCACTCATTCTTTTCAAGGGGTCCGGAAGTAGATTTACCGCTATGCTCCCCTTAGCCATATTGAAAGGCTCAGTTCACCAGTGCAGGATTCTCCACACTGGGTGAAGGATTAGTTTCTTCTCCAGGTATATCAGCACTCTTGTTTTTCCATATTCGATTCATTTCTTCTCTGGTTTCTTCAATATTTACCTTTTTCTTGCCTTTCTAATCTTTAGAATGATTAATCAGTTTATTCTTTCTGGATCTATAAGAATTTTCCATGTCTCCCAGTTTATGACAATGATAGTAGGCCATTCCAGATGATCTCCAAGGTCTTGCATTACCTCTTCTAGTTCTCCTTCTGCAATTCATAGCCACATGACCAAAATTGTTACAGATTGTGCAAATGACTTTTGTTATCTCAAAAGGACTAAACCGGTTGACATAGGGTCTTTGCCAGTTCATGTTACCCCGATTATCATAGTTTCTCATCCAGTTGCCATTTGGTCTTGGATTCATATGCGGTACTGGATTATTTGCTCCATATCTACATTCAACTTATCTATGTCTATACATTTTGCATGTGAAACAACGACCTTCAAATTTCTTGGACATATACCTAGTATTTGTATTGTAGCTTGCATTTCCATTAGGTTTATTTCTACACACATTTGAAGTATGACCGGGTTTATGGAAAACAAAGCAAACAGGTTTAAAGACCTTCTTACCGATAGGATTTTTAGCTTTAGGAGCAATTTTGTCCTTATGAATGTTGCTCTTTGTACCAGAAGATTCTCCTTTCTTAGATGTGTTAAAACTGAGTCCAGAGGTATCACCTTTCATCCTTTGTGATTGAATTTTCTCATCTAGCAAGGTAGAACTTTTGTTGAACTTTTCCAGTTTCCCATTAGCTTCAGTGAGTTGTCTGGTAAGATCTTCATTATGTTTTGAGAGACTCCCTCTCAGAAATGATGCCAATTCAAGATCTAGTTGTAAGGTCTCTTTTTCTTCTTTCTTTGCATTCCAATTCTCATGTAAAGTAGCATTCTCTCGCTTGATCTTGGAAATCTCATGATCTATATCTTTGATGAGATCTTCAATAGTCCTCCTGGCTTCCAGTTCCCAACTCATGCAGATAGTTAGGCCTTCTAGCTCTCTCCTCAGATTTAGCTTTTCACTGTTTATTTTTTCAACTTCCTCAGCTAAAGAATAAATATTGGCCTCATCTAAAGAACTATTATCAGATATTTCCAACAATTGTTTAGTTAGCTCTCTCATTTTTACTTGAGAAGCTTTCAGTTTGACCCTTATGTTGGCATTTTTGATGTTTATGTTGTGATTGTCATTGATGGACACACACTTGTATTGAGATCCCCTTTATATGTATGAGCTCATGCTCAACCAGTATTTGTTCCAACCGGTATGTTGTATACTAGTCTCTAGACTAGTGACAATTTTGCAGAATGTGTTTCCCGGTCTGAAGCGGCATGTCGACCCCAAGTGGTTCGCAGATCACAAGCAGTATGAGGGAGCAAAGTGGCACAACACATTCTTACCAGTCTTCATTTTTGTCAAACCGGCAACTGGTATTTTGTATGAACCAGTAATACTCTGTGATGAGTTACCAACCAACATTTTGTGATGAGTTACCAATCCACCGATTGTTTGACGGTGCTGACACATTTATGGTGATTCCTGTGTCGTGTTACTAAGTATGTCTAGATTTATTGAACCTAGGAAATTGTAATGTAATCCTATTGGACCGACATGAAATCATATTCCTTTAAAAGGACATCATGTCTAGGGTTTTCAAGTTGTTGTTGTGAAAAGGGTTAATGTTGAGCTAGGGTTTAAGGTGGAAGTTGTGAATGATCTTATCTGAGAAGATCAAGTTGTAATTGTGAGAGAGAGAGAGAGAAGACTGAAGTAATGCCTGGAATGCATTAGCTGTGAGAAATACTGGATCTAACCAAGCATTTTGTGCTATTAGATAGATCAAACACTTGTCGATTACTCACATCTTTGACAAGTCTGTAGCCCTTAACCGGGTAGGCCTCAAAGCCTTTGTAAAATCCTCTAACAAGGTGGTTCACACATGTGAATCTAAAATCCTCTAACAAGGTAGTCTTTAATCAGACTTATCTCCTAACAGGGATTGAGATTCCTAACAAGATCTATTCTGGTGAAGAACATTGTAAGACCTTAACCGGTCTGGTTTCTATTCTGCAGATAGTGACTTGTGAGTTCCATCTCACCGTGGTTTTTCCCAGTTGGGTTTCCACGTCAAATATCTTGTGTTATGGTTGTATTGCTTTTGTGGGTGAATTCTTTATTCGCATTTTAGTTTGCATGTGTGGTAACCGGTTTGACTGTTAGACTGCTTTACCAGTTTATCTTTAGACTGTGTAAGTGTTTTAGTATAGAGATTTTTGGCATACTAATTCACCCCCCCCCTTCTTAGTATTCATCAATTGGTATCAGAGCCTACCTTTCTATAAGTTTAACCACTTGGAAAGAAATATGGGGGAATACACCTTGAGGGAACTTACTCAATGGCTCACTAAGTCTGAGCAAGCCTATGATGATCTTATGGTCAAATACAAGGCATCTCAAGCAAAAAGGAGAGAACATGCAGAGAGGCTGATGGAACTATCTGAAAGTAGTTCTGAAGATGAAGCTAACATGGAAGCCATGATTGCTGAAGTGAATAAGCTGAATGATTCAAACTCCAATCTGAGAAAGGAGTTGGAAGGACTGACTATTCAGTTTAGTCAAGAGCTTGAGAACTAGAGAAAAGTTGAAGATCTGGTAAAAGACAGAGATCATGAGATCTCCAAGTTGAAACATGAGATTAGTGCACTGACTGCTCGCCTTCATGAGAGAAGAATGGAAAAAGAAGACATGCAAGGAGAACTGAACATTGCCATCTTAGAAAATGCAAGTCTAATGGAGACAAACACTGCTATTTCCAAAGAACTCTTTGAGTCAAAGGAAATACTTGCGAAGTTTGGCAAAAGCACTATCAAGCTAGAGCAAAAGCTTGAGTCATCTAGACTAGAAAAGAATACCAATGGTCTTGGTTTCTCTGGACATGAGGAAGGAGAATCCTCAGGAACAAATGCTGAAGCATCAAAGAAGCAACCGACAATCAAAGGAAAAGGTAAGCAAAAATTCAAACCTATTTGCTTTAACTGTCTTAAAGAAGGACACACTGCCAATGTATGTAGGAGCAAAGCCTACAATAATTTTCCTTATTTTATCAACAATGTACCTAGGTCAAATAAGTTCAATGGTCATTGTTATGCATGCAACAAGTTTGGGCACAGAGCATTTGAATGCAGGTCTGTAATGGATAACATTGGAAGATATCCTCAGAGGACTCAAGGAACAGGTTCTGAATCTTTTATGAACCGGAACCACAACCAGTTTAATATCTTCAATCATCAGTCAAGAAGCGGTGGTCATCAAGTGGCAACCAGATGGAGAGAAAGTTGTATGATCTGTCATGGTCATGGTCATGGTCATACTGCTGCAACATGCAGAAGGAAGAATGGAAGCATGTACAATGGACCTTGGAGAGCACCTGGACTTGTTTGCTATCACTGCAACAAACCATGTCACAATGCAAGATTCTGCAAAAGCAGAAAAAGTATATCTGATGATATACCGGTTACTTAGGAAGGAGAAATAGATGTTGAAAAAGTTCAAGGAGACATGAAGAAAACATGGAGGAAGAAACCAACAATGTCGGAAGAGGAACCGGTTTCTGCACCTAGTGTGGAAATATCGGAACCGACAAACTAAGCCTCAAAGGCTTAGGGGGAGCAAATGGCGAAATGCTTTCGAACCCCTAGTTAACATCGGTAAAAGACCTTAACCGGTATGCTATACCTATTGCTTGGCAGAAGATCGAAAACGGTAAAAAGGAAAATTAGGGTTTACACCCTAATAGAGGAGCATTAATGATGGTAGGTGAGAGACATGTATAAATGCATTTTTCAAATCATTTCTCACTATCTGTTTTCGAACGAAGAAAATTTTTCAAGTGCAGAGCGAAGAAAAGGCAGTTTGAGCTTAGATTTCAAGAAATTGGATAACCTTGAAAGAGATTCAAATCTAGTTTGCAAGCAGTAGTGGAGAACTCAAAGCGGTGATTTGGTATCCGACGGAGAGTGAAGTGAAGCAGAATCAGGAAGCCCTAAATTCGCGTTTGAAAGGTATTTTTTGTGTTCTTGAAATACTCTTCAATGGCTTCTGCATCTCATACCAGTTCAAGTACATCAATTGAGTCGAAAAGTTTTATTCAGAGGAAGTCAAAATATAATGCTTTGTCACAAGTCCCAGCTGGAGTCATAGTCGAAGAAGGAATTTTTGATTATATTGATTGTAAAATAGAAGACCTAGGGTCTTTAGCCATTCATACTCAGTTAGGTCTATTTTGCGGAAAGGACAAAAGGATCAAACTGGAGTTCAGTATCTTGGAGAAGAAGAAACTCCATAATGTAGCATATTTTCTGGAAGACTTCACAGAGGATCACATCAGGATCATCTTGAGCAGAGTCTATGGTGACAAGATGTACCTGGAGAGGACGCATGATATCACGCCTGAGGCAATTCATGCAGTCACTGGTTTCAGCAACACAGGGGAAGTACCAGCCCTAAGAACGGTAAGCAAAATGGAAATGACCAAGCTCACTGGTTCAACAAGTGATTCACGAGGTATGACAGTCAATCCTATCAAGGATGATCTGGTGAAATACACGTAATTGGATACAGAACATTCTCAACCAGCAGGATTAATTTTGTATTTGTTGCATCAGTAAATGTCGCTTACCAAATGATTAAAGAGGATAAATCATTTGACCTATGCACCGGTATGCAGAGGAAACTCCTGTTAAATCTAAAAGCAATCAAAAAGGACAATTCACTGAAGTTTAAGTTTGGACAACTACTGGTAGGGTTGTTTTTCTATTTCCAAGGCTACTTTCTGGGTGTAGGAGATGTCCAGTGGTCCCCTGACCAACCGGTAACCAAGCAGATAAAGGAAAGTGTGCAAGCCATTCGAACCGGCTACCCTGAGGTACTAAACAAATACTTTGATGAGTTGAGAAGAAAGATGAGTCAGAGGGTATGAATCTTAGATGACATAGTGAAGAAATATGAAGATGACATTTGTTTCACTATTCAGGTGGACAAATGTCTAATGGAGGCTGTTGAGCCTAGAATGGAGGAAGTGGAGCCAATGGGCTATGAGGTTATGTATGAAATGCTGGAAGGGTATGCCTCAACCCTTATTGCCTCACCTCTTGATCCAAAGGCTAAGAGGACTAGAACCTACTTGGAGAGGATTGCACTGGTTGAAGAACCATTGGTCAAGAAGGGAAAAGAACTGGCAGCTAAGAAAGCTAAGGCAGTGCCTGTAGCATCGACACTGGCTACCACTACAACTCCAAGAGTGACCAAGTGGTCACCGGCAAAGAAGAAACTGGAGGTAACACCGGCAAAAGTCTTCGAAAGAAAGAGGAAGACTAAGGCAAATGAATCAGACTCCGAAGAAACAGAGTCTGATGAACAACCAAAGAAGGCAAGACAGACAAAGAAGATGAAGAAGAATGAACCGGCTACATCCACACTAGTAAATATAGATATCTCCTCTTACAAACCTTTGAAACATTGTCAAAGAACAATAAAGAATATTAGGAGAAAGTTACTTCATGATTTAATAGATTATTATGATGAATTCAATAGTGAAGAAAAAGATGAAGTACTGCAGGAAATCATTCTTTATTTATGTAAAAATGACCGGTCACCGTCAGAGATTAAATCTCAGACACCGGATTCATTATTTAAAGCATTGGATAACAAATGGTGCATTGCCATTGAAAAGGAACAAGAGATTAGGGAGAAAGTTTTTGCACAGTACTTCCCCGAACTCTCAAATTCAGAATTGTTTGATGTATTGGATCAAAATAAAGGTCTCTTCTTCACAAGGAGAAGAAGACTCTGGTTGTTGGAGGGGAGAGTTGATGATGTAGAAAAGGATACACATCGGCACATGGCCCATGCTATCAGTTCTCACAAAGCATGAATGGCCAACCTCCAAGCGGAAAAGGAACCAGTTATTTCCAAACCGGATGAGGTTTTTGATGAGGAAGGAAACCTGGTGGAAGAACCAGTCGACACTATCAATGTCGATGCCCTGGATGTAGATGATGTCACTCAAGACATACCTTCTAAGGGAACTGAACAGGGGCAATAGGCCGATCAGGGTGGTGAACAAGCTGTGGACACACAGCAAGCGGCAAAAGATCAGGAAGAGAAAAAGAAGAAGGATGAAAATGAGAAACAGAAGAAAGAGGAAGAGAAGAGAAAAGAGGAAGAGGAGAAAAGAAAAGATGAAGAGAAGAAGAAGCAAGAAGAAGAAAGGAAGAAGAAAGAAGAAGAGGACAAGGAAGAAAAGAAGAAGAAGGAAGAAGAAGAAACGAGGAAGAAGGAAGAGGAAGAAAAGAAGAAGAAAGAAGAGGAGAAGAAGAAGGAAGAGGAAGAGAAGAAGAAGATTGAAGAAGAAGAAAAGGAAGAGAAGAAGAGGAGAGTAGAGGAGAAGAAAAAGGTAGAGGAAGACAAGGAAGAAGAGAAGAGAAGAGAAGTGGAAAAGAAGAAAGCTAAAGAAGCCAAGGAACGAGAAGTGGCAAAAAGCTCTCAGGTGGAGACTGCGAAGGAAACCGGAAGTCAACCCTCATCAGTTGATCTCTGTAGTCCTATCGATCTCCAATCTGCAAGTGAGTCGGAGCTTATGCAGAGCATCAAGGTTGCTCAAGAGTGCCTTGAGATTATTCACAGGAAAAAGGAACAGGACATCATTCAGGCAGCTGTAGACACACTTACCAGTTTAATCCGCGGTACTAATCTTCCTGACACTGATTCATCACTAGCACAACTCAAACTTCTGTGTACTGTAGTGGATGATCAGGTGCAGAGTCTAGAAGAAGCAGTAGAGGCCAATGTAAAGAAAGAGCACCAAAAGGCTCTTAATGTTGCTCTAGTGAAGAAATTAAATGAGCTTAGGACTGAACTGCTAAAGGATCAAAATGACATAAGGAATGCCTTGGATGAGGGAAACTTGCTACTCAGCAAAATCTGTCAACCTCATCTGTTCTGTGATGATGTGCTTACCAAGAAGCAACAGCTTCAAATGGACTTACAGTCCTACTTGAGCACATTCAAGACTCCTTACGACTCCTTTGCAGCATATGGGCAAACCGTTCACCGGTTCTAGATCCAGTCAGCCAAGATGGAGCAAGAGATCAGCACACGGTCTAGGGATTTGCAGGAGCTTCAACTGGTATTACTTCCATGACTGCAAATTCTTCAGAAGTGTTATCTGAACCTGGATGCCCTGATAGTCACATAGGAACTAAGCACAATAGATGCCATGGAGGAACAGGTATCCCAGATCCAAACAAAGAAGGAAGTGGCAACCTCCCTACTTGAGTCCTGGTCCCTTTCCATGAAACAATTTTTGCAGGACTATAAAGTGATTTTTGACAAGTATTATTCATTATTGTCATAAACTCTTTTATATATATATGGGAACAGGTTTTTCAGCGGTACTTTGTCATTGTTGCCAAAGGGGGAGAAGTATATCTGGTTTTTGTTTATAAAATTTTGAAATTTTGATATATCAGGGGAGAAGTATATTAGAGGGAGAAGTATCTGTTTTGAAATTTTGATATATGCTGTGATATATGCTATATGCTCTGATGATTATGCTCTGTATGCAAAATTGCTATACACTCTGTTGATTAAGGGATAGTGTATATGCTTAGGGGGAGCAATTTTGTTAATGGCAAGTTTTTGTTGTAAAACACTTAGATGTCAAAATTTTATTTTCCTAAGTGTTGCCATCAATGCCAAAGGGGGATATGTTGGCATTTTGATGTTTATGTTGTGATTGTCATTGATGGACACACACTTGTATTGAGATCCCCTTTATATGTATGAGCTCATGCTCAACCAGTATTTGTTCCAACCGGTATGTTGTATACTAGTCTCTAGACTAGTGGCGATTTTGCAGAATGTGTTTCCCGGTCTGAAGCGGTATGTCGACCCCAAGCGGTTCATAGATCACAAGCGGTACGAGGGAGAAAAGCGGCACAACACATTCTTACTAGTCTTCATTTTTGTCAAACCGGCAACCGGTATTTTGTATGAACCGGTAATACTCTGTGATGAGTTACCAATCCATCGATTGTTTGACGGTGCCGACACATTTACAATGATTCCTGTGTCGTGTTACTAAGTATGTCTAGATTCATTGAACCTAGGAAATTGTAATGTAATCCTATTGGACCAACATGAAATCAGATTCCTTTAAAAGGACATCATGTCTAGGGTTTTCGAGTTGTTGTTGCGAAAAGGGTTAATGTTGAGCTAGGGTTTAAGGTGGAAGTTGTGAATGATCTTATCTGAGAAGATCAAGTTGTAATTGTGAGAGAGAGAGAGAGAGAGAAGAATGAAGTAATGCCTGGAATGCATTAGCTGTGAGCAATACTGGATCTAACCAAGCAGTTTGTGCTATTAGATAGATTAAACACTTGTCGATTACTCACATCTTTGACAAGTCTATAGCCCTTAACCGGGTAGGCCTCAAAGCCTTTGTAAAATCCTCTAACAAGGTGGTTCACACATGTGAATCTAAAATCCTCTAACAAGGTAGTCTTTAATCGGACTTATCTCCTAACAGAGATTGAGATTCCTAACAGGATCTGTTCTAGTGAAAAACATTGTAAGACCTTAACCAGTCTAACCTTAACTGGTCCGGTTTCTATTCTGCAGATAGTGACTTGTGAGTTCCATCTCACTGTGGTTTTTCCCAGTTGGGTTTCCATGTCAAATATCTTGTGTTATGGTTGTATTGCTTTTGTGGGTGAATGATTTATTCACATTTTGGTTTGCATGTGTGGTAACCGGTTTGACTATTAGATTGCTTTACCGGTTTATCTTTAGACTGTGTAAGTGTTTTAGTGCAGAGATTTTTGGCATACTAATTCACACCCCCCCCCCTCTTAGTATTCATCACCTTAGGTTTTCAAGCTCTCTAGCCATCTCAAAGTAGCTCATATCCCCCATGGTGGCTTTAGGGTTTCCTTCCAAGCAATTAAGCTTTAAAGAATTTAGGCTCTAATACCAATTGATGGACTTGTAAAGCACTGAGAGGGGGGGGTGAATCAGTGACACCAAAAATAATACTACTTTAAACATTGACTTGTAGATATACTTAACAAGTTTGTTAAACAATATGCATGCAATCCAAAATGATATAACAACATACACATTAAGTAAAACATCCACCATAACACAAGTGTTTATACGTGGAAAACCCAAATTGGAAAAACCATGGTGAGATGGGACTAACAAGTTAACTATCTGTAGTAATAGATAACTGATCGGTTAAGGTCTACAAAAAGTTTCTCTGCTAGGAGCGAATCCTGTTAAAGATCCCAAAGATTAGTTAAAAGCTATACCCTATTAAAGGTAGTACCCTATAAGGAGTAACCTCGATAGAGGATTTATGAATCCAAACTAATAGATCACTTGGTTAGAGGATTTGTACAATGAAACTTGCTAGAGCTTGCCCGATTAGGGGATTTGACTGTTGCAGTGATTAGAAAACAATAGGTGGTTGTTAGGTCTTGGAAGGACAACTGAGAGGGGGGGAAGTGAATCAGTTGTCAACCAATTATTAGAAATTGCAATCCAATTTACTAGAAATAATAATTAAACCTTAATGCCGATAAACCAAACTTAAGTATCGATAAAACAGTTAAGCAGATTTAGCAGTACCAGTAAAACTTAATGTGAAAGACAAAAAGAGAAACAACATCCACAACACATAACACAAAGATTTTGACGTGGAAACTTGGTGAGGAAAAAACCATGGTGGGAAACCTTACCCACAATCAGATGATACTACTGTAGATAGTATGTGTATACAAATGGGGTTTGCACATGCAGAAAGGCCAACAACCTAGAGCTCACTAATCAAATGACAACAAGGGAAGTCTCATTGACTTACAAGTGGATGGTTAAATCCAAGATAATGTACAACACAAAATAGAATCAACAATGCTTGATTCAATACCGGTTTAGGCTAATAACTTCTTCATAACCTTTCCTTCATCCTTTGAATTATGTCTTCTTGATTCACATAGGGATCTGCTCTTCAATATTCGCTTATATCAAAATCCTTAACCAAGTGTACATATTCGATCATCAAGTGATCTTACATTTATACCAAGCCAAAGACCCAATGAGTAGGTCAGCTTACAAAAGATATTAAAATAAAAACAATTACAAGATAAGATACAACAGGTCAGCTCAACATAATAAGTCATCTCCATAACATGCAATGTTGATCTGATGATGAAACGTGTGCCAGTGTATAACCAAGTCCTATCTGCCGGTAAAGGCAAATATGTCAATCCGATTGGTCCAATATCCAAAATGCCAAAACCAAGCTTCCAATCAATGTCTTCGACATAGCCAAATGATCTCCAAGTGGTAACAAGTCTTCATTGTTGCCAATGAACAAAATAACCTGTCGGTGTGTGTATAACAGTTTGCCAGTACGTGCAATACCAGAATACCAAAACATCAATGTAGATCTCCAGATATGACAAGTGTGACAGGTGTTGACATCAATGACAAAACCAATGCAACACATGACAAAGTCATCCATAATACCAACAATCTCCTCCTTTGGAATTGATGGCAACACAAGATGGAAAAACTATCTAAGTGCCAAAGTAGAAATGCCAAAAACCAAAAACCAACAATCTCCAGAATAGATCAATACCAAAAATCAAAATACAAATGCAGAGAGTGAAAATCTCTCCCTCAATAAATAATCTCTCCCAAAATAATATTATTTTTCCATAGATATCTCTCCCCCTTTGACATCATATGCCAAAGCAAAAAAGCTTCATGAAATTAAATACTCAGCCAACTACTATAACCAATTGTTATAACCAAAACTACTCCCCCTGAGAAGTAGCTCTCCTCCATCAAAGCTGAAAAAATAGATTTTTTGATAAGTCCTACCAATTTGATGCCAAAACCTTATCATCTAAGTCTCTATTGGTGGGGAAATTACCCCAAGATTCTCTCTGAGATATTCAAATGTTTCCTTAGCCAGAGATTTAGTAAAGATATCTGCAATTTGTTCTTTAGTGTTCACATAAACCAATTTTACTTCATTTGATTCCACATTCTCTTTCAGAAAATTGTACTTAATTGAAACATGCTTTGTCTTAGAGTGAAATACCGGATTCTTTGATATATCAATTGTTGTTGTATTATCACAATAGATGATTACCGGTTCTTTGCATTTTATCCTTATATCCTTCAACATTTGTTTTAACCATAATACATGAGTACAATTAGTTGTTGTCGCCACATAATCTGATTCTGCGGTGGATAAAGAAGTACATTTATGTTTTTTGCTTATCCAAGAAATCAATTTGCTACCAAGAAAGAAAGCTCCTCCAGTGGTGCTTTTTCTGTCATCAACATCACCTACCCAATTTGCATCAGTGTATGCACATAAATCAAAGTTTTCATCTTTAGGATACCATAAACCAAGATTTGTTGTCCCTTCTAAGTACCGAAAAATCCTTTTAACTACCAATTCATGATTTTCTTAGGATTACCTTGAAATCTAGATACAATACATACTACATTCATTATATCAGGTCTTGTTTGTGTCAAATACAGTAAACCTCCAATCATAGATTTGTACCTTGTTACATTAACAGGAGCAGATTCATCTTTCAATGTCATATTATTAGTTGTAGTCATAGGAGTACTTACCGGTTTATAATTTTCCATACCAAATTTCTTCAAAAGTTCCTTCAAGTATTTTGTTTGACTAATGAATATCCCTTTATCAATCTGTGAAATCTGTAAGCCTAAAAAGGATTTTATATCTCCAATCATAGACATTTCAAATTCTTCCTGCATTTTGTTAGTAAAATCCTTGCATAGACCATCTTCACCTACAAAAATGATATCATCCACAAATAATTCAATAACCAAAATGTCATCATTGGTAACCTTGTAATACAAGTTACCGTCAGCATTACCTTTTGTGTAACCAAGTTTCAAAAGATATTTATCCAATCTAGCATACCAAGCTCTGGGTGCTTGTTTCAAGCCATATAAAGCTTTCCTTAACCTGCAAACCATATCTTTATCTGCCAAAGAAAATCCATCAGGTTGTTCAATGTAAACTTCTTCCTCAAGATTTCCATTCAAAAATTCACATTTAACATCCATTTGATAAACCTTGTAATTCTTGTAGGCTACGAAAGCTAAAAATAGTCTAACTACCTCTATTCTAGCTACCGGTGCAGAGGTTTAATTATAATCAATTCCTTCTTTCTGAGAGTATCCTTTACACACTAACCTTGCTTTGTTTTTTATTACTTTACCATATTCATTAAGTTTATTCCTATATACCCATTTAGTTCCAATTACATTTTTGTCTTTAGGTCAGGGAACCAATGCCTATGCATTATTCTTTTCAATTTGTTCTAATTCATCTTCCATTGCTTTAATCCAATTAACATCCTGACATGCTTCAATAACAGATGCTGGTTCAATTTGAGAAATTAAACATACCTCTTCATTTCCTAGTCTTCCTCTAGTCATAACACCATGATTCTTATTTCCAATTATTTGATTCTCTAAATGATTCAATCTTACATACCTGAGTTTGTTCTTGTTTGTACTTACATACTGTTGTTCTTCTATCACTGTTAATTTTTTTGATGATACCGGTGTGACAGGGTCTTCATTCTATACTGGTGGGATGTTTGCTGGTTCATTTATGATTATCTCTATTGCCGGTTCAGTAGATCTAGAGTCTCCTCTAAAGTGCTCATCAATTTTCACATTAGTGCTTTCAATGATTTTCTGCAATCTCTTGTTATAACATCTATATGCTTTTCTTTTAGATGAGTAACCAAGAAATATACCTTCATCATTTCTAGGATCAAATTTCCCAACATATTCATCTCTTCTGATGTAACATTTACTTCCAAAGTTTTTTGAAATATTTAAGAGTAGGAACATGACCAAACCATAACTCAAAGGGTGTCTTACCGGTTTCACTTTTGATGTGAACTCTATTGAAAGTGTAAACCGATGTGTTCATTGCTTCTCTCCAATACATGTGAGGTAGACTAGCTTACATCAACATAGTTCTTGCTGCATCCAAGATAGTTTTGTTCTTCCTTTCCACAACTCCATTTTGTTGAGGTGTTCGGGGTGATGATAGTTGTCTTTTAATTCCATTCACTTCACAAAATGTATTAAATCCTCTAGATGTAAATTCACCTTCTTGATCTGATCTTAAGCATTTGATTCTCTTACCCATTTTGTTCTCTACCAATGCTTTGAATATCTTGAATTTCCCAAAAGCTTCTGATTTCTCCTTGAGAAAAGTAACCCAACACATTCTGGAATAATCATCAATGATTAGCATGAAATACGTATCTCCTTGTAAACTTCTTGTTCTTGCTGGACCACATAAGTCAGTATGAATTAAATCAAGTGTACAATTAGATTTCTCAGTTAATGCTCTTAAAAGATGTTCTAACTTTCTTTCCCATTTGACATTCCCTACATACCAGATTATGAGGTTTCACAATCCTAGGTAAATCTCTTACTGCCTTAGTTGAACTGATTTTCACAATGAAATCAAAATTTACATGGCAAAGTCTCTTGTGCCATAACCAACTTTCATCAATATGAGTAATCAAACATGTCTTATCTCCAAAGTTTAAGTGAAAGATATTACCTTTAGTCTGATTACCGGTTGCAATCTCCAATCCAGTTCTATTTGTGATTTTGCATTTACCATTCTTGAACTGTAACTGAAATCCCTTTTCAACTAGCTGACCAACACTCAAAAGATTATGCTTTAAACCTTCTACAAAGTAAACATTATCAGTAGTATGCTTACCATCCAAAGATATAGTGACTTTTCCTTTGATTAAACATGCTTTATCATCTCCAAATCTTGTCCTCCATTGATCTCTTGAAAATATGTAAACTTACTTTTATCTCCAGCCATATGATGTGAGCATCTGGAATCAATTATTCATTCATTTATCCTTATCTTCAACTTTAGCTGTTAATGTCTGCTCTAACGGTGTCAGTGAATCTTCCTTAATAGCAACAAAATCCCATCTGTCATCTAGATCTTCATCTGAGTCATCTGTAACACCTTCATCTACATAATAACATGATTTATCTCTATTTTCTTAAATC